>NC_134354.1:452444891-452807998 GCF_048569485.1 Anomaloglossus baeobatrachus
TATAGACCTGAGACCAGAGCTGAGCATAGCTGTACAGTGTGCGGCAGTAACAAGCGCCTGCGCTCCTCCTGCCTACAGCACTGACCTACAGGGGTCTAAGGACATTTAGGGTCAGCCTCTGTGGGGCAGAAACTAGTGCGCCTTACTTGTCTATTATATAACTGTATTTATGTCATTAGGAAGACAGTATTATAATACATATCCACTGCAATACAGAGAATATACATAGTGTAAAGTCTCGTGTTTATTCATCATATTCAATATATACTGTATAAACACTAATATACAACACACCTTATGTACCTTATGGACACGGATAACATAAAATACACAGAGGCACATAACATACGCAAGGAGTTTGTATATTCTCGTGTTTGTGTGTGTTTGCATGCTGATAGGGAATTTAGATTGCGAGCACTAATGGGGACAGATGATTCTGTGTGTAAATGTGCTGTGGAATATGAGATGACACTAGAAGCAAGCAAAAAAAATAAATAAATAAAATAATAATAATTATAATAAAACAAAAAATACAACTGAAGATAGTAAATAAAGAATACGGTGCACAATAGTATTTATAACAAAGAGAGATAGATGATTGTTAGATAGATATATAGATAGATAAATAGATAGATAGATAGATAAATAGATAAATAGATAGATAGATAGATAAATAGATAGATAGATGGATAGATAGATAGATAGATAGATATAGGGATAGATAGATAGATAGAGGGATAGATAGAGGGATAGATAGATAGATAGATAGATAGATAGATAGATGGATGGATAGATAGATAGATAGATAGATAGATAGATATAGGGATAGATAAATAGATAAATAGATAGATAGATAGATAGATAAAGGGATAGATAGATAGATAGATAGATAGATGGATAGGTGATAGAAAATAGATAGATAGAGATACATGATAGATAGATAGATAGATAGATAGATAGAGGGATAGATAGATAGATAGATAGATGGATAGGTGATAGAAAATAGATAGATAGAGATAGATGATAGATAGATAGATAGATAGAGGGATAGATAGATAGATAGATAGATGGATAGGTGATAGAAAATAGATAGATAGAGATAGATGATAGATAGATAGATGATAGAAAATAGGTAGATTAGATAGATAGAGCTATAGATGATAAATAGATTAAATAGATGACAGAGTTTATATGCAGATAATAAATGACATATATAGCAAAGACCGCGCACACACTATAAACATATATCACAGAATATTGTTTTTATATATATATAAGATGAAATATATTTATCGCTCAGTGCTATACACACATTACCATATATAATATGTGCACATACTTTATAACACACATTCTACATACTATATACACGTCATTGAATATATTATATAGTACATATTTACACATAATAGACCTAACACGTAGACACAAGATACTTTCACTCATACATGTGATTGTGGATGAGGTCAATTCAGTATCAGAGGGATGTGTTGCTGATACCAGCAGACATGTATGACAGTCTGAACCCTGACCATTGACCCTGTAATGTCAGCTGTCTACTCACCACCTGCACTGTATGGCTGGAGATGTCTTGGTCAGATGACTTTTCAGATGAGACTGAGCTTAGGAGCCAGTTGCTGGGACAAGGACTTGGAGGAAGTCCTGAGTCTGGACTGTCCAAGACCCTGTCACTCTTCTTCTTCATGTCTAGAAGATCTGGGACATCTTGCAGGTTTAGCCTCCCAACCATAGCTGCAGACTGCTGGGCTGGTGGTGCAGGCTGGATGTGCTGATGAAAACTAGAAAGAGTCCAAGTGTTAAATGGACAGTTCCCCTCAGCAGTAATGAATAAGTCACGCAATATGTCTGGCTTGTGCTGAGTAGGAGCAGCTCTAGACACCAGTCACCTTCTGAGGAGCAGCCAGGACTGGAGTTATGTGAGAAGGAACTTGTGTGAGCAGTAGCAGCACAGTATGGGATGGGATGGGCTGCCTTCGGCTGCCTCCCCCTCCTCTACAGCTGGATCCCAGGGTTTATTATTAAGCCTTAGTTAATTGTTAATATGCAGGCATGAGAGTTCTCACGCCTCAGGCTACTGACACTATATATCCCCATATTTCTACTGGATTTACTTTGGGTCTGTGTATAAAATCAGCTGCTTCAAGTTTTATGGAACTTTCTCAACTATATTTCTATATCACATAGTGTAAAAATAGTTGATGGACGGGTTAGATGGACAGATTACATAGAACTGGATGGATAGACAGACATAGCGGAGATGGATAGATGGCTGGTTGGATAGATTAGAGATACACGAGGTGGATGGATAGACAGACATAACAGAGATGGATAGATGGCTGGTTGGATAGATTAGAGCAAGGGTCTTAAACTTGGCTGGGTATAAGGGCCACACATAGAAAAAAATAATTTGGGGGGGGCCGCATTCTTTTCAGGACAAAGTGACATTTTTAGTGGTACCATATTTTTTCTATACACCTTACGATCACTGTTTTTGAACATTTTTCGTTTTTTTATTATAAAAAATGTACAGTTTTTTGTGTATATATACAGTAAAGACCAAACGTTTCGACACACCTTGTCATTCAAAGAGTTTTCTTTATTTTCATGACTCTGAAAATTGTAGATTCACATTTAAGGCATCATAACTATGAATTAAAACATGTGCAATTAAATACTTAACAAAAAAGTGTGAAACAACTGAAAATATGTCTTATATTCTACAGTAGGTTCTTCAAAGTAGCCACCTTTTGCTTTGATTACTGCTTTGCACAATCTTGGCATTCTCTTGATGAGCTTCAAGAGGTAGTCACCGGAAATGGTCTTCCAATAGTCTTGAAGGAGTTCCCAGAGATGCTTAGCACTTGTTAGCCCTTTTGTCTTCCCTCTACGGTCCAGCTCACACCAAACCATCTCGATTGGTTTCAGGTCTGGTGACTGTGGAAGCCAGGTTATCTGCCGTAGCACCCCATCACTCTCCTTCTTAGTCAAATAGCCCTTACACAGCCTGGATGTGTGTTTGGGCTCATTGTCCTGTTGAAAAATAAATGATGGTCCAACTAAACGCAAACCGGATGGAATAGCAGGCCGCTGCAAGAGGCTGTGGTAGCCATGCTGATTCAGTATGCCTTCAATTTTGAATAAATCCCCAACAGTGTCACCAGCAAAGCACTCCCACACCATCACACCTCCTCCTCCATTCTTCACGGTGGGAACCAGGCATGTAGAGTCCATCCGTTCACCTTTTCTGCGTCGCACAAAGACACGGTGGTTGGATCCAAAGATCTCAAATTTGGACTCATCAGACCAAAGCACAGATTTTAACTGATCCAATGTCCATTCCTTGTGTTCTTTAGCCCAAACAAGTCTCTTCTGCTTGTTGCCTGTCCTTAGCAGTGGTTTCCTAGCAGCTAGTTTACCATGAAGGCCTGCTGCACAAAGTCTCCTCTTAACGGTTGTTCTAGAGATGTGTCTGCTGCTAGAACTCTGTGTGGCATTGACCTGGTCTCTAATCTGAGCTGCTGTTAACCTGTGATTTCTTAGGCTGGTCACTTGGATAAACTTATCCTCCGCAGCAGAAGTGACTTTTGGTCTTCCTTTCCTGGGGTGGTCCCCATGTGAGCCAGTTTCTTTGTAGCGTTTGATGGTTTTTGCCACTGCACTTGGGGACAATTTCAAAGTTTTCCCAATTTTTCGGACTGACTGACCTTCATTTTTTAAAGTAAAGATGGCCACTCTTTTTTCTTTATTTAACTGCTTTTTTCTTACCATAATACAAATTGTAACAGTCTGTTCAGTAGGACTATCAGTTGTGTGTCCACCAGACTTCTGCAGAACACAACTGATGGTCCCAACCCCATTTATAAGGCAAACAATCCCACTTAATAAACCTGACAGGGCACACCTGTGAAGTGAAAACAATTTCCGGTGACTACCTCTTGAAGCTGATCAAGAGAATGCCAAGTGTGTGCAAAGCAGTAATCAAAGCAAAAGGTGGCTACTTTGAAGAACCCAGAATATAAGACATATTTTCAGTTGTTTCACACTTTTTTTTTTAAGTATTTCATTCCACATGTGTTAATTCATAGTTTTGATGCCTTCAATGTGAATCTACAATTTTCAGAGTCATAAAAATAAAGAAAACTCATTGAATGAGAAGGTGTGTCTTTTGGTCTGTACTGTATATATATATATATATATATATATATATATATATATATATATATATATACATATACAGTCATATGAAAAAGTTTGGGCACCCCTATTAATGTTAACCTTTTTTCTTTATAACAATTTGAGTTTTTGCAACAGCTACCGTATTTCAGTTTCATATATCTAATAACTGATGGACTGAGTAATATTTCTGGATTGAAATGAGGTTTATTGTACTAACAGAAAATGTGCAATCTGCATTTAAACAAAATTTGACCGGTGCAAAAGTATGGGCACCTCAACATAAAAGTGACATTAATATTTTGTAGATCCTCCTTTTGCAAAAATAACAGCCTCTAGTCGCTTCCTGTAGCTTTTAATGAGTTCCTGGATCCTGGATGAAGGTATATGTGACCATTCCTGTTTACAAAACAATTCCAGTTCAGTTAACTTTGATGGTCGCCGAGCATGGACAGCACGCTTCAAATCATCCCACAGATTTTCAATGATATTCAGGTCTGGGGACTGGGATGGCCATTCCAGAACATTGTAATTGTTCCTCTGCATGAATGCCTGAGTAGATTTGGAGCGGTGTTTTGGATCATTGTCTTGCTGAAATATCCATCCCCTGTGTAACTTCAACTTCATCACTGATTGTTGCACATTATTGTCAAGAATCTGCTGATACTGAGTTCAATCCATGCGACCCTCAACTTTAACAAGATTCCCGGTGCCGGCATTGGCCACACAGCTCCAAAGCATGATGGAACCTCCACCAAATTTTACTGTGGATAGCAAGTGCTTTTCTTGGAATGTCGTGTTTTTTTGCCTCAATGCATAATGCCTTTTTGTATGACCAAACAACTCAATCTTTGTTTCATCAGTCCACAGGACCTTCTTCCAAAATGTAACTGGCTTGTCCAAATGTGCTTTTGCATACCTCAGGCGACTCTGTTTGTGGCGTGCTTGCATTAACGGCTTCTTTCGCATCACTCTCCCCTACAGCTTCTCCTTGTGCAAAGTGCGCTGTATTGTTGACCGATGCACATTGACACCATCTGCAGCAAGATGAAGCTGCAGGTCTTTGGAGGTGGTCTGTGGATTGTCCTTGACTGTTCTCACCATTCTTCTTCTCT
Source organism: Anomaloglossus baeobatrachus (assembly GCF_048569485.1). Classification (NCBI taxonomy): domain Eukaryota; kingdom Metazoa; phylum Chordata; class Amphibia; order Anura; family Aromobatidae; genus Anomaloglossus; species Anomaloglossus baeobatrachus. The sequence continues at coordinate 452,450,201 of NC_134354.1, forward strand.
GCCTGTCTGATATTTTTCTTGGCCTGCCACTTCTGGGCTTAACAAGAACTGTACCTGTGTTCTTCCATTTCCTTACTATGTTCCTCACAGTGGAAACTGACAGTTTAAATATCTGAGACAACTTTTTGTATCTTTCCCCTGAACAACTATGTTGAATAATCTTTGTTTTCGGATCATTTGAGAGTTGTTTTGAGGAGCCCATGATGCCACTCTTCATAGGAGATTCAAATAGGAGAACAACTTGCAAGTGGCCACCTTAAATACCTTTTCTCATGATTGGATACACCTGCCTATGAAGTTCAAAGCTCAATGAGGTTACAAAACCAATTTAGTGCTTTAGTAAGTCAGTAAAAAGGTAGTCAGGAGTGTTCAAATGAAGAAATTGATAAGGGTGGCCGTACTTTTGCACCGGTCAAATTTTGTTTAAATGCGGATTGCCCATTTTCTGTTAGTACAATAAACCTCACTTCAATCCAGAAATATTACTCAGTCCATCAATTATTAGATATATGAAACAGAAATAGCTGTTGCAAAAACCCAAATTGTTATAAAGAAAAAAGGTTAACATTAATAGGGGTGCCCAAACTTTTTCATATGATATATATATATATATATATATATTGTGAGGTAGCACGGTCGGCTGCGCTGCAGAAGACACGGGATCCAGGCATTAAGTTTTCACAGCACACGGTTTTAATGTCCAAACAAGAATCCACACCAATATACATGTGCCTCTCCAGCAGAGAACTCAGGGAGTTGTGTTCACTCCCTCACACCCGGCACACCTGCCCTCGTTCCTGTTTCCATTTAACCCTTCCTTCAGCCTGTAGGGAAACAGGATTAACCCTAGAGTGGATTTACTTTCTATCATGGAGTGAGCACAACCGGGGCGAGACATACCGGCCGTCATAGATAACCCCGGTCACAGTCTCACATACCCCCCCCCTCAGTTCAAGCGTGCGGGGTTGAACTCCCGCCATCAAACACGGGCCGCGGGACAAGGCATCGATGTTGCCCTGCAACCTACCGGCCCTATGTTCAACCGTAAACCGGAAGTTCTGCAGAGAAAGGAACCACCGGGTAACCCGGGCATTCCGTTCCTTGGCGGACCTCATCCAGACCAGTGGAGAGTGATCCGTCACCAAGCGAAACTGCCGTCCCAGCAGGTAATAGCGTAGGGACTCCAAGGCCCACTTGATCGCCAGGCACTCCTTCTCCACTACGCTATAATTCCGCTCGGGAGGGGTGAGCTTCCTACTTAAGAAGGTGACGGGGTGTTCCTCCCCCTGAACCACCTGAGACAGCACTGCCCCCAGGCCGACCTCTGAGGCGTCAGTCTGTACTATGAACTCCTTCCGGAAATCAGGGTGTACAAGAACGGGCTGTCCGCACAGGACCCCCTTCAGGGCCCGGAAGGAGTCCTCGGCCTGCGGAGTCCAGCGCACCATGACGGACTTCTTGCCTTTGAGAAGGTCCGTCAAGGGGGCTGATAGTCCCGCAAAATCCTTTACAAACCTCCTGTAGTATCCCACGATACCCAGGAAGGCCCTAACCTGCTTCGTGGTCAGGGGTCTAGGCCACTTCTGGATCGCCTCAACCTTGTTAATTTGGGGCTTAATCACTCCTTGGCCTATCACGTAGCCCAAGTAGCGGGCTTCCGTGAGTCCCAATGCACATTTCTTGGGATTGGCTGTCAATCCGGCTGTTCGAAGCGCGTCCACCACCGCTTGTACCTGTTCCAAGTGGGTCTGCCAATCGGAGCTGTAAATAATGATGTCATCAAGGTACGCTGATGCATACGCCTGGTGGGGTTCCAGCACTAAGTCCATCAACCTCTGGAACGTGGCCGGAGCGCCATGTAACCCAAAAGGCAAGACAACATAGTGGAAGAGACCCTCCGGCGTAACAAAAGCGGTTTACTCCTTGGCGGACTCCGTCAGTGGCACCTGCCAGTACCCCTTGGTCAGGTCGAGCGTGGTAAAATACCGCGCCTGTCCCAGCCTATCAATCAGCTCATCCACTCTGGGCATGGGGTAGAGATCGAACTTGGATATTTCGTTCAATCTCCTAAAGTCATTGCAGAACATTAAGGAGCCATCGGGTTTTGGTATTAGGACAATCGGACTAGCCCATTCACTCCGGGATTTTTCGATGACCCCCAGGCGTAACATTGTCTTTACTTCCTCCGATATGGCTTGTCGTCGAGCCTCCGGTACCCGGTATGACTTCAGGCGTACCTTCAGGTGGGGCTCGGTGACAATATCATGTCGTATCAGACTGGTCCTACCGGGCAGCTCGGAGAAGACATCGGGGTTCTGCTGAACCAACCGTCTGGCCTCTCGCCTCTGAGTCTTGGTGAGGGCTTCTCCAATCCTTACTTCCGGTTCGTCCTCTCCGGAGGTCGCTGGAGCCGGAGGTGAACGACCCGAAGAGGAGGGAGATGGGGAAAAAACAGCCATCAGGCTTTCCCGTTCCTGCCAAGGTTTTAATAGGTTGACATGGTATATTTGTTCAGGTTTCCGCCTACCGGGCTGCAATACTTTATAGTTAACCACCCCGACTCTTTCCTTTATCTCGTAGGGGCCTTGCCACTGAGCCAGGAATTTACTCTCCACCGTGGGGATTAATACCAACACCCGATCCCCGGGTTTAAAGGTCCGCACGGTGGCTTGTCTATTGTAGCGGCCGCTTTGCGCGGCCTGAGCCTCCTGTAAATGCTCCTTCACAATTGGCATGACCGCGCTTATGCGGTTCTGCATACCCAAAATGTGTTCAATCACACTTTTATGGGGGGTGGGCTCTTGCTCCCATGTTTCCTTTGCCAGGTCCAACAATCCCCGGGGATGTCGCCCGTATAACAATTCAAAAGGCGAAAACCCCGTGGATGCCTGTGGCACCTCACGGATGGCAAACATCAAATAGGGAAGCATCATATCCCAGTCTTTCCCGTCTTTTGAAATTACCCTTTTTAGCATGGTTTTCAGGGTTTTATTGAAACGCTCGACTAAACCGTCCGTTTGAGGATGATACACAGACGTACGCAACTGCTTGATCTGGAGTAGCCGGCATAGCTCTTTGGTCACTTTAGACATGAATGGGGTCCCCTGATCCGTAAGGATCTCCTTGGGCAACCCCACCCGGCAGAACACAGCAAACAACTCCCGAGCTATAAGCTTTGCTGCAGTATGTCTGAGAGGTATCGCCTCGGGATACCGGGTGGCATAGTCAACGATCACTAGGATGTGTTGGTGCCCTCGAGCGGACTTTACGAGGGGCCCCACCAGATCCATCCCTATCCGTTCAAAAGGGACTTCTATAATGGGTAACGGTACCAACGGACTGCGAAAATGGGTCAGGGGTGCGGTAAGCTGACACTCCGGGCAGGTTTCGCAGAACCGTTTTACCTCCCCAAAGACCCCGGGCCAATAGAACCTTTGCAATATTCGCTCCTGCGTTTTCTTGACCCCCTAGGTGGCCACTCATCAGGTGTTTATGAGCCAAGTCGAGGACCCGCCGACGATGCGGCTGGGGCACCACCAACTGCTCTACCCCCACGCCCCGTATGTCATCTACCCGGTAGAGTAAATCCTGCTTAAGAGCGAAATGGGGGTACCTTACCTGGGCACCGGGCAGCTGTGCCACCCCGTCAATTACTGTCACCCGACTCCGGGCATGTATTAATGTAGGGTCCTGGAGTTGGGCAGTCCCAAACGTATCCGGGGACGCCTCCAACTCCGGGATGGGTTCGACCGTCTCAGCCTCTCCTGCTAATACCTCTAGGGGCGACCTATCGGGTTCACATTCTGTCCCTATCATGGGGACCCCTACGGCAGGCGTCCCGGATTCAGGATTGTAGGGCTCAGGTCCCGGACTGACCAATATCTGAGGAGACTTAGGGGGTCCCTTCCATAAAGTCCAAAAATAGGCAGATCCCTTCCTAGGATCACGTCATAAGGAAGAGTGTTAAGAAGTCCCACCTCATGTTGCACCTGACTGCAAGGTGCTGTGATGGTGACAATCCCCGTGGGATAGTCTCGGCGGTCCCCATGTATGCAAACCACCCCCACGGTACGTCCTGTGGCCTTTACTTTAGCCCTCAAGGTGGATCGCACAAGGGTCACTAAGCTTCCGGAATCCAACAATCCTGTAACCGGACACCCATTCACCTGTATTTGGCACAAGTGGGGCTCCGTCTCTGGGGAGACCAGGTCAGCGGTACACACCACCTGAGCATACATTGAACCCCGCCGGGTAACCCCACAATCCATGGGCTCCGTGGTGAGTGGACACTGGGCTTCCATATGTCCCACCCGCTGGCACCGCCAACATCTAATGGGGACGGAAACCCCCTTGACGGGTTGTCGTTTAGGGTACAGAACCTTCCGGACCTCAGGATTGGCGGCCGCGGCCTCAGGCGGGACGGTAGGGGACTCCTGCACCGTTGTCGGCGGTGGGTCCTTGGCCCTAGGCTTGGAGGGGCCGGACCGACGGGCGGTATGCAAAGTCTCAGTGTCCCGTATCAAGTCCTGCGTAGCCACATGCCGCTCTACCAGGGACACTAATTGGTCCAGGGTACTCGGGTCACCCTGTCCTACCCACCGTTAAACGGTGACGGGTAAAGTGCGCACAAAACGATCCACTACTACCCTTTCCACCATCTGCGCCGGGCTCAGAGTGTCAGGCTGCAACCATTTTTTTACAAGATGCAACAAGTCATAGGCCTGGGAGCGTACGGGTTTGGCTTCCTCATAGAACCACTGATTTACCCGCTGAGCCCGTACATAGGTATTCACCCCCAACCGTGCCAGTATTTCGGCTTTTAGGGTCACATAGTCAATGGCGTCCTCGGTACAGAGGTCCAGGTACGCTTTTTGGGGTTCCCCCGTCAGATAGGGCGACAATACCTCAGCCCACTGGGGGGTCGGCAGCTTTTCCCGCTCGGCCACCCGCTCAAACACCGCCAGGAACGCTTCCACATCATCCCCCGGGGTCATCTTTTGCAACGCTTGTCTCACCGCTTTCCGGACGCTGCCGTCATCACCCGGTCCCGGGGTTGTTGCTGCCGGTCCAGCACGGATCGACTTGGCCAGGAGAACCATCTGTTCTTGATGTCTTTGTTCCTGCAATTGTAAGGCTTGCTGCTGACATGCATTGGCCTGAACCAGCTGTTCTTGGTGCGATTTCAAGGATTGGAGCAGGTGTGCATTGGTCTGTTGCTGCTGTGCATTAGCCTGTTGCTGCTGTGCATTAGCCTGAGCCAAATGCTTTAGTATGTCCTCCATGGCGTCGCTGGGTTTGGGCCGTAGTATAGCCGCTTGAATCCAGGACATGTGCTACCGGGTCACCAGAAAAGGAAGCTACACCTCACCGGCCGGGATGCCCTCCGATTCTCCACCATATGTGAGGTAGCACGGTCGGCTGCGCTGCAGAAGACACGGGATCCAGGCATTAAGTTTTCACAGCACACGGTTTTAATGTCCAAACAAGAATCCACACCAATATACATGTGCCTCTCCAGCAGAGAACTCAGGGAGTTGTGTTCACTCCCTCACACCCGGCACACCTGCCCTTGTTCCTGTTTCCATTTAACCCTTCCTTCAGCCTGTAGGGAAACAGGATTAACCCTAGAGTGGATTTACTTTCTATCATGGAGTGAGCACAACCGGGGCGAGACATACCGGCCGTCATAGATAACCCCGGTCACAGTCTCACTATATATATATATAAATATAAATATATATATTTTTGCTGGTAAAAAGAAAATCATGCTTTATTTTGATTTTTTTTTACATTTTATCCCTTTTTTGTAAGTAATATAGTTTTACAATTATCACCATATAGCTTTTTTAGCCTACATCTTGTAGTAATGTTCCCATCCTGGTCCTCATCTTTTAGTAATGTACCCCATCCTTTTCCCCTTCTTGTAGCAATGTGTACCATCCTGCTCCCCATTCTGTTGTAATGTGCCCATCCTTGTCCCCTTGTAGTAATGTGCTCATCCTTATTTCCATCCTGTAGTAATGTGCTCATCCTTGTCCCCATCCTGTAGTAATGTGCCTCATTCTGGTCCTCATTATGTAGCAATTTGTCCCATCCTGGTCCTCATCCTGTAGTAATGTGCCCATATTGTCCCTATCCTATGGAAATGTCCTAATCCTGTAGTAATTTGTCAATCCTTGTCCCCATCTTGTAGTAATGTGCCCCATTCTGGTCCCCATCCTGTAGCAATGTGCCTCATTCTGGTCCTCATTCTGTAGCAATTTGTCCCATCCTGGTCCTCATCCTGTAGTAATGTGCCCATCGTTGTCCCTATCCTGTAAAAATGTCCCCATCCTGTAGTAATGTGCCCCATCCTTGTCCCCATCGTGTAGTAATATGCCCCATCCTGGTCCTTATCCTGTAGTAATGTGCCCCATCCTTGTCCTCATCCTGTAGTAATCTGCCCATTCTTGTCCCGATCTTTGTGCCCATCCTGTAATAATGTGCTCCATACTGTAGTAACATGCCCATCCTTGTCTCCATCCTGAAGTAATATGCCCATCATTGTCCCCATCCTGTAGTAATGTGCCTCATCCTTGTGCCTATCCTGTGGTAACATGTCCATCCTGTAGTAATGTGCCAATCCTTGTGCCTATCCTGTGGTAATGTGTCCATCCTTGTGTCCATCCTGTAGTAATGTGCCCATGCAGTTCATCTTCTTGTAGTAATGTGCCCTTTACTGGACCTCTTTTTGTAGCAATGTGTCGTGGGCGGGGGCTACTCGAGGTGCTTGCATCCGGGATTGTGGCTGCGGCTCGAGTGGCGACCGTATCCGGGGTGGGTGCAGCAGCCCGCTGCCCACAACACTAATGAAAGGGGATATTTACAGGTGAACAGTCTGTCAGTGACACCACCTGTGGGTTGCGGTGAGAGTTGGTAGCACCACCGCTGCCTGGTGATGGGACGCCCAGGGCTGATGGAGCGGGGCAGCCAGATGGAATCCCCTCCATGGGTAGGGGAGGTGTAGTCCCGGGGCCCAGGTGAACAGGAGTAATGGCTGCGGAGAGTGTCATGCAGGGTTGGACCAGGGATGGATGGTGTACTCACCGTTCCAAAAAAGTGCACGCAGAGTCCAGTGTTAAACCAAATTGCCAGCGACCGGTTGCCTCCGGCAGGTGTATTCGGGTCCCACACCCTGATGTACTAAACAGGGGTTCCTTCCTCCTGCACTCAGTGTTTGTGTCTTCAATGGGACAACTCCGCTTGAAACGGGGAAGTCTACTCCCGTTACTTTGTATGTTGGGAGCTGTGGCCCGCGAAATCTGACCCTTGGGATCTCTGTGGGTTCTGGCGGATACCCTATCCCCCGCGTTGGGCTTCCGTTTCGCTCTCTGGGCTTACTGTGGAACAAGGCCTGGAACCTTGCCCCGGCTGGTCAATTGACAAGGGGCTTGAACCTCGCCCTAGGGTCCAGGCACCCTGACTGCGTACGGCCTCCGGACCAGATTCCCACTGTCGGCACCGGAGGGCTACAACCCTGCGACGGGGCGGACGGGGGCAGGCCGGACCCCTCAGCCGGGACGGACGGTTCTTGGGGAACATAGAGGCGTGGGTCACTGCTTACCCAATCCTCCGAGGCCATCTCCATCTCGCGCGCCCGGACAGCTGGAGCCAGGCCCTTCATCTCCGTCATCCACCTCGTCAAGATGTCCCTGCCCTTTACCTTCTCTGGTCACATGCCGTTTTTTCCTGCCCTCCCCCTTGGTTTTCGTCAGCAGTCTCGCGGGACCCACTGTCCTTTGCAACTTCCTGCTTTGGAGGTCACCGGGTTTTGCCCGCGTTCTTAGGGGGCGTGGCTTCAGATTCACGCTCTTTTTGGGGAAGAAGATGACAAGGTTGCTGTTTTTTGGCGCCAAATATGGCGGCAGTCCAAAAATTTTTAGCGTTTCACGGTTTACAGTCCAGGAAAGGCACACTTCACCCAGGTTAGTGGATGGGGTAAGAATCCTGTTCATGACAACAGGTTTTAGTTGTCGCAGGCGGGGGCTACTCGAGGCGCTCGGATCCGGGATTGTGGCTGCGGCTCGAGTGGCGACCGGATCCGGGGTTGGTGCACCAGCCCGTTGCCCACAACACTAATAAAAGGGGATATTTACAGGGGAACAGTCTGCCAGTGACGCCACCCGTGGGTTGCGGTGAGAGTTGGTAGCAGCGCCAATGCCTGGTGATGGGACGTCCAGGGTTGATGGAGCGAGGCAGCCAGATGGAATCCCCTCCAGCGGTAGGGGAGGTGTAGTCCCGGGGCCCAGGTGAACGGGAGTAATGGCTGCGGAGAGTGTCATGCAGGGTTGGACCAGGGATGGATGGTGTACTCACAGTTCCCAAGAATTGCACACAGAGTCCAGTGGTAAACCAAATTGCCAGTGACCGGTTGCCTCCGGCGGGTGTATTCGGGTCCCACACCCTGATATAGCAAACAGGGGTCCCTTACCCTTTCACTCAGTGTTTGTGTCTTCAATGGCACAACTGTGCTTGAAACGGGGAAGTCCACTCCCGGTACTGTGTATGTTGGGAGCTGCAACCCACAAAATCTGACCCTTGGGATCTCTGTGGTTCTGGCGGACACCCTATCCTCCGCGTTGGGCTTCCGTTTCGCTCTCTGGACTTACTGTGGAACAAGGCCTGGAACCTTGTCCCCGGCTGGTCAATTGACAAGGGGCTTGAAACTTTCCTCGCCCTAGGGTCCAGGCACCCCGACTATGCACGGCATCCGGACCAGATTCCCGCTGTCGGCACCGGCGGGCTACAACCCGTCCCCAGTCCACTTAAGGTCTCCCGCGACTGGATCTCCATCGCCTGTGGTCCTGCTTGCCGTCTGCCACCTAGTCAGTAGTCCGGTAGTCCACGGGCCCCAACCCCTGACTCCGCTGTCACTCCACACTCCTCTCTCTTCCTCTCCCTTCATTGAACTGTCTGGTTCCCTCCATTGACACCTCAGAACCCCTAGGTGGGCGCCCCCATCCGCCTGGTCCCGTCCACTGGTGTGTCCCTATTGTCATGGGGGGTGACTAGGCTTTACTGGCTGGTGTTGTGCACCTGGGTGTGGGTTTTGTGTTGGTATGCCAAGGAGGATGGAGTCTTGCACCTGAGAGATTTGTACAACCTCTGTGACTACCTGGTTTTGCCAGGGCGTCACAAATGTCCCATCCTGGTCCCCTGTTGTGCCATTCTTCATATACACACACACACACACACACGTCTCCTATTGTGCCATTCTTCTCTCTCACACACACACATACACACTGGTCCCCTGTTGGGCCATTCTACACACACACTGGTCCCACGTTGTGCTATTCTTCTCACACACACACTGATCCCCTGTTGTACCACTCTATACACACACACACTGGTCCCCTGTTGAGCCATTCTTCTCACACACACACACACTGGTCCCCCGTTGTGCTATTCTTCTCACACACACACTGATCCCCTGTTGTACCACTCTATACACACACACACTGGTCCCCTGTTGAGCCATTCTTCTCACACACACACTGGTCCCCTGTTGAGCCATTCTTCTCACACACACACACACACTGGTCCCTTGTTGTGCCATTCTTCACACACACAAACAAATTTCTTCTCACCTGTCCTTCTTCCCTAGGCATCTTCTTTCATGCTTCATGTGGCCTGCAGGCACAAGCCCTCCTTGAAGATTGCGGCTGCTGTCAGAACTTCATCTGAAATTCAGATAAACATTTTGTCACAGCCGCGCACAGTCAAGCTCTCTCTGCACAACTATTTCAACAGCAACCACTGGCTAATCAGAGGCAAGCAACTGAGGTCATATGCATCAGTTGATTGGCCAGTGGCTGGCATTGAGTTGTACAGAGAGCTTGACTGCACGCAGAGCTGGCAAAACTTTCACCTGAAATAAAGCTCTGACGGCTGTGGCCCCTTCACTGATCGCGATCGTTGCCGGGTCCACATGCCTGCGGGCCATAAGAAGCAGCCTGAGGGGCGACATGCGGCCTGCGGGCCTAATGTTTGAGACCTCTGGATGAGAGAGACCTGAGGTTGATAGAGTTGTGGCTAAAACCTTTGAGACTGTCAGATTTGGTTTTCCCAAAGTGTGCTGCTTCAGTGTTTTTAAATCTTTTAGTCAGATGTTTTTATTGGTATTAAAGTATGATAGACAATTTTTGTCCAGCCACTTTTTGAGAGTTGACCACAGGTTCTCAATGGGATTGAGATATGGGAACACTCCTTTCCATGGACATAAAATGTCAATGTTTTGTTCATTCTGCCACTTAGTTATCACTTTTATGGGCTTCTGGGTCAAAACTTGGCTGATAACCGATTCTTACCCAATCAATGCTTTTTGAGGGTTGACCCTAGATTCTCAATAGGATTTAGATCTGGGATGTTTCCTGACCATGGTTACACAATTTTACAGTATTGATTTGTTCACTGAACAAGGTATTAGTTTTGCCTCCTGGCATGAAGCTCAATTATTCTGGAAAAAGCATTTTCCATCACCAGATTGCTTCTGGATCATTGAGAGAAGTTGCTCTTGGAGGAAGTTTAGATACTATTCTTTGTTCATGGCAAAATTATGATTGAGCCCACTCCCTTGGATGAAAAGCGACTGTACACATGAATGGTCTCACAATGCTTTACTATTGGCATGACACAGGACTCATGGTAGCAATCACCTGTTCTTCTATGAATCATTCCTCCAGATGTCCTAAACAGTCTGAAGGGGCTAAATAAGACTAAATAACTTCACTCTAGTCCTGTGCAGTCCAATTCCTCAACTTCATGCAGAATTTCAGTTTGTCCTTGGTGTTTTTGACAATACACCAGCCTCGATAAGCCTTAACCTCACTGTGCGTGCAGAAGTACTGACATCTGGCTGCTACCATTACTGAGCAAGCTCTGCACTGATGTTGAACCAGTCATAAATCTGAACCTCCTTAAGAGATGGTTTTGGCACTTGCTTTACTTCTTGAGCATCCTGAAGACTTTATTTATTTTTAGTGATTTTACTGAATTCCTTTGCTTTGAAAAAGCATTCATACCCCATGAACTTGAACACATTTTTTTCACCATAGATGCACATGTGTCACCCAGGGCTATGGGGTACTTGGTCCTGGGCGGTGTATTGCTGGGGAGATGTTACTTGGTGACTGTTGCCTGGTTCCCTGTCCTTGGGGACGCTTTCTAAAAGGGGTATATTTACAGGGGAGATTAAATGAAAGTTTATAACATGACGCAGTTTATAACGTGAAGCCACTTGCGGGTTGCGGCTATGTAGATGGAGCCGCCACTGCACAGTTCTCACTACTGGGGCTGGTGTTAGTGGCAGCCTGGATGTTAGGCCCTCTGCAAGCAGGGCTGGGCCCCAGAGGATAGGTGATGTGGATGGGTGCAGAAAGAAGGTAGGCCACACAGGAGGTTGCAGTGTAACTGGTTCGTTTACTCACAGTCAGATGGAAACTGGTCACCTGAGGAATGCTGGTCTTGACCACTGGTCCCCTTAGTCCCAGTGCTGGTTTAGTGACCTGGTGGCTTCTTTCCCTTGCACCTGCCTTTGGTTGGTGGGTCCCCGTGGCTTGGAGCTTCTGGGGGTCCCCTCCTGGTAGTCTCTCAATGGTAGTCCGTATGACGGTAACGTGAACCCTATGGGGTCGGAGTCTCTGGTCCTGTTCCCCGGTTTTCCTGTTGCTACTGAGTCCCGAACTTCAAGGTCAGTGAGGTCCTTGATGGTCCCCACACTGTGCAGATTTTATCAGGTCTGCCTGGAGCGTTTGACTGACCTAGGATTCTGTACCCCGTCGGTGCTATGGTACTCCAAGAGAGTACTCCACCGCCAATCACACGCCTGGGTCCTCAGGTCAGCGTCACACTCCTGTCAGTGCTTCCACTCGCTCCCTCTGTCCGTCACCGACGACTCTCTCTCTCAACTATATGACTGTCCACTGTCTGCCCCTCCCACCTGGTCATCTAGTGGACTGTATCGGCTCCACCTCTAGGTGGCCAGCCATTAGGTCCACCCTAGTCTGGCACCAGTCTATAGGGAATTTGGGGAAAACAGGGATTAACTGGAATGTTTTTGTTGTTACAGGCACAGGTCTTCTGGGTCCCTGGGGGTAGGCCCTGTATCCTGGTGGGGATACAGTACCTTGTAGCTCCCTGATGGCTTCAGGGGCGCTACACACAAACTTAAACATATTTTATGTGATATTTCAACACAAAGTAGCAAGTAATTGTAAAGTGTAAAGGAAGCGATAAATTGTTTTCTAAAAGTAAAAAATTAAATATGAAAATTGAGAAGAGCATTTGAATTCAGCCCCAATTGCCTCTAGAAGTGACATGATTAGCAAACTGAGTCCACCTGGGTGTAATTTATTCTCAGTATGACACCATGTTCTGGGAAGACCGCGGAGGTTTGAGAACATTAGGGAATCCAAAACCATCATGAAAACCAAGAAATTCACCAGACAGGTTGAGGATAGAGTGTTGGAGAAGAGTAAAGCAGGGTCAATCCATCATACAAAAATGGGAGGAGTACGGTACAACTTCAAACCTACCAAGACATGGCCGCCCACCTAAACTGACATTCAAATCAAGGAGAACACTATTTAGAGAAGCATGCAAGAGGCCCTTGGTTGGTCTGGAGGAGATACAGGTATCCACAGCTCAGATGGGAGAATCTGTCCACAGGACAAGTATTAGGCCTTGGCTCCACTTGCATATCACTTCCGATGCGAGAGCATCATAAGCGATATGCTAATGACCCTTGGCTCAGGTTCTGCTGCGAGTGTGAGCCAAGTGTCATGTAACTGTAATCTGATCTTGTAATCGGATCACAGATATGGGGAAAAGGGAGGGAGCACTTTCTCCCTATCCTCCGTTGCCTGTCTCGCCGTATAGCGCATTGCACTCAGATGGCATGTGATGTGAGACTCACTGCCAAATACACCATACTGCGATTCTTTTCTCATGCCAGTAAGGCATGAGAAAATAATCGAAGCTAGACACTGCCACATTGTTTTATTCTGGTGTGAGTGCAAAACGATGTTTTATCGGATTGCACTCGTCCATGAACAAAAAATCTGACCTTTATGGAAGAGTGTTAAAAAGAAAAACGTTTTTTAAAACAAGCAGTAAGAAGTCCTGTTTTGCAATTTGCCAAAAGTCACAGCTTGTGGAAGATGGTGCTCTGGTCAGATGAGACCAAAGAATAACTTTTTTAGTCTAAATGCAAATTGCTATGTGTGGTGGAAAACAAACCCTGTACATCACCCTGAAAACAACCCTGGTGATAGCATCATGCTGTGGGGAAGCTTTTCTTCAGTAGGGACAGGGAAGCTGGTCAGAGTTGATGGAAAGTTAGATAGAGCTAAATATACGGCAATCTTGGAAGAAAACCTATTAAAGGCTACAAAAGCCTTAAGATTGGGACATAAGCAAGCTTTACACGCTACGACATCGCTAGAAATTGCTAGCGATATCGAGCGTGTAAGCACCCGCCCCCGTCGTGTGTGCGATATCGTGTGTTCGCTGCCGTAGCAAACATTATCGCTACGGCAGCATCACACGCACTAACCTGCTCGGCGTCGTCTCTGTGACTGCCGAACAATCCCTCCCTCAAGGGGGAGGTGCGTTCGGCATCACAGTGACATCACCGCAACATCACTAAGCGGCCGGCCAATCAAAGCGGAGGGGCGGAGATGAGCGGGACATAACATCCCGCCCATCTTCTTCCTTCCGTATTGCGGCCGGCGGCAGGTAAGGAGACGTTCCTCACTCCTGTGGTGTCACATACAGCGATGTGTGCTGCCGCAGGAACGAGGAACAACATCGATAATCAACCATTACCGATTTTTGGGTTTGGGACGACCTCTCCATGGTGAACGATTTCACCATTTTTTAGGTCGCTTAAGGTCGCTGGTAAGTGTCACACACTGCGATATCGTTAATGACGCCGGATGTGCTTCACTAACAACGTGACCCCGACGATAAAACATTAACGATATCGTAGCATGTAAAGCCCCCTATAGGCTCACCTTCCAGCAAGACAACGATCCTATCAATACTGCCAGAGCTACTCTCACGCACGCGAGCATAGATCCACTATTTATATTTTAAAAACATTTCGAAAACATTCAGATTTATATTTTTTAAAACCATTAGAAAACCATGTCTTATTTCCTTTTATACTTCACAAATATTTGCTACTTTGTGTTGGTATATCACATAAAATCCCAATAAAATTTAAGCTTGTAGGTGTTACGTGAAAAAATGTGGAAAAATTCAAGTGGTATGTATAGTTTTCCTAGACACTGTAAATAATTAATTTCCATAGCGCTTTTACAGACATCATTGTCACTGCCCCCATTGGGCTTCACAATCTAAATCCTCTGTCAGTATGTCTTTGAAGCATTGGTGGACAGACCGAAGATGGCTCCTGTGCATGAACAGTATATGGGCCTTGTGCAGCCCAAGAGCTCATCGTAATGAACAATTCCACCTGCTTTGGATGTAAAAATGGCCCCCTTACCTCTTGAGCCTCTATACGGCTGCACAGGTTGCATCATTGATGTCAGCTATGGAGTCTGGGAGGAAACTGTAGTACCCAGAGGAAACCCATGTAGTCACGGAGAGAACATACAGACTCCTTGCAAATGTTGTCCTTGGTGAGCTTTTGTTGGGAATCTGTCAGATTTTTAGTGTCTGACCACCACCTTTTTCAGCTCCTGTACTGCATTCCACAAAGTTGTCTATCGTCTCCTGACTTCCCCTGTTTAGAAAAAAAGTGGCATTTCTTCAGATGCTAAAAAAAACATGTGAAAGGTTCCCTTTAACCCCTTCACGACCGGCCAATTTTTTGCTTTCCATTTTTTTTTTCGCCATTCTTCTTCTGAGAGATGTAATTTTTTTATTTTTCAGTCAATATGACCATGTGCGGAATGGGCTGTAATTTTAAATTAAACCATAAGGTTTACCATATAGTGTACTGGAAAATGGCAAAAAAATTCCAAATGCAGAAAAATTGCAAAAAAAGTGCGATAGCACTATTGTTTTTGAGATATTTTATTCACTGTGTTCACTATATGGTAAAACTGACGTGTGGGTGTGATGCCTCAGGACAGTGCGAGTTCGTAGACACCAAACATGTATAGGTTTACTTTTATATAAGGGGTTAAAAAAAATTGGAAGTTTGTCCAAAAAAAGTGGCACACGTTATACGCCATATTCCGTGACCCGTTACAGTCTCATTTTTCGGGATCTATGTCTCAGTGATGGATTAGTTTTTTGCATCTCGAGCTGACGTTTTTAACAGTACCATTTTTGCGCAGATGCTACGTTTTGATCGCCTGTTATTGCATTTTGCACAAAAGTTGTGGCAACAAAAAAACGTCATTTTGGCGTTTGGAATTTTTTTGCCGCTACGCCGTTTACTGATCAGATTAATTGATTTTATATTTTGATAGATCGGGCGTTTTTTTATTTTTTTAACCTTTTAATTTTCAATGGGGAAAATGTTGGGTGATTTGAACTTTTAGGGTTTTTTTAATTTTTTTAAAACTTTTTTTTTACTTTTTTTTTAAAAATTTCTAGTCCTCCTAGGGGGCTATATGGATCAAGAATCTGATCGCTTAGCCCTATCTGCTGATCACAGCTACACAGCTGTAAACAGCAGATATGCTCACTTTCTGCTTCACTGGGCTGCGGGCCGAGTGAAACCAAAAGTAACTCATGATAGCTACAGGTGTCATCACATGACCCTGTGCTACCATGGCAACTACCGGAAGTCACTTGATCACGTCACGTAACTTCCGGTATGGGGTGGTAAGTAAAAGTTTACCGCGATCGCGATTATAATGGCGCTGTCATATATTAATTTAAGGGGTTAAACGGCACGAGCAGATAACGATTCTGCTCGTGCCTAGCAGGCACACATATCAGCTGTGAAAATCAGCTGAGATGTGCGCCGATCGCGGCATGCTGCCGGCGGCAGACCGCGGGCAGTAACATTATGACCGCTAGGACGTAATATTACTGCCCGCGGTCGTTAAGGGGTTAGGTTAATTTTAAGGGCACGGTATGATTGCAGTTTTTGCAATTCATTTGATTGTCACTCTTCATACCAATCTAGAGTTAATGCAATCTCTGCGAAAACCCAGTCTCAATACTGTTGGATAAATGCATAGACTAGAAAAGCGACATGAGGTAGAAAGATAGGTACGTTAGATGGACAGGCACACAGACTGTCATGAGTGTGTCACGGGTGACAGACGATCTTGTGGTGTCCGACTATTTAAGGTCACAGCGTTTGGCTGTGCAAACTGTTCCCTGATCTTTATTATTTCTGCTTGGTTTTCAACCCTTTCCCTTTAGGATCCGGTGGAGTTCCTCAGGTTGTCAGCTGCTTTTCACTAGTACTTCACTTGTGTTTATATATTCCTTCACTTCCTATTACTTGTTGCTGGTGATAGTTCATTTACCTTCTACAAGTCTTAAGGGCAAGCAGTTGGCTGGAGAATCTTGGTGGTTATTGTGTGACGCCTTGGCCGGGCCAGGTAGTCACAGATAGGGCCCCGCACTACACCGTTCCCTAACAAGTGACAGCAGCCAAACACATAAAACCCTTGTCACCTCCCTCAGTGCTTGATGGACACACCAGATGGCGGAACCAGGTGGTTGGAAGACGCCCACCAAGGAGTCTCAGACAGCCTGGGGCGGAAAGTTGAGTTCTGTTCTAGAGTTCAAGTCTAGAGGTCAAGTGGAGAGGTGTGTGGGCTGGAGCTGTGTACAGCTTCAGCAGAGGAAAGACCCAAACTGAACAGGTGCCCTGGTACTGCTGGCTAGGAGGCAGACGATGGTCTCCATCTGCAGGAGCTGGGAAGACGGCTCGGTGGAACCATGCTGGACCGGGACAGGGTAGTGGCCCGCCAGTACCGACCGGGGGAACCGACTCAGAAACCGGAGCACAAAGGGGGGTACTGAGACCCTGAAGCTAGGTCCAGAAGCTACTGGGGGCTAGCTAATTAACTGATTGCAGCCAGGACTAAAGGTCCTGTCCCACCCAAAGTCCCGACTGAAGGCAACAGCCCAACGAGGGGGATGGAAAGCCACCGCCATGGCACAGAGATCCCACGGGGCAGCGTCTGCAGACAAAAGGGCTCCTCAGGCAACCACAAGCTGGGAGCAGACTCCTGAAGTTGCAAGTGCAGGTAGTCCACCATCACAAACAGGTACAGGAGAAAGACAGAGACCACCAACCGGGTGGGGGACCAGACTGCAGCCGGCTGCGGGCACCGACCACCATCAACTTGGTTTACCAGAGACTCGTGTGTTTACTAATAGTAAGCACATCAGTGCCCTCCGGCCACCCATCTCCCTGTACCGCCAAAGACCCCCAACGGGTTCCGGGGGCCACCATCCCTGCCAACGGAGGGGTTAACAACTTGCTGCGCAACATCTCCCCCGGGTACCCCGTAACTGCAGAGGTGGTGTCCACCTTCACCACATCCCGTGGGTGGCGTCACGAACTTAACACGGCTCCGGCCGTACACCTACGTCCGCAAACCGCAAACCCCTTTTTGATTGACGTGACCGCAGGACCCCGGGTCCGGAGACCCTCGAGCCACCCACTGAAGGTCCGGATCCGAGCGGCTCGGCTGCCGAGCACGGGGCGGTACAATTGCATCTCCCTAAGTCAACTTGGTTCATCTCCCTGAGTCAACTAGAGATAAGTTGTTTGCTGTTTTCCCTTGTTTGTTATTCCTGTGTGTCCTTTAGCACTTAGTGTGATTGATGAGGAGCTCAACCCATCCGCTCCCTGCCTAGCGCTCAGATCAGGGTCAGCCTAGGGCCAGGTATACAGCTTGGGTCATAGGTGCGGAACCTATCTAGGGCGGTGAGGGAACTCAGGGCCCAGCAGTAGGCTTGGTCAGGGGTCACAAGTTCCCCTCTCCCTAAACACAGGGTTTCTCTTCCTTTTTGCCATTCACTGGGTACTTCCCCATACTTAGTGTAACACAGATAGATAGATAGATAGATAGATAGATAGATAGATAGATAGATAGATAGAGCGTTGTGTGATCAATATATCCATAACCTCACAAGAGGAGGGGAGCAGTGCTAGATACGGGAGAATTAGGGAGTATATTAACAAACTGACATTATAGAGTCACAGGTTTACACAGGTTAAGAGAGTTAAAAAATAATGCTACTGCTTTTTTAAGGGTCATAGAGATCATGTGAACAATTTCTTCTCTAAATGAGGACCTGCTAAGCTGCTGATTATCAGAGTTCCAGTAGCTAAAACCTATGGTGATATTTATGGGATCTGGTATTACATAGTGTGTCTTGAGCCAGCTTCTCTTGTTCCAGCTATGACGATGTTCACAAAGTTTTAGAGGTTTTTTTTATTGTGGATTGTGCAGATTACATTACAATAGACGTAAATAAGGTTTTGCAGAACTCTATTCATGCAAAGTGGAAAAACATCTCCCTGATTCCAGAATACATTAAGTATTGCACGCCCTATATGTCAAAGCATTGCAAAGGGTAAGGTCTGTAATTGGGTGAATAGCTATCACATGTAGGTGTTATGGCAGAGGAGATTTTCTGAAATATTGAGACGTACTCCAACACTTTATATTACAGAATCAGAATGTCTGCCCATTTTTCAGCTTTTGTTTATGTACTGTTTTGTTTTCATTAGAAAAAGATGGAGGAGGTTGGAGTGGCAGTTTTGGCAATGAACCGAATTGCTGTGCGAAGGCATCAAAGGTCTGCGTAGCTTTACAATAATACTTTCTGCTTTTTAGCAACACTGATTTATTTGTAACACTTCCTAAATTGTGTTATCACAAAGCCTCTGCCTGGTTTGCCTCTGGTGCTTATATACATGTTTGTTTTCTCAACACTCTTCACAATATTTAATGGTAAAACAATGAATACCAGAACTCACATTTGCATTTGTGTTCATTTCTATGCAAACCACATGTTCAGAGCATACGTTATAAAGACTATGCACACTAATATCCCCTAAAGGAGTGAAAAAGGATGTAAATGCCTTCATACACATTATATAGCTGTTGTGCGAGTGATCATTCGACAGTCTACTATCTCCCATGGTCATCCCATACACAAGAAATACTCGGCTAAATGCACCTGTGTTCCCTGTGAGAAAGCCGCTGCCAGACTCCTGGATTCCTGAGCTTGGGATCTAAGACTATATCTGCATTTGGTTTGTATGTTTTCTATGTGTTTTTTTTCCCACAATCTAAAAATATTCTGATAAGCTAATCAGATTGCTTTGAAACAATCCTTAGTGTGTATAGGGGAGAAGAAAGTCATTGCAGATATTTTCCTAATGTCCTTTACGTCCGAGGGTCCACCGTCGTGGAGATTTCCATTATGGTACACAAGACGAGGTTGCAGAAATAAGGGAACAGTTTTATTAACAGGCAGGGGACAGTGGCATAACTAGAGTTTGATGGGCCCTGGTGCAAAGTTTAGACCTGGGCCCCCCCCCCCTCCACCGACACTCGGGGTATGGGATAATTACACCGACACTAGGAGTACGGGAAAATGACGCTGACACTTGGCTCTATCCCTCAGCACCCAGGTTTCCCATGATCTGAAATTCTGAAATCCCTCTTTATATCAGCAGCCAGCTTTCCTATGTTCTGATATCCATCTTGTCCTCGGCACCCAGCTTCCCCATGCTATGCTATACATAGCAGAGCATGGGAAAGCTGGGTACTGAGAAAAGATGTATAGCAGAGCATGGGAAAGCTGAGTGCTGAGGGAAAGAGCCTTTTTCCCTCAGCACAAAACTTTCCCATCCCATGCTTGTATCTTCGTCCCCCGTCGTACATAGTTCTCCAAATACAATAATGGCCCCCACATATCCTTCCATATAGTATAAAGGGTCCCACATAACCCTTCATATATTAGAATGCACCCCCATAGTCCTCCATGTCTTATAATGCATTTCCCATAGTCCTCCATGTATAAAGTAGCCCCCATTGCCCTCAAATTATTATAATGCAACTCTCATAGTCCTCCATGTATTATAAATCACCTCATAGTTCTCCATATATTATAATGCACCCCATAGTCCTCCATGTATAATGCACCCCTATAGTCCATGTATAAGGTGTCCTTCATATTGCATTATGCAGCCCCACAGTCCATCATGTATAATGGACCCCTATAGTTATGTATAAGGTGTCCTTCATATTGCAATATTTAGCCCCATACTCCTCCACGTATAATGCACCCCTATAGTCCATGTATAAGGTGTCCTCCATGTTGTATTATGCAGCCCCCTAAACCTCCATGTATAATGCAGCCCCCTAGACCTTCTTGTATAATGCAGCCTCCTAGGCCTCCATGTATAATGCAGCTCCATAGACCGCCACGTATATTGCAGCCCCATAGACCTCCATGTATAATGCGGCCCCAAAGGCCTCTAGCCACCGTGTACTCACTGAATAGAAAAATAAAAAAACAAGTACTCACCTCTCCTCGTTCCTCAGCTACTCCGGTCAGAGCGCCCCTCGTCCTCCCATCCTGCACTCTGCGCTGTGCAGTCTCAACACAGCAGTCACAGAGTGGTGATGTCACCACACTGGACTGCACTGTGATGTCAAGCGCAGGCACAGGGTGAGAATGATGAAGTATGGATGCTTCACTATTGTTGTGTGCAATGACGTGCGAGGGCCCGCGTGCGAGGGGGTCTTGGTGCCGCCGCTGACACCTGGTTACCCTGACTCACAGACCATATAGCGGCCGCGTGGTCTGCCACAGAACGGCGCAGCTCCTCTCTCACAGAGAGGAGCCAGCTGCTCATCTGCAGGGCGGGCACTGGGCCCCTTACCCTGCAGGCCCGGTTGCCATGGCGACCTCTGCAACAGCGGTCGTTACTGGCAGCATATTTTATATATATATATATATATATATATATATATATATACAGTCCTTGACAGAAGTTCTGTCGCTTATCCATGTTATGTAAATAAAAGCTTATAACCTGACTTTAAATTCATCCATTGGTTTCACAAATTACCCTTTTGAAAGTCGAAACGCTTCCAAATTTGGTTTAGGTTATGAAAATATAGTTGCTGCAAAGCTGAAATATTGATCATATAATTAACACAGAAAGGTCAGATTTTGGCAAGACAAAAGTTTTTTCGCCCACAGAAAATTTCAGCTTTGCAGCAACTTTATTTTCATAACCTAAACCAAATTTGGGAGGGTTTCAGCTTTCAAAAGAGTAATTTATAAAACCAATGGATGAATTAAAAGTCAGGTTGTAAGATTTTATTTACATAACATGGATAAGCGACAGTGTCAGGGACTGTATATATATATATATATATATATATATATGTATATATATATATATATATATATATATATATATATATATATATATATATATATATATATATGTATATATATATTATACATATATATGTATATATATATATATATATATATATATATATATATATATATATATATGTATATATATATTTCAACAGGGGATATAAAAACACTGCAGTTTCTAGCTGGGCTGCTTCAACACTACGTTCCCATCTATTGCAAATCAATATACAATGGTTGACTTTTGCAAACAGGATATATTCACAATTCCACTGCACTAACAGTCTAACTAGCCTCTGCTACTTGGGCTGCACAAATACCACGCCCTGGTTACAGAGGCCTATGCTACACCCTATTGAGCGTGCACACCAGTAAAGACTCACGGTACACGGTACTGTTGAGGGGGAATAAGTCCATAACCCGGGAGCTCGATGCTGTAATGCTCATCAGTACACACATCTCCTTGCAGGGCAGGGGGAGCTCATCTGCTTTCACGGACCCAGGGTCTCCTGGGTCTTCCAGATCACGTCTCTTGTCCCATTTGGAATCTCCGACCTCAGGAGCTTCTCCTCTCGGTACTCGCTTAGTCACAGGAGATTTTGTTCTCTATTAGCAGATTACTTTTCGCCCATACAAAACTCAGTGAGAAGCTTTATCTTAGTAGGAACCAAGTAAAGAGATGCTGTGACGTGGCTACTGGGCAGATATAGAAATATCCATATTTGTATGCTAAATATCTCATTTGTTTTTTATATTTCCTTAAGAAGTAATGCATGTCTATATTCCTACATTCATGGTTTGTATGCTTTAGCATTTCAGAGTGCAGCTGTCTCTTTTTGTTATTATCTATCTCTAGAATTTTTCTATTCATTTGTGTCTGACCTTTGTTCACTATTAAGGTAGATAGAGTTCAGGCACCTTTTATTATTGCATGTTTTCAGTCACTATAGGTGGGATTCAGCCGGTTCTGTCCAGTTCTGGAGAACCGGTTGTTAAAATAGCAGCCGGTTCCCAGAACCGGCAAGAAACAGCTGCGGTGACCCGGTTCCCTGTATTCATTTGTGTTAGTGTCTCTTTAAGACACTAGCACAAATGAATCCCAGTATCTCCACGCCGCACTTCCGGGTACAATAGAGCCTGTCTGCTCCCTGGCCCGGCGTGCAGCGACGTGCTGACGCTGCAGAGGTGACGGCATTGTGAGGAGGTAGCTCCTCCTCCTGCCGTCTGTCAGCGTCAGAGTGCAGACACGAGCCGCGGAGGAGGACAGAAGACAGGAGAAGCTGCCAGTGCCTGGAGGTAAGCGGTCAGTGAGCTGAATCTGCATGGAGCAGAGAGAGGAGCTGCATTAAGATGGCAGCTATTAGTGGCTATATGGGGAGAGGCCACATAACATGGGAGCGCTATATAGGGAGAGGGGCTACAGTAAGATGAGAGCGCTATATAGGGAGAGAGGCCACATTAAGATGAGAGCGCTATATAGGGAGAGGGGCCACATTAAGATGAGAACGCTATATAGGGAGAGGGGCCACATTAAGATGGGAGCTATATTTGGCTATATGGGGAGAGGAGCCACATTAAGATGGGAGCTATATGTGGCTATATGGGGAGCGGAGCCACATTAAGATGGGAGCTATATGTGGCTATATGGGGAGAGGAGGCCATATAAGATGGGAGCTATATGTGGCTATATGGGGAGAGACCACATAAAATGGGAGCTATATTGGAAAAGGAGCCATATGGGACAGGATCTGCAGGGGAAAAGGAGCACATGGGATGAGATCTGCTGGGGAAAGAGGCCATAATGGGATGAGATCTGCAGGGGGAAAGAGGCCATAGTGGGATGAGATCTGCAGGGGAAAGAGGCCATAATTGGATGGGATCTGCAGGTGGAAAGAGGCCATAATGGGATGGGATCTGCAGGGGGAAAGAGGCCATAATGGGATGGGATCTGCAGGTGAAAGAGGCCATAATGGGATGGGATCTGAAGGGGGAAAGAGGCCATAATGGGATAGGAACTGCAGGTGAAAGAGACCACATGGAATGAGATCTGCAGGGGGAAAGAGGCCATAATGGGATGGGATCTGCAGGGGAAAGAGGCCATAATGGGATGGGATCTGCAGGGAAAAGAGGCCATAATGGGATGGGATCTGTATGGGATAGGTCGTCCGTTCCAATTTTAGCAGGGCTCCTTTAGTAATAATTTTTAAAAACTGTATAAAAATCATTTAATACAATATGACTGACAGTGACTGGAACAACTGGTGCTGGACAGGAGAGTTAAGGTATAGGAGGGGAAGGAGATTTTACTTTAAATTACTTGTATTTTTTGGTTGAGGAAAGTGCGTGAAAATGGGTGCGACTAATAAAATGGGTGTGGTTACAGAATGGGTGTGGTTTTCAAATGGGCGGTGTTTACAGAGAACCTGTTGTTAAAAATTTGAATCCCACCCCTGACTATACACTTTGGGTGGCACGGTGGCTCAGTGGTTACCTCTGTTGCTTTATAATGCCAGGGTCCTGGGTTCAATTCCCACTAAGGGCAACATGTGCAAGGAGTTTGTATGTTCTCTCCGTGTTTGTGTGGAGTTCTTCAGTTTCATACCATGATATTTGCTAGCAGTGTATGGAGTGGTATTTCCGATGTACTAAGCAGGAAATTATCAAAAGTGGCCGTTCCTGTACTCCAGTCTGAATTCTGTAGCCTGGTGCATCACATTTATTAAGAGAAGCATGATACTTAATAAAATTCACACAATTTGACTTGCGTGTGTTAAAAAATGAAATCTAACCCAGCCATGAGCTAGTGTGGCGCCCCAGGACCTGGTCGCCACAACAGCATTGCCCTCCCAAAGGGTTAATGCTGAGCCTGGAGGTAATTGGGAGGTCCATTGGCCAGTAAGTTAACATCCAACGCAGTTCTCCCTCCGGCCAGCAGGAGAAGCTCTGAACCTGGAATTCCAAGGAGCATTCCTTAAGTCTGACCTGAGGGAGGAAGTAGTGTTCAGTCTGTAGAGAGGAGTGATAGCAAGCAGACACAGAGTGTGCTGTCCTGTGGATCTGGGGCCTAGAGCTGGAGCAGCTTGGCCCAGGGAAGCAGGAGTAGCAGAGAAGCAGAGAAGAGACTCGGACATCGGAGTCTGTGGCCACCAGGGCCTAAAATACTCCCTGGTAGCCGAATCCGAAGGGCAGGAGAGCGGCAAGCACCTGGCCCATAAACAGCCCGAAGGTACAGCTGCATCATCAGGGCCCGGTGTGGACTCCAGCAGAGAAGCACCAGAGAGGGCCTGCGCAGCCTACCACAGAGGGAAAGGGACGTACCACCGGTCCCAGCAGCAAGAGGGCCATTGCTAGATCCAGAGAGCAGGGTCCTATAATAGTAAAGAAAAGAACAGGAGTAGGCCTCATACTCAGCTGGCCAAAAAGATCACCCCAAGTACTTCCAGGCCGACCGGATCCCCTTCACCACCTGTGACGGTCTCCCAGGACTGGACTGTTCTTAAAGTAAAAGAGGAGAAGGTAAAGAGACTGTTGTTTGTGCCTGGTTCTTTCATTGCCTGTCGGCCCTGCACCGTGTTATCCACACAACACCATAGACTTTCACGAGCACCAACAGTGTCCCCGGGGCACCGCTCCACCTGTGGGGAGCAGTACCACCATTGCTGCCGTATCATCACCCCGGAGGCCTCACACAGCAGCGGCGGCTTAATAGCCGCAAACCACAGGTGGCGTCACGAAACAAATACTTTAATTGCTCCCAAGTCACCAGCCATATTTAAACTGACACCCACCAGGGCCACGGAGTCGGGCCCCGCCACCACTGACTACCCCCGGACTAGTCCGGCCCGGCACCGGGTGTCCCATAGCCCTAGGGTGGGCGAGTCAGATTTGGCGTCACGAACAGGATTTCGTGCCCGGCGCCCACCGGGTACTGTGCGCCTTTGAAAAGACTGTGTGTTTACTGTTTGAAGACTGCCGCCGCCATTAGCTTCGCTGAGTGCAGGAAGAAGGGGGGCGTGCCCAAAAAAGAGTGCGAAGGGAGCGCGCCATCAGAGCGGAGGGTCGTTAACCCCGCGCTACCCGGAAGAGATTGTAAAAAGAAAGCGGAGCCTGGTAAGGTTCACTAAGGGGGAGGAAGATGTCCGACACCGAGGGAGAGCCGGTGGCTGTAGTAGTTCAAGACGCAGCAGCACCAGCTGATGTAATCCCAGTCGCTGTCGCCCCAACCCCGCCGGTAATGCCGATCACAATGCCGTACATCCCGGGAGCAGAATGGCTGCCGCAGTACTCCGGGGAGTCACATACACTGAGCGACTTCAGAGAAAGGCTGCACAGCTTGTTCCGGGTGTATCCGCTGACTGAGAGCCAGAAGGTGGGCATATTAATGGGGCAGCTAGCCGGCGCGGCCCAGCGTGAAGTGAAGTCCTGGCCTGATACAGATAAAGGGACAGCAACCCAGATACTGGCCAAGTTAAAGAGTACTTTCGACACCCGCACCGCAGCAGAAATAAAGATGAGATTCTTTGGGTGCAAACAACGGGCCACAGACAGCATAAGGGACTATGCCTTAAACTTGCAGGAGGCCCTGAAAGCAATTAAACAGGTGGACCCAGAGAGTGTACGTGAAGAAGACAAACTCCTAACTGAGCAGTTCATAGAAGGGCTCCTGTCAGATGCCCACAGGACCCAGCTGCGTATCATGGTCCTGCAGAACCCTGCTCTGGACTTTGCAAAGTTTAAGGTGCCAGGCCATCCGGGTACTGAGGGAATCTACACCGAATGACCCAGTACCCCTCCGGCCTCTTGCTATCACGTACCTGGTGGTGCCTGCAACACGAGCCGCTGCAGGGGCTGAGGCGCAGTCCCTGGATAAGGATCCCGCTGCAGAGCTCAGACAGCAGGTCCAGGAGCTGACCAAGACTGTAGCTTCCCTTGCCAAGACCGTGCAGTCTCTACAAGTGACCCCATCGCCTGCAAGAATCGAGTTGGCCTCCAGCCCAGATGATGTCCCATGGATGCGACAGAGGAGGATTCCTCCGACCCGAGGAAAAGACCGGTATGATTCAACGGGACAACCGATCTGCCGCCGCTGCAGCCAGGTGGGCCATATTGCAAGACTGTCCTTTAAATGGGCCGAGCCTGGGGCCAGGAGCCAACCCCCAGGTGTAAGGAAGCCCAGCTCAACCCCCAGTCGCAGCAAGTATGTGGGAGGACGCCCGGTCCTTCCTATTGTGCTGGATGGGATCCCTTTGAATGCCCTCCTGGATACGGGGTCCCAGGTAACAACCATCCCTTATAAACTGTACAAAAGATATTGGGCTGATTCAGACATTGACCATGGCCCAGATGATGATTTAACAATTGTGGCCAGTAATGGTCAGCCCTTGCCTCAAATTGGGTATAAAGAAGTAACCATTAAAGTGGGGTGGGTAGAATTGCCATGTCAGGGGATGATAATTGTAGATATTGATTGCAAAGAATCTGACCCACTGCTAACCATTGGTACAAATGTGATAGAAAATTGTATTGCCGAAGTGATAATTTTGTTGCAACAGGCGTCTGAAACTGCCAGCTCCGGGCAGCAGCGTGCCCTACAGAGGGAAATCCGAGCCCTGATGAGGAGGCAGCAGGTAGAGCTGGCCGGAGGAGAAATTGGCAGTGTGAGGGTAATTGACCCCCTCCCCATTGCAATACCCCCAAGAAGTGAAATGTTGATATGGTGTCCGGCAGCAATAGGCCTCAAGGGTCAGGATTACCAGGCCTTGGTAGAACCGGTGTATTCAGACAGTAGGCCTGGAGTCCTGATAGCCAGAGGGGTAGCAGACGTCCGGAAGGGGAGAGTGCCCGTCCGTGTCCTGAATTGTGGGGAGGAGGAAGCCAAATTGCCCCGGTACGCCACTGTAGCAAAACTGTACACTGTCAGTAACAATACCATCAAAGCAGTGGAACCCTTGATCCCGTCCAACCAGGCGGAAGACAATGGCTCCAAGGGGCAGCTGGAAGACTGGTGCCAAAAATTACATGTGGGCACCGACTCCACCCCCTCACACCAAAAGCATGGGGTTTACCGGGTGGTACAGGAGTACGAGCGGGTCTTCAGCAAACACCCCCTAGATTTTGGGCAGGTAAAAGGGGTTAAACATCAAATCCCCATGGGTGATCATCATCCCATTAAAGAGAGATACCGCCCTGTACCCCCAGCACAGTATCAGCGTGCCAAAGAAATGTTACGGGAAATGAAGGAGGCTGGGGTTATCAGAGATAGCTGTAGCCCTTGGGCAGCTCCACTAGTGCTCGTAAAGAAAAAAGATGGTACAATGAGAATGTGCGTAGATTACAGACAAATTAACCGCATTACACATAAAGATGCTTATCCACTACCCAGAATAGAAGAGTCACTAACGGCCTTAAAATCAGCTAATTATTTCTCCACCCTGGATCTCACCAGTGGGTATTGGCAGGTTCCCGTGGCAGAGGCGGACAAAGAGAAGACTGCATTCACGACACCAATGGGTCTCTGTGAGTTCAATTGTATGCCGTTCGGGCTCTGTAATGCCCCAGGGACATTTCAGAGATTGATGGAGTGCTGCTTGGGCCATCACAACTTTGAAACCGTGCTATTGTACCTGGATGACGTCATAGTCTACTCCAAGACCTACGAAGATCACCTGAGGCACTTAGCAGAAGTGTTTGAGTCCCTGTCGGAGTATGGCCTGAAGATAAAGCCGTCCAAATGTCACCTCTTGAAGCCAAAGGTACAGTACCTGGGTCATGTGGTCAGCGCAGAAGGTGTGGCACCTGATCCGGAGAAAGTCACCGTAATCAAGGACTGGCCAAGACCCACCACGGTAAAGGAGGTGCGGCAGTTCCTTGGGCTGGTGGGCTACTACTGAAGGTTCATTGATGGTTTCACAAAGATAGCAGCGCCTCTTCAAGATCTCCTGGTGGGCCAGCCAAAGCAGGCTAAGAAGCAGAGCCCTCCATTTGAATGGAACAGCCAAATAGAAACATCTTTTGTCCGGCTGAAAGGGGCTCTCACGGGAGAAGAAATTCTGGCCTACCCTGACTACAGCCAGCCGTTTGTACTGTATACAGACGCCAGCAACGTGGGACTGGGAGCAGTTCTGTCCCAGGTGCAGGGAGGCAGAGAGATGGTGATAGCTTACGCCAGTAGGAAGCTTCGGCCCCAGAAAGGAATCCAGAAAACTACAGTTCCTTCAAGCTAGAGTTCCTCGCTATTGTTTGGGCAGTAACTGAACGCTTCAAGCACTATCTGGCATCGGCCAAGTTCACCATCTTCACGGACAACAATCCGTTGACACATCTGGCAACAGCCAAGTTAGGTGCGTTGGAACAGCGATGGATGGCCCGGCTGTCTAACTTTGACTTTACCATCAAGTACCGGGCTGGCAAAAAGAATAACAATGCTGATGCGCTGTCCAGAATGCCTCACTTACCCGAGTCTGGAGAAGACCTGGATGAACTCGAAGAGATAGAGTTACCGGCTTTCCATCACCAAGGTGTTTCCCAGTGTGAGCATGCTGTAGGGGTGAAGCGCTCGAGCCAGCACGAGGTCTCGGTCAACCCATTACTCCACCATAATTGGGAAGAGACACAGAACGGTGACCTGGCCGTGCGATTGGTCAAAGAAAAGCTAGCACAAGCTGAGACCCATCTTGGTCCAGACGCTCCACAAGAAGCCCAGCAGTTGTGGAAGGAGAGGGGACGACTGTTCACCTACCAAGGCAAGCTCTACAAGAGATATGTCAACTGGCGAACGAATGAACTCGTCTGGCAGATAGTGGTCCCACAGAGGGATGCTCCAATGGTCCTAGCAGCTTACCATGATAAAGCAGGACACTTCGGGTGGAAGAAGTTGGAGACCCTACTCCGCGATCGGTTCTACTGGGTGCACATGAGAAAGATGATCGAGAAGTGGTGCCGAGACTGTGGTCCATGTAACCTGAGGCGGAAGGATGATGCCAGCCAGAGGTCTCCTCTACAGCCAATTGTCACGAAGCAGCCCCTGGAGTTGGTGGCCCTGGACCACTTGAAGTTAACACCAAGCCGGTCAGGCTATGTGTACGCCCTAACCATTGTGGACCATTACTCTCGTTTCCTGCTAGTAGTGCCTGTGAAGGACCAGACAGCCAGAACAGCAGCTAGAGCATTCCAGGCATACTTTTGTTGGCCTCACGGTTATCCGGAAAGGGTACTGACTGATCAAGGTACTGCATTCGAGGCCGAAGTGTTCCAAGAGTTCTGTAACATGTACGGCTGTAAGAAAATCCGAACAACCACCCCCAAACCAATGGATTGTGCGAGAAGATGAACCATGTGGTTATTGATATGCTGAAGACTCTACCTCTTGAAGAAAGAAACCAATGGCCAGAGAAGTTACCAGATCTGGTAGACCTGTACAACCATATCCCAGTAAATTCGACCAACTGCAGCCCTGCTTACCTGATGCGAGCAAGACCTGGCAAGTTACCTGTAGACTTTGAGATGGGGACTGTGTCACCTGAAGCGGTTCAGGAGATAGAAGATTGGGATACAGAGCGACAACAGCAGTACTGCAAGGTCCAGGAATGCGTAGAAAGGAGCCTGTCCCAAGCAAGAACGAGACAAGAGCAGAACTACAACCAAAGAGCCCCAGCAACTCCCTTAGCACCTGGAGAACAGGTCCTCAAGAAAAAGCGGAGGGCGCATAAATTAGATGATCAGTGGGAGAATGAACCCTACACCATTATTCCCTCCAACTTTGACAATAGTAAGGTGTTACGAGGGGGACCCGGGGAAGCGTGCCAAGATGGGAAATGGACAGCTTCCGCCGGTCAAGGTCCACTATGCGGTGTAAGGGACCGCCGCTATGGTGGGTGAAGAGTGAGTGGGTTGCTGCTAGCGATCGTCTGGAATGTCACAGACGATCTATGTACACCGATCTGCCCTAACCCGTGAGGGTTGTATGGCACGGATCTCACGGCTCGGTGTACCTGTTGCACGGGGAAGCACAGAGGTGCCCACGCATGTGTGCCAGTGGAAGTCACGAGAATATGGCACGAGGGTAGCACAGAGGTGCCCACGCACGTGTGCTTTCAATAACCAGGTGAGTCCGGTGGAGGCTTGAGGAGCTCACCTGGGACAGGAACACGGCCTGTTGAAGGGGATACTGCCGGAGCAGCAAGGCAGGAACACAGCCTGCAAACGAGGTACTGCCTAAGCAGCAAGGGCCAAGCCCACAGAAGACAGTAATGCCTGAGCAGTGGCGTGACAGCACGCTGCCAGACATCCAAACATAGAAGGACGGTCGCGCGCCGCCATGATGGCAGGAGGAGCTTTTAAGGAGGTGTCGTTCCACCCAAGGGCGGGCGCGAGGCGGAGAAGACGGACTTGACCCAATCAGGGTCCACGACGTCCCAGCCTGGCCAGTCAGGATTCACCACGTCACCTGCCTTGTCATCAAGCCGTGTGACGTCAGTGGGCGAATCAGAACCCACCACGCATAGCACATGCTCACCCTCCTGCCTCTGGGAAATAGAGGCGGGATCCTCGGTCTCACAATGTGCAGAGATAACGGGAGTCTCACTGCCTCCCTGAGCAGTAAACCTCTGCACATTGCGCAACCTCGCAGACCTTCGGGGCCGCTGAGCAGGAGGACCTGCGGCAGGCCAGGAATGGGAGACCGCTTCACTCCTTGTAACAGGAGAACCACTAGGTGTCGCCCTTCTGCTGCCTCTCTGAGAAGGTATCTCCTGCACACTGGGCAGTCTGGCAGACCTTCGGCGCTGCTGAGCAGGAGCGCTCGTGGCAGGCAAGGAATGGGAGACTGCCTCAGTCCTTGCCTCAGGAGAGCCACGAGATGTAACAGTAAGGTATGCCTCATAAGCAACAATGAAGGCAAGACCTATCAAGCAGTTTCTCAAGACCGCCTGAAAGCGTGCCCTGAACGGTGCAGAACCCAAAAAGAAGTAGAAGAAGTACAAGAAAGTCCTCAAAGTCAAGAGGAAGAGATGATCCAAACAATCCTTGGAAAATTCCCCAAAACTTGGACCTGAATAAACAATGCCATAGTGGTACCAGTCTTGACGTTCCCGCAGTTGGTCGAGCCAGAAACAGAAGAGGTTCCAGATCCACCTAAAGAACCGTCCGCTCCAACACAAGATGACACGCCAGCAGTAGAACAGGAGGCTCAACCCCCTGCCAGTGGTGAACCTGCCGTACTCTTGGCGAATCTGAGACCCCGTAGGCAACCAACATGCATCCCTGTCAGGGTTAGGCCTACCAATAACACAGGGGGGCAGACACTCCAAGTAGTCAGGGACAAACCCCAGAGCTACGCCGGTCCCAACGTAGCACTTGGGGACAGCCCCCTCCAAGGTATAGAACATAGAAAGTAAAATACCTAACAGAGTGTAAATAGTTATGTGAAAATGTCTGGTATGTAATGTTTTGTTTTAGGTGATTAAGTAAATGGACAATTGGGCCACTGGACTATGGGTGGCCAACACTCTAATTGTACATAGTTAGCACCAGTGTGCTCAGCACCCCTGAAGAAAAACCCGTCCGGCGTGCATAGAGTGGGGTCATCAATACTCTGACGCACGCCCAGAGCCTACGTTGGGGGTTTGATCGCGGCGGGTCCCCCATGGAGCAGTGTAATGGACACCCGGTAGGGAGCCACACTGGACTCTTATAGTAGTGTTTAAGTTTGTAACGTTTAAGTAATGCGCCTCCCATAATGGGATGAAATGTTCTAACATTTTATGTTTTGTTTCTACAGTCCGGGAGTACTGAATTTAACTAAGGGGGAGTGTGGCGCCCCAGGACCTGGTCGCCACAACAGCATTGCCCTCCCAAAGGGTTAATGCTGAGCCTGGAGGTAATTGGGAGGTCCATTGGCCAGTAAGTTAACATCCAACGCAGTTCTCCCTCCGGCCAGCAGGGGGAGCTCTGAACCTGGAATTCCAGGGAGCATTCCTTAAGTCTGACCTGAGGGAGGAAGTAGTGTTCAGTCTGTAGAGAGGAGTGATAGCAAGCAGACGCAGAGTGTACTGTCCTGTGGATCTGGGGCCTAGAGCTGGAGCAGCTTGGCCCAGGGAAGCAGGAGTAGCAGAGAGGCAGAGAAGAGACTCGGACATTGGAGTCTGTGGCCACCAGGGCCTAAAATACTCCCTGGTAGCCGAATCCAAAGGGCAGGAGAGCGGAAAGCACCTGGCCCATAAACAGCCCGAAGGTACAGCTGCATCATCAGGGCCCGGTGTGGACTCCAGCAGAGAAGCACCAGAGAGGGCCTGCGCAGCCTACCACAGAGGGAAAGGGACGTACCACCGATCCCAGCAGCAAGAGGGCCATTGCTAGATGCAGAGAGCAGGGTCCTATAATAGTAAAGATAAGAACAGGAGTAGGCCTCATACTCAGCTGGCCAAAAAGATCACCCCAAGTACTTCCAGGCCGACCGGATCCCCTTCACCACCTGTGACGGTCTCCCAGGACTGGACTGTTCTTAAAGTAAAAGAGGAGAAGGTAAAGAGACTGTTGTTTGTGCCTGGTTCTTTCATTGCCTGTCGGCCCTGCACCGTGTTATCCACACAACACCATAGACTTTCACGAGCACCAACAGTGTCCCCGTGGCACCGCTCCACCTGTGGGGAGCAGTACCACCATTGCTGCCATATCATCACCCCGGAGGCCTCACACAGCAGCAGCGGCTTAATAGCCGCAAACCACAGGTGGCGTCACGAAACAAATACTTTAACTGCTCCCAAGTCACCAGCCATATTTAAACTGACACCCACCAGGGCCACGGAGTCGGGCCCCGCCACCACTGACTACCCCTGGACTAGTCCGGCCCGGCACCAGGGGTCCCATAGTCCTGGGGTGGGCGAGTCACTAGCGTAAATTTCAGCAACAAAGTTTTGTAGTTTTCAGGCATACTTAATAAATGTATCCACTTTATCTCAGAAATTAAAATTTTAAAAAATATTATCATAAGTGGTATTTGCAACTGGGTTTTTTCAACCTTTTGCCTTTTCAAAAAGTGGATGGGGCTTATAAAAGGATGTGGCAGAATGCCACACAACAGATCTAATATAACGAATGCCAAAACACTAGAGTAGATTGGAGCTGAAATATATGCCATTTTATAGTTGGCATAGATTTCATCTTCTAACACATAGACAAAACACCATATTTATTAAGACGTGTGCCCATCTTACTGCAGAGGACTACACGTTCAAGACTGGTTTACAAAATGTCAGTCTGAATAAATTCTAAGTAGTGATTTTTTTTAAATTCCTCTTTAAGGATAGGGTCACATGACTGTATTTTCTCCATCCTAGAAAAACAGTCCAATTATACTAATCAGGCTCTAAGGGGTACTTTGCACGTTGCGACATCGCTACTGCGATATCGTCGGGGTCAAATCGAAAGTGACGCACATCCGGCGCCAGTAACCACGTCGCAACGTGTAAAGCCTAGATGCACCGATAAACGATTGCAAAAGCGTCAAAAATCGGTGATATGTGTAGCGTCGGTCATTTTCATAATGTCGCACCATTAGGAGATCGCTGTGTGTGTAGCCGCAGGAGCGAGGAACATCTCCTTACCTGCCTCCAACAGCTATGCGGAAGGAAGGAGGTGGGCGGGATGTTTACGTACCGCTCATTTCCGCCCTTCCGCTTCTATTGGCCGCCTGCCGTGTGACGTCGCTGTGACGCCGCACGACCCGCCCCCTTAGGAAGGAGGCGGGTCGCTGGCCAGAGCGATGTCGCAGGGCAGGTAAGTGCGTGTGAAGCTGCCGTAGCGATAATGTTCGCTACGGCAGCTATCACAAGATATCGCATGTGCGACGGGGGCGGGTACTATCGCGCTCGACATCGCTAGCCGATGCTAGCGATGTCGCAGCGTGCAAAGTACCCCTAAGTTCGAGTTTCATTAGAGTTTTATCTGTGTGGGATCTGTGTTTTTCGGATGTGAAGAATAATAAAAAAAACTCTCCTTCATTTTGCCAGTCCATGAAAATCTGGCTGCACTTGGATGTCATCCAAGTGCAGTCCAATTTTTTTCACGGACCCATATACTTGAATGAACGAGTATGATCCAATTTATAAAGGCAAATTGCGCATGCTGCCATTTTTTTCCTCAGATGACTCAGTCCGAGGAAAAAAATCGGACGTGTGCACTGAGTTCGATGAGATGTTGTGTTGGATCGCACTACGACCAAAAATGCTGTCATCTGCAAAAGCCCTGGGTCTATTATATTTTTAGTCCCATAATGTTTTAAACACTTAAAGAGTTTGTATAAAGATTTTAAAAGTTATCACACATCCTAAAGATAGGGGATAACTACCTGATTTCTGTAGGTCCAAACATGGCCCCCATCGATCCTGGAAACGGGGCTCTTCAGTCTAATGGGAAAGACATTAAGCATGTGCACATCTTCTCCACTCTTTCTCAATGGGAGTGAGCTCTGTGGTCGGCTATCTCCATTGGTTCCATTGAGAATGAATGGAGTAGAGATGCTCAACCTCCATTTTATTCAAACTGGGCTCCTTAAATACCCAGTCTCAGGATGTATTAGGGTCCCATCGATTTGATCCCTATCAATTAGGAAGTTATTCAATTTCCTATTAGTTGACAATAATGTCCAGTCTTAGCACAAATCCTTTAAATAATATTATACCTCTTTGTAGTCTTTGAGTCTTTGGTACCTGAGAGATCCATAGACCATTGTCAGGTCTTTACTAGAGTTGAGCGCGGTTCGCGGTTCTCCAGTTCGCGGTTCGAGTGATTTTGGGGGCTGTTCTAGATCGAACTAGAACTCGAGCTTTTTGCTAAAAGCTCGATAGTTCTAGATACGTTCGAGAACGGTTCTAGCAGCAAAAAGCAGGGCTTTTTACAGCTACAGTGTGCAGGAGCCATCGCTGGCAGCCTGCCACAAGCTGGTAACCAAGATAAACATTGGGTATCCAAGCAAAGCGCTTTGGTTAGTAACCCGATGTTTATCCTAGTTACGTGCAGGAAGCCCACACTTCCCCGCTCAGCTCGCTCCGCCCCCTCCTGCCCGTGGCATGTACACACGTACACACGTACACACACACTCTGCACACACACTCTGCACACATGGTCCCGCTCGGCTTACCTGCGGTGATGAAGTCCCGCCATCCCGACCTCCCGCTTGTCACATCACCTTCTCTCGCTTCCGACCCGAGACTGACTAGCGGTGACGTCACGGGCCTCTCGCGATACTTGGCTGTGAAGGCGGCGGTCATTGAACTCAGTGACAGGTCTGCTGTCAGCAGTGCAGGAGATCAGCGCAGGTAATGTACCTCGCTGACAGCAGCACTTGTCATGCCCTGCAGTGACCTGGGCTGACCCATTGATGTTAGCTCAGGTCACTGCATTGCTCTCCCAGCCAATGGGGAACATCCTGCTCTTCATTGACTGGGACAGTGTGGATCGTCATGGCAACCCCTTGGATTACACCAGACCTGGATTTGTTTTTCTTTCTAATAAATTGGTTAAAGAGGGAATGTTTTGGGGAGTGTTTTTTCAAATAAAAATGTGTTTGTCATCTATTTTTTTTTATTACTGACTGGGTTGGTGATGTCGGGTATCTGATAGACGCCTGACCTCACCAACCCCAGGGCTTGATGCCAGGTGACATTACACATCTGGTATTAACCCCATATATGACCCCGTTTGCCACCGCACCAGGGCGCGGGATGAGCTGGGGTGAAGCACCAGGATTGGCGCATCTAATGGATGCGCCACTTCTGGGGCGACTGCGGCCTGCTATTTTTAGGCTGGGGAGAGTCCAATAACCATGGACCTCCCTAGTCTGAGAATATCAGACCCCAGCTGTCTGCTTTACCTTGGCTGGTGATCCAATTTTGGGGGGACCCCTACGTGTTTTTTTTTTTTAATTATTTATTTAATTTAAAATAAGAGCGTGGGGTGCCTTCAGTTTTGGATTACCAGCCAAGGTGAGGTTGCCAGCTGTGGTCTGCAGGCTGCAGCCGTCTGCTTTACCCTAGCTGGCTACAAAACTAGGGGGAACCCTACGTCATTTTTTTTTCATTTTTTTGGCTAAATACAAAGCTAAGCACCCCTTAGTGCCACATGAAAGGCACCAAAGGGTGCAAAATTACAAAATGCAAGAGAGTGGGACATTATGTGTCTTTCTGCCATTATAATGACAGAAAAGACTGATATGAAGTGTACAAGCACAAGAAAATCACCAGAGCGCTCTACACTGTGAAAAGCAGTACAAAATGGCACTGGAGTGAACATGTGACTGCCTCATGTAGGATGAAGCTATGGATCCTGGGTAAATTTATGCATTTACCCTCCTTCAGTTTTTTTGCAGTACAAAAATATAACGGAAGGCTCACGGATGACAAACAGATGACATACGGACCGTCTACGGAACGGAAACGGATGCCACTCGGATGCACCCGTGAAAAAAACGGACTGTTTTTTGCAGACCGCAAAAATGGATCGGTCGTGTTAATGTAGCCTTATTCTGATCTGCCGTTTATAAACAGCAGGCAGAAATAAGTGAATAACGCCCCCCAGCGTCAGAAAATCTCCAGGGTTTCAGGGCTAGCTGAGACCCTGGAGATCATGATTCAGGACGGTTTTTCCGGTCCCCGCTCACGTGATCACAGGTATACACTGTACACCGATGATCACGTTACAGTAAATGACAGCGCCAGTAAAAAATTATTTATCTCCCATCTGGCATGAACAAACACTTCTTCTTCCCACTTCTTCTCCACTTTTTCTCCACTTTTTCTCCACTTTTTCTCCACTTTTTCTCCACTTTTCTCCACTTTTTCTCCACTTTTTCTCCACTTTTCCTCCACTTTTTCTCCACTTTTTCTCCACTTTTTCTCCACTTTTTCTCCACTTTTCTCCACTTTTTCTACATTTTTTCTCCACTTTTTCTCCACTTTTTCTCCACTTTTTCTCCACTTTTTCTCCACTTTTTCTCCACTTTTTCTCCACTTCTTCTCCACTTCTGCTCCACACTTTTTCTCCACTTTTTCTCCACTCCTTCTCCACTTCTTCTC
The DNA here is from genome assembly GCF_048569485.1 of Anomaloglossus baeobatrachus. NCBI lineage: Eukaryota > Metazoa > Chordata > Amphibia > Anura > Aromobatidae > Anomaloglossus > Anomaloglossus baeobatrachus. Next base: position 452,487,664 of record NC_134354.1, read on the forward strand.
CACTTTTTCTCCACTTTTTCTACATTTTTTCTCCATTTTTTCTCCACTTTTTCTCCACTTTTTCTCCACTTTTTCTCCACTTCTGCTCCACACTTTTTCTCCACTTTTTCTCCACTCCTTCTCCACATTTTTTCTCCATTTTTTTCTCCACTTCTTCTCCACTTTTTCTCCACTTCTTCTCCACTTCTTCTCCACTTTTTCTCCACTTCTTCTCCACTTTTTCTCCACATTTTTTCTCCACTTTTTCTCCACTTTTTCTACACTTTTTCTCCACTTTTTCTGCATTTTTTCTCCACTTCTTCTCCACTTCTTCTCCACTTTTTCTCCACTTTTTCTCCGTTCTTTTTCTATGGTCGGTCTACCCCTTAGCTCTGCCATGCATAGTGTAGCTCTACACCTACACATGTTACTTTATGATTGACATCTCTTTCGTACCAGAGCTGTCTAAGCCTACTCTGATCCCATATTTGTCATTACTATATTGTCCTTGTACTGTATTATGACATTTGTATCATGTGTTTCATGTCTTGCTGTGTTGCAATTTTTTTGCTGCATCCCAATTGTACCTCTACATTGTTCGAGTTTATGTTATTGTTCTCTCACTCTTATGTGATACTGATTATTGTCATTTTTCATGATTACATGCAGATAAGTCCAATCTGCCGAAGGCTCAGGCCGAAACGTCATTTGTAACTTGTTTTGGACAAAAACATATATGCTTATGAAAATTTTTTTTTTCTTAATACGGACCAATAAAGAGTGATTTTGCATTATTATCCGTTGTGACTTACTGACTTAGTCTGGGAGATTTAGAGTGCCAAGGTTACTCACTAATTTTATCTATTATTACCTCTGAGCACCTATATACCAGTGAGCAGAGCTTCCTCTACAGTAGTTCTCCTGATTAGGCATGCCCTTACCTCATGAGCAGGGCATTGCAGCTTTGGTAGCAACCATTACGACATGGACTCTGCTGCTGTGGACCCGGGGAGAGTGAGTGCAGATTCATTGCACCCACACTCCTCACATGAAGGGTCCGCACTCCTAGAAAATGGGGGATACGTTCCCTGAGTGTCTCCCCCCCATATTCTAGACGGTCCAGAGTCGTCGTGGGACCCCTTTATTTTTTTTCTTACAATAAATTGGTGAAAGAGGAAATGTTTTGGGGACTGTTTTTTCAAATAAATTTCTTTTGTCGATTTTTTTTTTGTTAGTACTGACAGTTTATGATGTTGGGTATCTAATAGACGCCATGACATCACAAATTGCTGGGCTTGATCTCAGGTGACTTTACAGCTAGTATCAACCCGATTTATTACCCCGTTTGCCACTGCACCAGGGCACGGGATGAGCTGGGGTGAAGCGCCAGGATTGGCGCATCTAGTGGATGCGCCACGTCTGGGGTGCCTGCGGCCTGCTATTTTTAGGCTGTGAAGGCCCAATAACTATGGACCTTCCCACCCTGAGAATACCAGACCACAGCTGTCCGCTTTACCTTGGCTGGTGATCCAATTTGGGGGGGACCCTATTTTTTTTGTGTAATTATTAATATTTATAAAATAATTATAAAAAAGAGCCTGAGGGGACCTCCACATTGGATCTCCTACCCAGGTTAAGCTGCCAGCTGTGGTTTTCAGGCTACAGCCGTCTGCTTTACCCTAGCTGGCTATCAAAAATGGGGGGACCCAACGTCATTTTTTTTTTTTAACTATTTTTTAAATAGAAAAAATTAATGGGCTTCCCTGTATTTTGATTGCCAACCAAGGTAACGGCAGGCAGATGGGGGTGGCAACCCATAGCTGTCTTCTTTATCTGCGCTGAGAATCAAAAATACCGCAGAGCGCTACGTCATTTTTTTAAAGATTAATTTTTACAGCACTGTGATGTCCAGCAATCAAAATACAGGGAAGCCCATTTTGTTTTTAGTTATTTAAATAAATAATTAGAAAAAATATATATGGGCTCCCGCTGCATTTTTTGTATTGCTAGCTAAGGGTAATCCAAGCAGCTAATGGCTGCTAACCCCCACTGCTTGGTAAGGTGTTACCTTCACTGGCAATGGAAAATCCAGGGAAGCATTTTTTATTTTTTTTGCCAAAAAACTACAAAAAAAGGACGTGAGCTTCGCCATATTTTTGTATGCTAGCCAGGTATAGCAGGCAGGTGCTGGAAGAGTTGGATACAGCGCCAGAAGATGGCGCTTCTATGAAAATGCCATTTTCTGAGGCGGCTGCCGTCTGCAATTCGCAGCAGTGGGGCCCAGAAAGCTCAGGCCAACCTGTGCTGCGGATTCCAATCCCCAGCTGCCTAGTTGTACCTGGCTGGACACAAAAATGGGGCGAAGCCTACGTCATTTGTTTTCTAATTATTTCATGAAATTCATGAAATAATAAAAAAAGGGCTTCCCTTTATTTTTGGTTCCCAGCCGGGAACAAATAGGCAACTGGGGGTTGGGGGCAGCCGTACCTGCCTGCTGTACCTGGCTAGCATACAAAAATATGGCGAAGCCCACGTCGGGAGTTCCGTTCGGCGAACCGACCTCGAGCCGAACCGCGACCGGTTCGCTCATCTCTAGTCTTTACTGCATATTCGATTAGGTGACACAGGGACCTGTTGATAGACCTTACTTTTTTCATTGATGCCATATTTCGTGTAATGTAGACGTTTTCTTCAGTTTTCAATATTCTAAACAAATTAGTTGTATTTCATTGTGATTTGTTAATTGATATCATGAAGTATCATTAAAGGTATCTACCACTCAGGATTGTCAATTTTTATTTTAAATGATTAATACATTCCTATTTGAAGGGGTTATCCCATCAGAGACAATCCTGTTCAAAATACATATGCCTCGGCATGCAGTTGGTCATTTCCTAGTCCTGCTCCAAGCGAACCTGCACAAAGGTGATTTTGTCAGGGGACGGTGTGTCCAGACAGGAATTGTCACTGCAGGGATTTCTGTAGGAGAATAGTAGATTACGTGGAAGCTAATCATAGGAATTTCCATCCTTGTAACAACAGAATTGCTCAAGTCTGCCAGATTATCAGAGCAGCTCCTCATTCTGGCTTCTAGAGTCCATAGCAGATGATTACATTCCATATGTCCACATAGAGCAGGGGTCGGGAACCTTTTTGACTGAGAGAGCCATGAACACTATATATTTTAAAATGTAATTCTGTGAGAGCCATACTCACCAGGGGGGAGTGGCAGGGATGGAGCTGCTCAAAAGGTCCCAGGGGGAATGTAGGCGATGTTGTGGGCACAAAGGAGGGGTTGCCGAGGCTCACGAGGGTCAGTGTGCGGTTGGGTCGGCGATACTGCTGTGGGCTCATGGGGTGTCATGGCAGTGAGCGCCATTGATCTGCCTGAAGGCTAGGAAGAGGGGGTGTTGTGGCTCAGTGTGCGGCAGAGGATGGTCGGCAATACTGCGGGCTTGTAGAGTGTCGCGGCAGCGAGGACCATTGATCTGACGGCTGGCTTTGAATCTCCCACAGATGACGAGATCGACTTCAACTAAATGGCTGTGCATAGATCGACGCGATGGACTTCAAGAAAATGGCAGTGGAGTCCTATCTGCGCATGCGCCACCTCTGAGGCCATTTTCTTGAATTCAATCTCATCAACTGCGGCAGATTCAAAGCAGCCTGCAGGCCACCGGCAGATCAATGGTGCTCGCCGCCGCAACAACCCATGAACCCCTCAGTATTGCCGACTCTGTGCCACCACTGCTGCCCCGGTAAGTCATATGTGGTTTTGGGAGAAAAAAAAGTGCGTCTTACAAACCGAAAAATACGGTATTTTTGATATTAAAGATTTGTCTGTGAGCCAGATGCAGCCATCAAAAGAGCCATAGGTTCCCGACCTCGGACATAGAGCACGTAAACTGGGGTAGAATTTGTGAAGAAAACAATTTAATTTATCATATTCTTTAAATGCACAATGCCATGACCACAGTAACTTATTTATCACTCAGAGCGGCGTCCACTTTCTGGTCTCCAGCTGATCCCTAATGCACTGTTCTGTCATGGTTAAAGATGTCTGGTACTTGCATACTGATGACTCAGCCATGTGATACATCATGAATATTGGGAGCGTTGGGGACCAAGACCCAGCACACCCATTGTTAACCCCAGTCACTTTGTACGTTAATGACAAAGCCTCATTTTTCAAATCTGACCAGCGTCATTTTTTGAGGTAATAGCTCTGGAAAGCTTCAACATATCCCAATGATTCTGAGACTGGTTTCTTTGTGACTGTTCTACTTTGTGGTAGTAAATGTTGCTCAAATCAATTTGCATTTATTAATAAAAACATCAAAAATGTCAAAAAAATTTGAACATTTCTGAACTTTCAACCTTTGAATTTTTATGCCCTTAAATCAGTTGTCCAAAATAGTTCATAAATAATATTTGCCTCTTCTTTATATCAGCACCATTATTGCAACATAATTTGTTATGTTAGGAAGTTAGAAGGTTTAAAAGTGTATTAACAATTTCTCCTTTTCCAACAAAATTTACAAAACCAGTTGTTTTTTTTTTTTTACTACATCGCATTTCAAGTGACTTTGAGTGGCCTATGTGAGAGCAATTATCTAAAAATGACATTATTAAAGCTGCACCCCTCAAAGTGCTAAAAACAACATTTCAAAAGTTAATTAACCCTTCAGGTGCTTCACAGGAATTAAAACAATGTGAAGGAAAAAATTTAATATTTTACTTTTAACCCACAAAAAAGTTGCTTAAACCCTAAATTTTGCTCTTTCATGAGGGTAACAGGAGAAAATGAACCATACAATTTGTTGTGAAATTTCTCCCGAGTAGGTTGATACCTCATATTTAATGGAAAAACTACTATTTGAGCACATGGCATAGCTTGTCAGGTAAGGAGCACCATTTGAATTTTGTAGTGCACAGTTGGCTGATAGTGGACACCATGTCACGTTTGTAGAGCCCCTGATGTACCTAAGCAGTGGCAAACCCCCACAAGTGACCCCCATTTTGGAAACTACACCCCTCAAGGACATTTTTAGAAGTGCGGTGAGCACCTGAAAAAGCAGGTTCTTCGCAAAATTTGATAACATTGAGACGTGAAAATAAGCAATCTTATGTTTCCCACAGATATGTAGCATTAGCCCCAAATTTTTAATTTTCACAAGAGTAACCAGAGAAAATGGACCAAAGAATGTGTTGTGCAATTTCTCCTGAGTACACCAATTCCCCAATTATGGTGGAAATCTACTGTTTGGGCGCACAACAGGGCTTGGAAGGGAAAGAGTAAAATTGTCTGGAATAGTTAGCTGACGCCATGATGCTTTTGCAGAGCCCCTGATGTGCCTAAACAGTGGAAACCCCCCAAGTGACCCCATTTTGGATACTTCACCTCTTGAGGAGTGTATCAGAAGATGTAGTGAGCATCTTGAACCCACAGGTTCTTCATAGAATTTTAAAACATTGTACTGTTAAAATTAAACTTTCTTTTTACATAAAAATTATGTTTTAGCCCCAAAGTTTTCATTTTCAAAATGTAAGAAGAGAAAGTGGACCACATAATTTGTTGTGCATTTTCTTCTGAGTAGAAGGATACACCATATGTGGTCAGAAACTCCTATTTAGGCACACAGCAGGGCTCGGAAGTGAAGGACCATTATTTGATTTTTATAGTGCAAAATTGTGTTAAATATACTGCTGATGATATGTCCCGTTTTGAGAGCTGCCAAGGTTCCAAAACAGCAGAAACCCTTTTTTGGAAACTACACCCCTCTAGTTATTTATCTAGTGGTGTGGTGAGCATCATGAACCCATTGGTGCTTCACAGAATTTTATAAAAGGGGGTCGTGAAAATGAAATATTACATTTTTTCAGTATGAATGTTGCTGAAGGCATAAGTGACCCCATTTTACAAACTATACCTCTTAATGAAACCATCTAGCGGTGCAATGAGCATATTGACATCACATATGTTTTCCTAAAATGTTATAATAATATAAAGAGCAGTGGAAAAAAATAATTACATTTTTACGACTAAAATTTTATTTTAGCTGCAGATTTTACATTTTCACAAAGGGAAAGAGATAAAAATTATTTTATAATTATTGCACAATTTCTTGTGAACATGATTGCTACTGTTAGTGTAACTGTGCTACAGCCATTTTAAATACGAATGTTGTAGCAGAGCAAAAAGACATGATTGACTTTTAATGGGGTCTGTCATTTTGCCGAAATGTCCAATGTTTAGTTGAAAAAAAAAGTACTGATGTAAATGTTAACGTAGCCTAAGGCCGGCGTCACACGGTACGATCTATCGTGCGATCGCATAAAAAAAATAAACGTTCATACTCACCTCACCTCACTCCCTGCAGCATCGCTCGTCCTCTTGTCTGTGTCAGTGGCAGTGCCGCTGAGTGGAGCCATCCCTGTTACCCTGCTGCATCGCGATCATCTCCTGTATCTGTGCCCGGTGCCTGCGGCTGCGTGTGGACACGTGCACACAGCGATGACGTCATCGCTGTGCGCCCCGCTAGTCTCCACCCAGCCGCCAGCACAGACACAGGAGATGATCGCGATGCAGCAGGGTAACGAGGACGGCTTCACTCAGCGGCGCTGCCGCTGACACAGACGGGAGGACGAGCGATGCTGCAGGGGAACGGTGAGTACTGTACACTGATTCACTGCTCCCCGTGCTGATGATGATGCGCGGGGAGCAGTGAATACAGCCGCACATGATCACTCCAGGCCGTAGTTGCCAGGGGTGATCATGCGGGCCGGCTGTTAAACCCCCGCCCATCATCCCGCCCACTTGTCAGTGCCTGCTTCAGCAAGGAGGGATGATGGGCGGGGGATGGGCGTGTATATTACATGAGCAGGTCCACGTGGTCACGGCAGGCTGCTACAGCTTGCTCGTGCCCCCGATGACCTGCTCCACCGCAGCACCCACATTCCCCGCAGCCACATTCAGAACATAAGACGCACCCCCCACTTTCCCTCAACATTTGGGGGGAAAAAAGTGCGTTTTATGGTCCGAAAAATACGGTATGTCATGATCATATTGTCATATTATAATATCATATTAATGTTAAGAACAATGTTAGCATGTCCAAAAGAATGAATAGTGAGCAATGGTTTTTAAAAAAAAATCCAGAATTACTGTTTCTTTTATACCTTTGTCCTTCCCAAAAAGTGTAATAAAAAGTGATCAAAAAGTCATGTATCAGAAAACGGTACCACTGAAAACTACATCTTGTCAAGCAAAATATAAACCCTTAGAAAATTGTAAAATGCCTGGCTCTCAGAATATGGTGACAGAAAAAGTTAATAAAAATTTGGAAATAAGTTCCAAGTACCATCAAAAAACTAAAAATAATAACAAAATTGAAAAGAAAAAAATAATAATTTTATATATATATATATATATATATATATACTAGCTGTACTATCCGGCTTCGCCCGAGTTAATAGTTAATAACTGCTGTTAACAAAATAGAATGTATTAACAAAAATGTATTCTGCACACAAAAAACACAAAACAGATATAAATGTAATTATTAAATTGTTGCCTATATTAACCAATCAGAGCTCAGATTAATTAACTGTAGCAAAATAGACGCTAAGCTGTAATTGGTTGCTATTGGCAGCCTGATAAATCTCCAGGCAACAGAAAGCCCTCCCCCCTGACAGTATATATTAGCTCGCACATACACATATAGACAGGTCATGTGACTGACAGCTGCCGTATTTCCCATGTGGTACATTTGTTGTTCTTGTAGTTTGGCTGCTTATTATTCAGATTTTTATTTTTGAAGGATAATACCAGACTTGTGTTTGTTTTAGGGTGATTATGTGGCGAGGTTGGTGTATGTGTGGTGAGATGTGTGCTGAGGGTGGTATATGTGTTCAAGTACGTGGTAGTGTGTGGCGCATTTTGTGTGTGTGTTCATATCCCCAAGTGTGGTGAGTATCCCATGTCGGGGCCCCACCTTAGCAACTGTACGGTATATACTCTTTGGCGCCATCACTCTCATTCGTTAAGTCCCCCTAGTTCACATCTGGCAGCTGTTAATTTGCCCCCAACACTTTTTGTTTCACTTTTTCCCCATTATGTAGATAGGGGCAAAATTGATTTGTAAATTGGAACGCGCGGGGTTAAAATTTCGCCTCACAACTTAGCACCCGGCGCTGCCCGGGATAGTACATGTCTTTCCGTTTCTCTCTGTCTGTCTCCCCCTCTGTATATGTCTCTCTGTGTCTCTCTCTCTCTCTTTGTCTGTCTGTCTCTCTCTTTCTCCGTCTGTCTCAATCTCTTTCCCTGTCTGTCTATCTATCTCTTTCCCTGTCTATCTATCTCTGTCACTTTCCCTGTCTGTCACTTTCCCCGTCTGTCTCTTTCCCTCTCTTGCCCTGTCAGTCTGTATCTTTGTCTGTGTCTATCTCTTTGTGTCTGTCTCTTACCTTGTCTATGTCTGTTTCTTACCCTGTCTGTGTCTGTCTCTTTCCCTGGCTGCATTGTGACACGCCAACATTCCATATAAAGGCGTGGCTGCGCATTCTTCTGAAGTTCTGGATGCACTGTGGCTCCGAGCTCCATTCGCTTTAATGGAGGCAGGTGTTTTTGGCGAATAATTGTAAAGAGCGGGGTTAAAATTTCCCCTCGAAACATAGCCTATGATGCTCTCGGGGTCCAGAAGTGTGAGTGTGCAAAATTTTGTGGCTGTAGCTGCGACGGTGCGGATGCCAATCCCGGACATACACATACACACACACACACACACACACACACACACACACATTCAGCTTTATATATTAGATATATAAAATTCTTTCTGGATTGTGCTGATGTAAATGGGTGAATATATACATTAAAAAAAAGCAAATTGAGTGACCCTTAAAGGCTAAGTATTCCAGTCATTTAAAAGTACTACACATTTTTTGTGTATCTGATTTCTGATATTGTGTATGATTCTGTTACCCTGTGCACATACCTACTGCTTTATTATACCAAATCCTTATGACTACAATTATACTGTGACCACATAGCTCTTGGTTTTTATTAGTGATATTTTCTTAGTTTTTTTTCTTTTTACAAATCCTAATAAAAAATCAGTTGAAAACTTATGAAGATGTGCATGTTATTGCCTCTTCTCAGACGCCACCTTGCAGGCATTAACATTTTGAAAATAAATGATTGAAGCAACATGTTATTTCTTCAGATCTACAGGTCACCCTCATTCTTCTTTCTGTCTTCTGTTTTCTTTGCGCCATTCTAAGTATACTCAATGACATTTACCAATCTCATTGTATTACATGGTAATTTGTGACTTTCTAAATAAGACATTTACCTTTGGTTGCACAAAGCAGCTCACCTGAGTCCCAGGTAATAAGTCCTTTCAGCTATTTTTAAGATGACCGAGACCCTGTATCCTTTGTTACAACTAAATTCTCAGTCAAAACAAACATTTAACTGACCTGTAACTTCCATACACACAAGACGTCTTGATCTGTCCAGCACAAGTGAACTGAAAATCCTGAAAAAGAAAAAAGAAATTCTTCAGCAACCAAAATGAAAAGCAGACTATGGCCCCGGGCGTCTGCGGTCTGCAGTTATGTTCTGACAGTAACTGCTGATACTTCCTAAAGGAATTTACATTCTTTCAAGAAACACTGACAGGCTGTTAGACGGCACATCCTGAAGACTGAAAACTTGAAGCTGTTCATACATGGGGATTATGTCAATTCGAGATTTCTGAATCTTTGATCCCGTACGATGTCAGAGGTGCCATTGTAGCCTGTGGTGAACTGAGAAAATTGTCAGGAAACTTAGTCCCTTCAGAACCCAGATAACTATCATATGGTTTCCTTATGGTTCTCGCTCATCAGAGGCATCATGTGCCAGAAGTTACACGACAAACCACTGGATCAATTTCTGCCTTGATCTCTAAATTGTACTTCTGTGTCTTCTGTTTAGTACAAACGACTTTTCATGTATTGCCAACAACTGCCCCTAAAAGTGACAAAAAAAAATCGAACAAATCAGAATTACATTTTTATCGAAAAACTGCCTTTGGCCGGTGAACAATATGGCCTTCAACACCTCCATAGAAGGCCATTCACACAGAAATGTTGTTCCAAATCTGATGTTTTGGCATGGATGGTCAACTTCACTTATCTCTAAGGTCTGGTGTTAGATATAGGTAGAGGGAAAGTAGATTCTCATTTACTATTCAGTAATCATATGTATTTTATCTGGGTCAAGTACCGTAATGTCCCTGAAAAGCAAGGTGTAGACCAGAATTTGCTTCAGATGCACATGTCACCTGCCATACAACTTCTAGCTCATTACAGGAGATAAATTATGCTATGCCATATTCTGGGACATGTATTTAGCAGCAAAGTGCAATTTAACACTTAAGGCTAAATAAAAACCAATATCTATGGTATTGACCTGTCACCATTCCAGAAACGAGTTCTCAATCTCAAACCGCTAACGATCCAAAAATCATTGATTGTTGACACGTCGTTCCTTTCCCAAATATCGTTGCTTATTTTGGACGCACGTTGTTTGCCGTTCCTGAGGCAGCACACATCGCTACGTGAGACACCCTGGGAACGACAAACAACAGCATTACTGCATCCTCCGGCAACGAGGTGTGAGTGACGTTAATGCAGCTGCTCTCCGCCCCTCCGCTTCTATTGGTGGTCTGCTGTGTGACATCTCTGTGACGGCGCACAAATCTCCCCCTTAAAATAGAGTTTGTTCGCCGGTCACAGCGACGTCATTAGGAAGGTAAGTCCGTGTGACGCGTACTAGCGATATTGTTCGCCACGGGCAGAGATTTGCCCGTGACGCATGCACGACGGGGGAGGGTGCGATCGCTAGCGACATCGCTAGCGATGTCGCAGCGTGGAAAGCGGTCTTTACTCTTGTTGCTGTAAGTAGTTGTTTAAATTTGGGGGGAAATTACTTTCCTCTTTTTTTTTGCTTTTTCTATATATCAGTGTAGGAACTTACAAGACATGAGAACCCTTGACGTTTTGGTTGCGAGCTTGTGTATTTTGGCCAAAATATTAACCAATAGCTCATACAGTCAGGGCCAGAAATATTTGGACAGTGACACAAGTTTTGTTATTTTAGCTGTTTACAAAAACATGTTCAGAAATACAATTATATATATAATATGGGCTGAAAGTGCACACTCCCAGCTGCAATATGAGAGTTTTCACATCCAAATCGGAGAAAGGGTTTAGGAATCATAGCTCTGTAATGCATAGCCTCCTCTTTTTCAAGGGACCAAAAGTAATTGGACAAGGGACTCTAAGGGCTGCAATTAACTCTGAAGGCGTCTCCCTCATTAACCTGTAATCAATGAAGTAGTTAAAAGGTCTGGGGTTGATTACAGGTGTGTGGTTTTGCATTTGGAAGCTGTTGCTGTGACCAGACAACATGCGGTCTAAGGAACTCTCAATTGAGGTGAAGCAGAACATCCTGAGGCTGAAAAAAAGAAAAAATCCATCAGAGAGATAGCAGACATGCTTGGAGTAGCAAAATCAACAGTCGGGTACATTCTGAGAAAAAAGGAATTGACTGGTGAGCTTGGGAACTCAAAAAGGCCTGGGCGTCCACGGATGACAACAGTGGTGGATGATCGCCGCATACTTTCTTTGGTGAAGAAGAACCCGTTCACAACATCAACTGAAGTCCAGAACACTCTCAGTGAAGTAGGTGTATCTGTCTCTACGTCAACAGTAAAGAGAAGACTCCATGAAAGTAAATACAAAGGGTTCACATGTAGATGCAAACCATTCATCAATTCCAAAAATAGACAGGCCAGAGTTAAATTTGCTGAAAAACACCTCATGAAGCCAGCTCAGTTCTGGAAAAGTATTCTATGGACAGATGAGACAAAGATCAACCTGTACCAGAATGATGGGAAGAAAAAAGTTTGGAGAAGAAAGGGAACGGCACATGATCCAAGGCACACCACATCCTCAGTAAAACATGGTGGAGGCAACGTGATGGCATGGGTATGCATGGCTTTCAATGGCACTGGGTCACTTGTGTTTATTGATGACATAACAGCAGACAAGAGTAGCCGGATGAATTCTGAAGTGTACCAGGATATACTTTCAGCCCAGATTCAGCCAAATGCCGCAAAGTTGATCGGACGGCGCTTCATAGTACAGATGGACAATGACCCCAAGCATACAGCCAAAGCTACCCAGGAGTTCATGAGTGCTAAAAAGTGGAACATTCTGCAATGGCCAAGTCAATCACCAGATCTTAACCCAATTGAGCATGCATTTCACTTGCTCAAATCCAGACTTAAGACGGAAAGACCCACAAACAAGCAAGACCTGAAGGCTGCGGCTGTAAAGGCCTGGCAAAGCATTAAGAAGGAGGAAACCCAGCATTTGGTGATGTCCATGGGTTCCAGACTTAAGGCAGTGATTGCCTCCAAAGGATTCGCAACAAAATATTGAAAATAAAAATATTTTGTATGGGTTTGGTTTATTTGTCCAATTACTTTTGACCTCCTAAAATGTGGAGTGTTTGTAAAGAAATGTGTACAATTCCTACAATTTCTATCAGATATTTTTGTTTAAACCTTCAAATTAAACGTTACAATCTGCACTTGAATTCTGTTGTAGAGATTTCATTTCAAATCCAATGTGGTGGCATGCAGAGCCCAACTCGCGAAAATTGTGTCACTGTCCAAATATTTCTGGACCTAACTGTATATATTTCATATATATTTTTCTACACATTATATTTTTATGCAGGATGCAGCCAGGCCCAATAATGTAGGCCTTGTAAACTGGGGTCTCTGTTCCTGTATAGTGCACTTATATAGTACTGGGCAGCCTGCCTAGTCTAATAGTATGAGTGTCATCAATAGGCTGTAGGCCACACACTGTGCACCTCCATGTGTGAACGGTCCCCTATACAAGTCTATATTGTGTGCAATTTTTATACTAAGCAATCACCACCTCCATGCATTGGTCATTTGTGAGTGGTTGTCTCATTAGTGTTTTGCACCTGTGATGCCTCCATCTTTATTAAGGAGTTTTGCTGCATCCTGTCAGTGCATTATTTCTTTTTGCCTGGGCAGGTTAAATCTGCTGCTCTCTTGTTGCTGTAACTAATTGTTGAATTTTTGGGGGAAATTATTTTCTCTTTTTGTTGTTTTTTTTTACAAGTTAAATAGGACCTGTAACCAGGTCAAAAATGGCCAGTTCTTACTCTTATTTCATTCCCACTGCTCCGTTTTAATCTGTATTTTTTTTAATTTTTTTTAATCCAGAGCCTTTTTATTTAGTGCTACTCTTTATAGCCTTTACTAAGGGGGTGTTACTCACAGGGTAAAAAATACACTTAGAAAAATCCCATTAGGTTGTATGCTGCAATGTTACATTTAGGCTGGGATTACACAGCAACTTTGAGTGTGACAGAGACAAAGTCCTCTGAATAGGGTGGAGCGGATCCGGACTGTAAAAGTCCGGATCCGCGCAGTTTCAAAGATTTCCAGGCGCCGGCACTGAGGAAAATAATTGAAAAATAAAGAAAAACAGAAATAAAACAGCGTTTAATACTTACCGAGACTCGGTGTCTTGGTGGCACACTGCTTCCGGGTCGCCCATTCACTTCCTGTACTGTGCATCATACACACACAGCTTTCCGTGTTTTCCCCGCCCACCAGCCGCCCTCTCATCTGTGATTAGTTGCAGGCAGACGCACCCCCAGCCTGTGATAGTATCTGCCTGTAGTCATCGCGGCTCAGTCATTGTCTGCACAGCCAGCGGTCACACACTTCTGATAGGAGCGTGCATGTGTTTCTGTGTACATGCATGCCCATGCTCAGAGAGCGCAAGCTGTGTTGGCTGATGCTCAGAGAGCGCAAGCTATGCCGGCTGATGTCATGTCAGACTTGTACGAGTCTGACAGCTCATCACAGGCACAGCCACGCACACTTCTGACAGGAGCGCACATGTGTTTCTGTGTACATGCACGCTCATGTTCAGAGAGTGCAGGCTGTGCTGGCTGATGTCATGTCAGACTTGTATGAGTCTGACAGTGCATCACCGGCACAGCCGCGCACACTTCTGACAGTAGCGTGCATGTGTTTCTGAAATACATGCACGTTCACCATACTGACCCTCAGACACTTGCACTGCTTTCCCCGCCCACCGGCTGTCCTGCCCCCTGTGATTGGTTGCAGTCAGCTGACACGCTGCCATTCAGTGTGGGGGCGCATCTAACTGTAACCAATAACACGCACCGGGGGGCGTGCAAAACAATGAATATTGAATTGTCAGCTCCAGGAGGGAAAAGCGTGACCCGGAATGAGTTTGTTACCATAACACAGCCTAGGTGACTACACCGCGCGCGCTCCTACCCCCCTATACCCTCCACAAATGTTTTTAATCTCCGGATTCTGGTCCCCATAGACTTATATGGGCACCGGAATCTGGAGCGGATCCGGATTTTTTTTTCAATCCAGCAGTGATCGGCCAGTCCCGGATTTTGGCGGATTCGATCAACTCTACTCCTGAATACAAATATGCACCACACGATTATATATAATTAGCCACTATGCCACCCACCATTCAAAATATAATGGATAAGACCTGACTTTGTCCCCAATTAACCTCAATTGCCTACTACTACCCCCATTCTGCGTGGGGCTGAGTTCTACCTGTGGAGAGCTGCACCATCTCAGCTCCGTCACCATCTTCCCCAGAGGCCTCCTATCCCGCAGTGGAGGCACCTAACTTGCCGCATACCACAGGTGGTGTCACGAATAAACTGTCATCATCCCCTTCCTATTTACTAAATGACACTGCCGGGGTCACGGAACTGGGCCTTACCACCGCAGTGTCCCAGGAGCAGAACCGCGGCCAAGTAACGAGTCACCCCACGGCCACAATGCGGACGAATCACCCGAGGTCATCAGTAACTCTGCTATTTGCCCTAGGTCATCAGTAACTCTGCTATTTGCCCATGGTGTTGAGTAAGTATGCAATCTGCCCGAGGACATCTGTAACAAGGACTTCAGTTACTCTGCTATCTATTCATGGTCTTCAGAAACTCTGCTGTCTGTGGTTTCCAGGACTTTATTAAACTTTTAGCTTGCATTTTACTTGTCCGTGTTCCGTGTGCTCTATCTGGCTGCTTCACCAATGTCAATGGCCTGTGTGCCCTCCGGGACCTTGGGCTTAAAGAATCCACCTCACCGTGTGAGCTCACTTTATGTAACAGAATTGTAACGCCATTGCTGGCATCCTCGCACAGAGCTGCCCCCCACCCCTGGCAAGGACACCAGCACACTTACTCTCCTGGCCACTCTGCAATGTCTTCCCCATCCCTAGTTTCTGCTCCTAAGGTCTCCGCACACAGCACAGGCCTCCTCAGAGAACATTTTGGGTGTGCGCGCACACCTATTCTTAAGGGGCCAGTGCACACTTTCCCTGAAGTACTTCTTGGTATTTAAGGCACCGACCCATTATGGGAGGTGCCTGGGCACTATGGTCTATCCCTTAAAGATGTTGCTAGTTGTCAGGTCCTTTGTGCCACTGCTTTATTGCTGTGTGCTGTATCACTAATACCTGTCTGTGTTCCAGTACCTGACATATCCGTTGCTGCATCATTTCATACCAGCTGAATCTTCCGTATCCACTGCTGCACTATTACGTACCAGCAGTATCTATCATACCTGCTGCTGCATCATTCCATACCAGCTGTATCTGCCATACCTGCTGCATTCATCCATACTGGCCGTGCCTGCCGCATCAGCTGTCGAGGTTGAACCTGCCATATCTGAGATGGTCAGTGTCCATAACTTTTGGGCTAGCTGTCACAGCACTGTGTCTGCCTGAGTGGCACCTGATTGCTACCTGCAGCCAAATTCACCCTCATCATCAGAGGCTCTGGTGAAAACCTGGTGTGTCCATAGACAAGCCCCTAAGTTGTATTGTGTGCTACAGCCCAATGGGTCCACTGCCACTCCCATGAGCATTACAGGTAATATAATTACATGTCCTCTCTTCCACCCCCAAATTCATTATAATTATGTGCCTTCTTCCACACCATTTCATTCCGGTTACATCTGCACTCTCCTAGCCACACCTACAAATTCTTTACAATTTCATGTCCTCTCTCCCACCCCACCCCCAATTAATTGCAATTACTTCTCTGTTCCTCCACCCCCCCCAAATCATTACAGTTATGTGATGCCCCTAGACTATCACGTTGTCACAGGGTACTGCATGCTCTTTTCCCTTAGTGCGGTATTCAAATCCCTCATGGTTCTGGGTCCCCATCTAACAGTGCTGCCTCCAACAGCAAATCAAATCCTATGAACAGCCTGCACCACACCCACCAGACACACCAGTGGGCGGCTTGAGCGGAATAGGGTCAGGAAGGGAGGGTCAGGAGAGTGTCAGTGAAGTGAAGAGAAGGAAGGAGAGGAGTGAAGTGGAGGAAGCAGGGAGCGGTGGCTCCCCAGAGTAGCTGTCTAGGTTGCAGGTGGTGTCTGGGCCTAGAAGAGTCGGACCCCGGTCGCAGGGAATTGAGGCTAGGTGCCTGGGACCTGTCAAGAGGACGGTCAGCAACCTGGTCCTATCTCCGGTCCGGCACCGAAGGCACGGCGGGGTGTACAGACCCTAGGTCGGGGAGAAGCTTCAGGCAACCCAGCAATTAACCTGCGGAGAGCGGCGCCTTTATGGACTGTTCCCACTAGCTCCAGAATCGGGGCACTAGCGCAACGAGGGGGATAGGGCCTTCCACATATGCAGCCCACAAGATCCCAAGCGTGAGCCCTGAGAGCAGGCTCCCACTCTTAGCAGAGCAGGCTCCCACACTTAGCCATATTGGGAAGCGGGGCCCGGCAAGTTCCAAACTACAGGGCCACTTCAGTAAATCTAAACTTTGTGCCAGGAGGCAGGTCACAGAACACTAGGCAGCACTGCAGGGGACGGGACCTGGACGAGCTCCCCGAGAGAGGCAGCGGCACCAGAGACTTGGTTTACCCGGTTGTCAGCGTCTGCTTATTGGCTGAGTGAGTACATGAGTGAACTCCCCGTCACGGCAACCAGTATAACCTTCCAGAACCCAGGAGCCAACCCCTACCTGTGGAGGCTAATAACACCTGGCTGACCCCATTCCATCACTCTTGTACTCCCAACATCGGCAGCGGCGGTACTCCAGATTACCGCACACCACGGAGGAGCCTTGGGCCCTGGGTGCTATCCAAGGGTGACCTTATTATAAGGGCTCATTCACATGACTGTTCCATCTGTCCTGGTCAGTTCCTGTTCTTTTGTGGACAGGACCATCTTTTCAATGGCTTTTGTGTAGGATCGGATGACACAGTGAGCACTTCCGTATGCATCCGTTCCTACAAAAAAACACATCGGATGCCGTACGTCTGTTCCGTTATTATGGAACATGTCCCATTTTGCTCTGTAATAACGGACCGTGACTGAATACAAGTCAATAGGCCCGCAAAATCCCCGGAAGCCGCACAGAAGCACTTCCATGTGACCTCCGTCAGGTGCCCGTGCAGTCTGTGTCCCGCTCCCGCTCTAGCTCCTCATTTGCCCGCACTGCAGTGTGTCCACGTATGCCCGCACTGCAATGTCAGCATATGCCCGCACTGCAATGTCAGCATATGCCCGCACTGCAATGCAAGTAGCCGCGGGGATGATGAGCGTTGCTGTCAGGAGGTTAGTAAAGTTCATTACCTGCGGTGATGAAGTCCTACACTCCTGACATCAGCGCTCGTCACTGACAGCCGCATTCTCACATCACCTCTCGTGGGTGGCCCTAGACTGTGACTAGCGGTGATGTCACGGGCCGCTCGCGAGAGGTGATCTGAGAACGAGGTGGGCATAGAAGTCAGTGACCAGTGCTGACCTCAGGAGTGCAGCGGCTTCCATTACCGCAGGTAATGTACCTCACTAACCTCCTGAATTCAGTGCTAGTCATGCCCTGCAGTGACTTGGGCTGACCTCATGAAGTTAGCTCAGGTCACTGCACTGCTCTCCCAGCCAATGGGGAGCATTCTGTTCTTCATTGACTGGGACAGAGAGTATGGATCATTGGGGGACCCCCTTATTGGATTACGCCAGACCCGGATTTGTTTTTTCTTTTCAATAAATTGGTAAAAGAGGGAATGTGTTGGGGAGGTTTTTTCAAATAAAAATGTGTTTGTCGTCTATTTTTTTCTAATTAATGACTGGGTTACTGATGTTGGGTATATGATAGACGCCGTGACATCAGTAACCCCAGGGCTTGATGCCAGGTGACATTACACATCTGGTATCAACCCCATATATTACCCCGTTTGCCACCGCATCAGGGCATCGGGATGAGCTGGGAAAAAGCACTAGGATTGGCACATCTAATGGATGCGCCACCTCTGGGGCGGCTCCGGCCTGCTATTCTTAGGCTGGGAAGGGTCCAAGAATCACGGACCTCCTTAGTCTGAGAGTACCAGACCACAGCTGTCCGCTTTACCTTGGCTGGTGATCCAATTTGGGGGGGACCTCACTTTTTTTTTTTTAAATTTGTCCTGTTTCAGTAATTAGATTTCTATTTTAATTGATTTACTGTAAGAATACCTGTGAACTATTACAGCTGGGAACTATTCTGAGATGTCTATTTTGTCATATTCCTTATGAAAAAAACACTATGGAGCCCTTTTTCTTATTACTCTGCATTGTTCTGTTGCTTTATTATTTTTTATGGAAATTTAAGAATGTAGTTATAACAGGGTATTACTATTCCCTTTGTCGTAGAGGTGTGTGATATCTTAGCACTGATTGGACACTGTTAGACACCCCCACCCCCAAATTAGTAACACACAGCTGCGCAACTGTTCCAACATGGCCTTGTCGGAGTAGGGAGAGGCAGCACAATGTCAATCTTATAAAGAATGCAATTTATTAAACAGACATGTCAGGTGAGAGGACTGTTTCAATTTCAAGTGTATCTTTTATCATAGACAAACCATTTACTATTAAAGTTCCCAAGACTTATAAGATCAAGTGGCAACTGCAGGAGAAATGTATTATTGTAGAAAACTCATTCAGATTCATACATGGAGTCAAGTGCATCAGAGCAAGAACAATTGCTTGTTAGCAGCTCTGGCTCTATGACGTTCATATGTGATGTGACTATATTTATATATACCTATAGCATCCATTCCTAATCATATATTGAAATTCAGAATTAGGAAACACAAATTTATTTTTGTTACTTGCCTAAAATTAGATGAAACCCGATTCATTCTCAGATTCTAGAAAAGAACTAAATGCGTGTTTATTTTATGATTGCGGAATGGTTTAGGAGTCGGACTTTCCCTGAAATGACTGGTTTCAGAACAGATGTAGCTTTAAGCCCACATAAATCAAGACCAATACTTTAGTCTCTTGAGGTGGAAGAATGGTTAGGGAGGGAACAGTATTGCAGATTCTGGGGGGAATGAGGAGGGCAGTCGCCTTGGGCTTACTTACACAGTTTGGGCACCCAGAGCAAATGACACTTTGATGCACTATTCACTATTCACACTGCGTTTTTTTCTCAAAAAAATTCTTTGTGAAGATTTTCTTGAGAAAATTTCTTGAGAAAATGTGCATGTCACTTCTTTTCCGCAGGTACCTGCGGAATACCCCCGGTATTTCACTCCATTCACTGTAATGTACTCGCGAAATTCCGGGGGTATACCGCAGGTAGCAAATGATGTGCGGTATACCCCCGGTAAAGCCGCAATTTACCTGCGGAAATGCTCATCGCTGCCTGCGGTTTTGCAGGGAGTCATGTCATTATGCCTGGAAGAGGAAGCGGAGCAGAGTAAACACAGACGTCACACTCCCTGGACGCCGCACAGAAGCACTTCCGTGTGACCTCCAGGTGCCTGTGCAATCTGTGTCCCGCTCCGGCCCCGCCGCTGCCAGCACAGCAGTGTCAATGTCTGCCCACAGTATCAGCAGCTTGTCACGCTGCAGCGCAGGCAGACACTGACACACAGCAGTGCGTGCAGCCGTCGGGATGCCGAGCGCTGCTGTCAGGAGGTGAGAAGAGATCATTACCTACTGTGACGATCTCCTGCCTCCTTACGTCACCGCGGTCACTGCTGTCTATGCCCGTCTCGCGAGCGGCCTGAGACTGTCACTAGTGGTGACGTCACGGGCTCTCGCGATACTGCTGACAACGCGGCAGGCATAGAAGTCAGTGACAGCGCTGATGGCAGGACTGCAGGAGATCATCACTGCAGGTAATGATCTCATCTATCCTCCTGACAGCAGCGCTCGTCATCCCCTGCAGTGACCTGGGCTGACCTATTGATGTTAGCTCAGGTCACTGCATTGCTCTCCCAGCCAATGGGGAACATTCTGTTCTTCATTGAATGGGACAGTCACTATGGTATGGATCGCCATGGAACCCCCCCACCTAATTGGATTATGCCGGACGTGGAATTGATTGTTCTTTTCAATAAATTGGTGAAAGAGGGAATGTGGGGAGTGTTTTTTCAAATAAAACTTTTTTTGTTGTCTATTTTTTATTTATTACTGACTGGGTTGGTGATGCTGGGTATCTGATAGACGCGCGACATCACGAACCCCAGGGCTTGATGCCAGGTGACATTACACATCTGGCATCAACCCCATATATTACCTCATCTGCCAATGCACCAGGGCAACGGGATGAGTTGGGGCGAAGCAACAGGATTGGCACGTCTAATGGATGCGCCACTTCTGGGGCGGCTGCGGCCTGCTATTTTTAGGCTGGGGAGTGTCCAATAACAGTGGACCTCCCAAGTCTGAGAATATCAGACTACAGCTGTCCGCTTTACCTTGGCTGGTGATCCAATTTGGGGGGGACCCCACGTTTTTTGTTTTAAATTATTTATTTAATGTAAAATAACAGCGTGGGGTACCCTCTATTTTGGATTACCAGCCAAGGTGAAGCTGCCAGCTGTGGTCTGCAGGCTGCAGCTGTCTGCTTTACCCTAGCTGGCTACAAAAGATGGGGGGACCTCACGTGTTTTTTTTTTTATTTATTTATTTTATGGCTAAATACAAGGCTAGGCACCCTTTAGTGCCACATGAAAGTCACTAAAGGGTACCAGCTTAAAATATGCAGGGGGATTGGACATTATATAGGTCTTTCTCATCTATCTATCTACAGTGCCTACAAGTAGTATTCAACCCCCTGCAGATTTAGCAGGTTTGATAAGATGCAAATAAGTTAGAGCCTGCAAACTTCAAACAAGAGCAGGATTTATTAACAGATGCATAAATCTTACAAATCAACAAGTTATGTTGCTCAGTTAAATTTTAATAAATTTTCAACATAAAAGTGTGGGTCAATTATTATTCAACCCCGCTGCAAAACCGCGGTAAAACCGCGGCAAATCCGTGGCAAAAACGCATGCGTTTTTCCCGTGGATTTGGTGCGTTTTTTTACCGCAGGTGCGGTAATCTTCAACTCCCAGAAGTTTCTCAAGAAATTTTCTTGAGAAAAATCACTTTTCTAGTGCGCACATACGGTAGAAGGCTGTAAAGTTGAGGTCAGGAGACTCGCAGACAGTTCATCCATCACAGTCCGTACTCACAGTAGGGCATTCGTATGTGTGAATGCAGCATTACCCATACCAGCATGCATAAGAAATTGCAATTTGACAATAATTATTTTTTTTTATTTCCCATGTTGACTAAATGGTAAAACTGATCTGGTAATAGAATTCCTCAGAACAATACAGGTACATAGACACCAAACATGTATAGTTTTTTTTGTTTTGTTTTGTTTTTTTTGTGTTGAAAAAAAATCAAGAAATTTGTCAAAAAAAATTGCTTTTGTTGTCATTTTCTGAGACCCATAACATTCTCATTTTTCAGGATTTGAGCTGATATTTTTACTGATACCATTTTGGGTAGATATGATGTTTTGATCATCTTTAATTGCATTTTATTGCAATGTTGCGGCAACGAAAAAAACTAAATTCTTGCATTTTGAGTTTTTCCTCATTTGTTGTTTACTTACCAGATTAATTTTTCTTATATTTTAATCGATCGGATGTCTCTGAACACGGCGATACCAAATACTGTATGTATATTTTTCTATTTTTTTTTTTTAATTGCTTTATTTTTAATGGGGGTGATTTGAACATTTGGTTTTGTTTTTTTGTTTTTGTTTCTTTTTACAGTATTGGTCTTCCCCTTGGGGAACATGAAGCTGCGATCGTCTGATCACCTGTTGTATACAGAGCAGTGCATAGGCACTGCTCTGTATAGAAAAAAAAACATGATCTCCTATGAATGTCAGCTTGCAGCCGGCATTCACAGAAGGCTTGTGATCTATAGGCACAGGGGTCATCAGCTGATTCCCGGCTGTCATGACGATCACGACGATTAGTGTTGTGCTTCCTGTCTGCATGTGTGAAATGCCGCTCTCAGAGATTGACAGCAGCATTTAACAGTTTAACATCCATGGGTGGATCGTGGATCCACCCTCGACCGTTATATGCACTTAAAGGCTGATTAAATCAGCTGTCAAATGCAGGGAAAGATGCAGGCTCAGAGTGTGAACCCACATCAAAGAAAGGGACACAGAAGATTATGTAAATGTACGTCATTGGTGATGAAGCGGTTAAAATTGCTGATGGGAGAAGGCGCCTTCAAATATGAAGGAGAGACCTGGACGAGTTTGCAAAAGAATAGAGACCCAAAATTCCAGTCAGAGGTGTAAGAAGCTTGTAGATGGTTATAGGAAGTGTTTAATAGCAGTTATTTATTCCAAGGGGTGTGCAACCAAATATTAAGTGGAGGGTGCCAACAATTTTGTCCGTATAATTTTTGGAATTTTGTGTGAAATTATGTCCATTTTTCCCTTTTCTCAGTTTTTGTAGTGTTGTTTCAACACACACACACACACACACACACACACACACACAGGAAATAAACATGTGTATAACAAAACGTGTAATGGCAAAAATTTTCTGTGAGAAATAATTAATTTCTGGAACAGTTTCAGTCAGGGGTGCCAACACTTTCCGCCTTGACTCTATGTCAACCAGAAGGAGTTTTCGTCTCTCTTACAAAATCCAAAGTTGTCGGGTACATACATTTCTCACAGTTTTCTGCAATACGGGGGACATTTATCATCAGCCAGTGTAAAAGGGTCAACTAGCAATATGTAGGATCTATTCTCCAGACAGAAGGATATAATAGAAAACTTGAATTCCGTGCCGTTCTGAGTCTCTACTGAGACTTTTTATGCTGGAATATCCAATCCTACCAATGAAAATGTTTTTTTTTATTTCCATTTACAATGGCAAGGATAAATCTTATATTATTTGAGCTCCTTATTATTCATGAAAGTCTGCTGCATGAAATAACTCCAAAACACAAAAGGTACAGTATATATGGAACCTCATACTCTACTGTTCTTTATCTATAAATAAGAATTCTATATTATTTAGAGCTCACAGTCTATCACGGCTGTCTCTATGCATGATGAGACTAGTGACAGATTCAGGGCTAGAGACGAGAGTCATTTCCAAGCAAGAGTCTCTATATTAAATGTATTTCCTTTCTTTTGGCTATGTAAGTTTTAATGTCAGTTTTCCGTGCCAGCAGCATTCTCATTACCTTGTCAGTTGCTTCTGGTTTGAGACAACTCCCATTCCCTATATATACTCTCTGATTCCTATAGATGGTACTGGTTATTTTCATTCATTTGGATACTCAGCCTCGAGGTGGAAGGAGCTGGTGGACCCTCTCTGCAAGTTGCTGTGTAGACTGCAGTCTTGGTGCTGATTTCAGCTGTCTGTTGTTCTTCTGTCTCTTTCCTTCTCTTGGTGTATTATTAGTTCAGCGGTGGGGCTAGCGTCCCTCACCTGCCAGCCACAAGCCAGGGCTATTACATGGTCTCAGGTATCCTGTTCGGTGATAGGCACGGAACCTGTATAGGGACTGGCTAGGAGTGTAGGGTGCAGATGAGTCAAGGAGGTGTCCCATCTTACTCCCGCACTAGTGCTAGGGTCCACCGTTAAGTGTACCCCTTGTGTTGTGTGTCGCGTCCCTGTCACTTCAATAGAAATAGCTCTGGTACACTATAGTGATCAAAAATGTAAGAAAGGAACTCTTTGGATACTGAAAATTCTTTAGTTGTGCAAAAGGATAATTCATCAAACGTTTCGACCTTGTTTTAGGTCTTTATCGAGGATAAAGTTTATCTAAGATCATAAAGGATTACAAAACCATATAAACACGTAATTAGTACATAATGCAACATAACAGTACAATATATTGTTACTTGAAAGTACAATGGGTCAAATGACCATAATGCACATACAAAAAATTTTTTCAAGCCATAGTGAAAACATTTGTATTGAGGAGAGAAAATTTACACGTAACCTATCTAGAGAAACATTCTGGATCAAACAACCAACAGTAGTTAAGCAGGTAAATACACACCTATATGGATAACTGGATGATATGTGTTCAATTGTATAGCGTCATTGCCATTAAGGTACAAATGGAAAACTTGCAATCCTATATAGTAAAGGAAATGAACACATATCATATCGAAGAACACAGGAACATGGGTGTGAGAAAAACCTGAATGTTTATACTTTGTTCTTTACAATGGTGTGAACATGTATATATCTCAGTACCTTATGCACTTGAGAATTCTAGTGAGTAGATGATGAAAGCCTATTCCAGAACTGGAATCGGTAAAAAATTCTAAATGAAAAGATGGTACAAGTGTTATCATGTCATGCGGACTATAGCACAATAAAACGTATGACAAAGAAAAAGAGAAAGAAAGAAGAGGACGAGAATGGAACTACCTGTAACATTACGTGATAGTCACTGGTAAGTATCACTTGACAATTCAGGTGAAAAAGAATTCCTTTATCAAAGGGTTCTCAGTCGCCTCAGGATCATGAAATACTAAGGTAAAAGATATGAGAATGAGTAAAAAAGCACCACTAAAGGGAATATGGGAGGCAGGACATATATCTATAAACCCCTGAACTACATGATAAAGATAAAAAGAAAAAAAGGGAAAGAAAAGAAAAAGAAGAAAGAAGAAAAACACATAGAATGCAGAGAGAGAATGGGTACAACTACCTGAGTTACTGCAGGGAGGCCCCTAGTTAGTATTGTGAGGGTTAGTGGAATTCCTTCACTGAAGGGTTCTCAGTTGCCTCAGGTTCGTGAAAAATGCTATAGACAAATAATGCCCGGAGAAAGGGGTTCATATATAGCGGATAATGGTAATACAAGGTACATGTGTCACATGTAATAGTATATATGTACATATATATTATACCAAGCTCTACACCAGAAATAGAAAGTAGAAAATAAGGGATACCTGTAGTGCTATATAGTGGCCACTACTAGAATATGCTATGTAGGTTTAAATGGAATAGTGTGACTCCTTCGCTGAAGGATTCTTAGTTGCCTCAGGATCACAAAAATGCTATAGACAAAAAATGCCAAAATTAGAGGTGTTCATACACAATAGGATAATGCCAGTATAAGGTACATATAGTGTGTAAAATGTTCTAACGATATTACCTTTGTGTAGCCTAAGGAACTGACCATTAAGGCACTGGAGACATGAATAGGGGAACAAATTGTCCCAATAGGGCTCTATAGGGAACCCTGTAGAGAGCATATCATTAGTAATGGTATAGCAAATGCATAAATTGATTGCTATGGTATAAGCCAGATAACATACCTGGTATATACTGGTGGGAAACAAGGAGCAGACAGAGCGCTGTATAAGGAATATAAGGGAAGGCATAAGGAAAAGTGGATGATTGTCTGCTGGATATCAGACATGGACAGGGGTGAACCGATACACATACCTTTCAGTGGTGATACAGGGTATAGGCCCCAGGGAGGAGTGCGTCCTACTGCGGTGGTGGCATTTTTTATACTAAAAGGCAGAGCGCTCACCGTCTGACTTCCTGGACGGTGGAACGCAGTGTGAGGCCGGTGGAGCGCACGCCGCGCATGCGCAGTGTCATCGGCGCACCGCGCATGCGCGGGGGGCGCAACACAAGCCGGTGATGCGGTTGATGGAGAGTGCTGTGATTGGAGGACGCATATAGAGGGGCGTGTATCACTGTAAGGGTGAAATAATCAGATGAACTGGGCTGTGGACTGTATACAGCGAGGGCGCTGCGCCTGGCTATTGGCACAACGCCCAAGCCGGGCACAGAACACAGGCCAGTGTGCATGAAGGTAAATGGCTAGAAAGCCCAAGTGAGGCCAGCGGATATCATTTACTTTAGGTGAACCGGATGAGGTGCCACTGGATAATTCTATATAGTGCATGTGACATATAGTTGATGAATAGCCAAAGTTGGTGCTGGATGGTGCGGAGATCAGGTGGAGGAAAGTGCCTAAAAAGAAAAAGAAAGATAATTAGAGTAGGGTTACTTATAGAATCATAATCATGTTTCTATTAGTCCTTATACTGGAGTTTTACAATCTCATATATTAGAGGAACTGAGATACCTGAATGAAAAAAAGTTAAATGACACAGTCAGACCTAAGAGTCACCAGAAATAACACTTCTCAAACAAAACATTATGTAATCATGTAAGAAGACATGAGAAAACCTACAAAAAGAGGGAACAGGGTCATACATAAAGGAATATTACAGGCACATATCGTGTTCTCTGTTGAGACCTCTAGGCTCCAATGTGTTGAGGGTAAAGATCCAATAGGATTCTCTTTCCTTGAGGGTACGTACTCGATTCCCTCCCCTTCTCGGAGGAGGAACATGTTCAAGTACCTGATACTTCAGTTGGGCAATTGCATGACCATGTGTGATGAAGTGATACGGGATGGGTAATAGGGTTTGCTTGCACCTTATTGTGGACTTATGTTTGCTTATGCGGTCCCGGATATGCTGGGTGGTCTCCCCAACATATCCGAGACCGCACGGGCATTTGATCAAATAGACAACAAAAGAGGACTCACAAGTGAAAAATCCATGTATCGGAAAAACACGGCCTGACAAAGGATGGGTGAAAGTGTCCCCCCTGGTGAGATTGTTACATTGTACACAATGGTGACACGGGAAATTACCTCTTTTTGGAGTGCCTAAAAAGGTTTGCCTCTGTATAATCTTGTCTGAACCAATATCAGCTCTAACCAGATTATCGCGAAGATTATGTGGTCTCTTATTGCAAAACAGAGGGGGTGATTTGAACTCACTCACTTCAGGGTAGGCCTTGCTCAAAAGTGGCCAGTGTCTACATATGATGCTCCTGATTAAGGGAGAAAAAGGATGATAAGTGTCAATCAATGTCAATGAAATATTAGGCCAACTCAGTGATGCTGATACCTATTGTCCCATTTCACGAGACCCTACATCTCATATACAGGGACTGATCAAGCACACTATTGACCTTTATCTTACCAATAACACTATAGACCAGAAATTGGCGGAGTTTCTCATCAAGGCACACCCTATAATACCGTTTTTTTATACACTGCCAAAGGTTCATAAAAACATGAACCAACCCCCCGGACGCCCTATTGTAGCCTCTACAGAATCCGTTCTATCTCCACTTGCCATCACGGTTGAACGAATTCTTAGGGGTGCTTCACACACAGCGAGCTCACTGCCGAGATCGCTGCTGAGTCACGCTTTTTGTGACGCAGCAGTGACCTCATTAGCGATCTCGCTGTGTGTGACAATGAGCAGCGATCTGGCCCCTGCTGCGAGATCGCTGCTCGTTACACACAGCTCTGGTTCGTTTTCTTCAAAGGCGCTCTCCCGCTGTGACACACAGATCACTGTGTGTGACAGCGAGAGAGCGACAAATGAAGCGAGCAGAGAGCAGGAGCCGGCGTCTGACAGCTGAGGTAAGCTTGTAACCAAGATAAGCATCGGGTAACCAAGGTGGTTACCCGATATTTACCTTAGTTACCAGCATCCGCAGCTCTCACGCTGCCTGTGCTGCTGGCTCCGGCTCTCTGCACATGTAGCTGCTGTACACATCGGGTTAATTAACCCGATGTGTACTGTAGCTAGGAGAGCAAGGAGCCAGCGCTCAGTGTGCGCGGCTCCCTGCTCCCTGCACACACAGCTAAGCGGTGTGCGCTGGTAACTAATGTAAACATCGGGTAACCATACCCGATGTTTACCTTAGTTACCAGTCTCCGCAGCTTCCAGACGGCGGCTCCGTGCAAGCGCAGCGTCGCTTGCACGTCGCTGCTGGCTGGGGGCTGTTCACTGGTCGCTGGTGAGATCTGTCTGTTTGACAGCTCACCAGCGACCATGTAGCGATGCAGCAGCGATCCTGACCAGGTCAGATCGCTGGTCGGATCGCTGCTGCATCGCTAAGTGTGAAGGTACCCTTACTCCCCTCATAACTGAGATCAAATCTTATCTCAAGGACACCTCTGATTTTCTAACACAATTACAACACATTGGGGTATTAACACCTGGGTGCCTTCTTGTATCCTTTGACGTCAATAGTCTGTATACTAGTATCCAACATCAGGAAGGCATACAGGCCGTCGACTGGTTTTTGACCAAACACAGTTCTCACTCTCCAGCACAGAATAAATTTTGCTTGGATCTTCTCCGAATTGTTCTTGAGAACAATTTCTTTTTGTTCCAAGACCAATTTTACGTACAGAAACGGGGGACCGCAATGGGCTCAAATTTAGCGCCCCCCTACGCTAATATCTATATGGCGCATTTCGAAGAGACCTACATCTATAATCACCCATTATGGTTAGAACATTCTGTAACCTGGAAAAGATACATTGATGACATCTTTATGATTTGGCGGGGTGACTTTGCGACCCTATCCCAATTTTTCACTGACCTCAACTCATTCAGACAGGGCCTCACTTTTACGATCCATCATGACCATCATGAAATCAACTTTCTTGACACTATGGTGATACTATCTGCTGGCACCTTGAGTACAGATTTATACGTTAAACCTACCGACCGTAATAGCCTTTTACATTACACAAGCTGCCATCCTCGTCACACGAAACAAGGACTCCCCATCTCCCAACATAAAAGTGTGTAACGTATTGTATCGGACCCTATCAAACGCGGTTTAAGATCCTCCAAAATGTGTAATAAGTTCCTCCAAAGGGGATACCCAGTTCAAATTGCAGATAAGAGATCTTCCCAGAAACCTACTATTAATAAAAATGTCCCACGGGTCCCATGCATTAACACTTATCATCCTTTTTCTCCCTTAATCAGGAGCATCATATGTAGACACTGGCCACTTTTGAGCAAGGCCTACCCTGAAGTGAGTGAGTTCAAATCACCCCCTCTGTTTTGCAATAAGAGACCACATAATCTTCGCGATAATCTGGTTAGAGCTGATATTGGTTCTGACAAGATTATACAGAGGCAAACCTTTTTAGGCACTCCAAAAAGAGGTAATTTCCCGTGTCACCATTGTGTACAATGTAACAATCTCACCAGGGGGGACACTTTCACCCATCCTTTGTCAGGCCGTGTTTTTCCGATACATGGATTTTTCACTTGTGAGTCCTCTTTTGTTGTCTATTTGATCAAATGCCCGTGCGGTCTCGGATATGTTGGGGAGACCACCCAGCATATCCGGGACCGCATAAGCAAACATAAGTCCACAATAAGGTGCAAGCAAACCCTATTACCCATCCCGTATCAATTCATCACACATGGTCATGCAATTGCCCAACTGAAGTATCAGGTACTTGAACATGTTCCTCCTCCGAGAAGGGGAGGGAATCGAGTACGTACCCTCAAGGAAAGAGAATCCTATTGGATCTTTACCCTCAACACATTGGAGCCTAGAGGTCTCAACAGAGAACACGATATGTGCCTGTAATATTCCTTTATGTATGACCCTGTTTCCTCTTTTTGTAGGTTTTCTCATGTCTTCTTACATGATTACATAATGTTTTGTTTGAGAAGTGTTATTTCTGGTGACTCTTAGGTCTGACTGTGTCATTTAACTTTTTTTCATTCAGGTATCTCAGTTCCTCTAATATATGAGATTGTAAAACTCCAGTATAAGGACTAATAGAAACATGATTATGATTCTATAAGTAACCCTACTCTAATTATCTTTCTTTTTCTTTTTAGGCACTTTCCTCCACCTGATCTCCGCACCATCCAGCACCAACTTTGGCTATTCATCAACTATATGTCACATGCACTATATAGAATTATCCAGTGGCACCTCATCCGGTTCACCTAAAGTAAATGATATCCGCTGGCCTCACTTGGGCTTTCTAGCCATTTACCTTCATGCACACTGGCCTGTGTTCTGTGCCCGGCTTGGGCGTTGTGCCAATAGCCAGGCGCAGCGCCCTCGCTGTATACAGTCCACAGCCCAGTTCATCTGATTATTTCACCCTTACAGTGATACACGCCCCTCTATATGCGTCCTCCAATCACAGCACTCTCCATCAACCGCATCACCGGCTTGTGTTGCGCCCCCCGCGCATGCGCGGTGCACCGATGACACTGCGCATGCGCGGCGTGCGCTCCACCGGCCTCACACTGCGTTCCACCGTCCAGGAAGTCAGACGGTGAGCGCTCTGCCTTTTAGTATAAAAAATGCCACCACCGCAGTAGGACGCACTCCTCCCTGGGGCCTATACCCTGTATCACCACTGAAAGGTATGTGTATCGGTTCACCCCTGTCCATGTCTGATATCCAGCAGACAATCATCCACTTTTCCTTATGCCTTCCCTTATATTCCTTATACAGCGCTCTGTCTGCTCCTTGTTTCCCACCAGTATATACCAGGTATGTTATCTGGCTTATACCATAGCAATCAATTTATGCATTTGCTATACCATTACTAATGATATGCTCTCTACAGGGTTCCCTATAGAGCCCTATTGGGACAATTTGTTCCCCTATTCATGTCTCCAGTGCCTTAATGGTCAGTTCCTTAGGCTACACAAAGGTAATATCGTTAGAACATTTTACACACTATATGTACCTTATACTGGCGTTATCCTATTGTGTATGAACACCTCTAATTTTGGCATTTTTTGTCTATAGCATTTTTGTGATCCTGAGGCAACTAAGAATCCTTCAGCGAAGGAGTCACACTATTCCATTTAAACCTACATAGCATATTCTAGTAGTGGCCACTATATAGCACTACAGGTATCCCTTATTTTCTACTTTCTATTTCTGGTGTAGAGCTTGGTATAATATATATGTACATATATACTATTACATGTGACACATGTACCTTGTATTACCATTATCCGCTATATATGAACCCCTTTCTCCGGGCATTATTTGTCTATAGCATTTTTCACGAACCTGAGGCAACTGAGAACCCTTCAGTGAAGGAATTCCACTAACCCTCACAATACTAACTAGGGGCCTCCCTGCAGTAACTCAGGTAGTTGTACCCATTCTCTCTCTGCATTCTATGTGTTTTTCTTCTTTCTTCTTTTTCTTTTCTTTCCCTTTTTTTCTTTTTATCTTTATCATGTAGTTCAGGGGTTTATAGATATATGTCCTGCCTCCCATATTCCCTTTAGTGGTGCTTTTTTACTCATTCTCATATCTTTTACCTTAGTATTTCATGATCCTGAGGCGACTGAGAACCCTTTGATAAAGGAATTCTTTTTCACCTGAATTGTCAAGTGATACTTACCAGTGACTATCACGTAATGTTACAGGTAGTTCCATTCTCGTCCTCTTCTTTCTTTCTCTTTTTCTTTGTCATACGTTTTATTGTGCTATAGTCCGCATGTCATGATAACACTTGTACCATCTTTTCATTTAGAATTTTTTACCGATTCCAGTTCTGGAATAGGCTTTCATCATCTACTCACTAGAATTCTCAAGTGCATAAGGTACTTGTTACGGGGGGCTGTCTGATAATAACCGAAAGGAGTATCAGACAGTCAGGGTCCACCGTGCAAAGACTTTGCTGCAGACTATGGCAGAGTGCAATACCTCTGTTAACTCACAGAAGGATATAATAAGTAAGTAAAGCAATTCCTCCCTTACTTGGAGGGTGTGTGGAATGATCTCTGTTAATAATCACAGAGACAAAGGCAATGTGTGCGAAATGGCACCTACCTAGGTCCGCTCTTCTAGTGGTGCAAAAGAGACGAACAGCAGCGTAAGCCGCACAAAGCTCCTACCTGCGTTCGCTCCACTAGTGTGCGAGGACACGAACCACTAGATATGGCACCTGCCTAGGTCCGCTCTTCTAGTGGTGCAAAAGAGACGAACAGCAGCGTAAGCCGCCCAAAGCTCCTACCTCTGTTCGCTCCCCTAGTGTGTGAGGATACGAACAACTGCCAGACGCAGTATAAGGAACGTTACCCTAGCGGCAACGTCCACCTACGAGTAGAATCACAAGGCCCAGCCAGACCATGTGCCTCAGGCACCTGCCTATGTCCGCTCCACTAAGAGGTAAGGATACGGACAGCAGCCGAAGCTGTAAGGTATAAGAACGCTACCCTGCCGGTAGCGCTCACCTAGCATAGACAGAGGAATGCCTAGAGGAACGCGCACAGAGCGTCTACTCATATGCATGAACCAAGAGGACTGAGCACCATGCGGCGTGTGTCAGGGTCTTATATACACTCTGTGCCTCATCCAAGATGGAGGACACCAGAGCCAATCCGCTGCCAGAACGACAGGAGTGACGTCATGCTGGCCTATCACCGAGCAAGACGTCACAAGCACATGACCAGCGACCAATCGGCATAGAAGGTGTCAGAGACATGTGACCTCGTGTCAGCGATGATGTCACCCGCACATGTGCAATGGCTCCAAGATTGGACTTAGTCTCCGGCGCTCGCACATGTGCAGTAGCAAGAAATCTGGACTTAGTCTCCAGCGCTCGCACATGTGCAGTAGCAAGAAATCTGGACTTAGTCTCCAGCGCTCGCACATGTGCAGTAGCAAGAAATCTGGACATAGTCTCCAGTGCTCGCAGCAACCGTAACAGTACCTCCCCCTCAAGGGCCCCCCTCCCGGCGACGCAGGTAATCGGCAACTAAGTCGGGAGCATGGACAGCCTCCTCAGGCTCCCAAGAGCGATGTTCCGGGCCATAGCCCTCCCAATCTATCAAGAAGAACCTGCACCCTCTAACCATCTTAGAACCAACTATGGCTCGTACCTCATAGCTAGAGCGAGAGGAATCAGAGGCAGGAGAGTGCACTTCACGAGCGTGAGGTAAAATAGCCGGCTTTAGCAGTGAGACATGGAATTTGTCATGAATCCTAAGATGGACAGGTAACTTCAATTGATAGACTACAGGATTTACCTGTCGAAGAACCTCATAAGGACCCAGGAAGCGAGTAGCAAATTTGACAGAGCTCACTCTAAGTCTCACGTGTTTTGCAGAGAGCCACACAAAGTCCCCTGGAGAAAAGACAGGAGCCGGGCGACGAAACCGATCGGACACCGTCTTCATACGGTCCTTAGCTGCTTGGATCGACTCTTGAGTCCGATCCCAAACCTCTCTGGCATTAGTTGCCCAGTCGGCCACAAGAGGAGGAGGTGCAGCAGCGGGAAACGGTACCGGTACCCTAGGGTGTTGCCCATTATTGAGTACGAACGGTGTCTGCCCAGTGGCCTCAGCCAGCGAATTGTTAAGGGCAAATTCTGCCCAGGGTAGGAGGGAGGACCAGTTATCGTGGTTCTCAGCAACAAAGTGTCGAAGGTATATAATCATAGATTGATTGGTACGTTCAACCAAACCATTAGTCTCCGGATGGTATGCCGAAGAGAGATTCAACTCAATTTGCAGAAGGCTACAAAGATCTCGCCAGAAACGGGAAGTAAATTGCGGGCCTCTATCACAAATGATACGATCTGGCATCCCGTGAAGCCTAAAGACATGCTTGAGGAATAGTTTGGCTAGTACCCTGGAAGATGGGATTCTCGATAACGGTACGAGATGAACCATCCGGGAGAAATGGTCCGTAATGACCCACACAAATCTATGTCCCTGTGAACATGGAAGATCACCCACAAAGTCCATGCCTACCACCTCCCATGGTCTATCTGGCACTGGTAAAGGATGCAAGAGCCCAGCCGGTCTCTGCCGTAATGGACGGTTGCGAGCACACGAGTAGCAGGAACCGACATATCTCTTGACGTGGCTGGCTAAGTGTGGCCACCAATACCACCTCTCCAGTAACTCTCGTGTCCGCCTAATACCAAAATGCCCACCCACCTTTGAGGTGTGGGCCCATGACAGTATATCATTCTGTCGATCAGGCGGAACAAAGGTCTTGCCCGGTGGGATTTGGTCTAACGTCACAGGGGAGAGCGTATGAAAAACCCTGGAGGGAAGGATAAGACAAGGTTCGTCAATCTCTTCCTGGGTAGAAACCATAGAGCGAGACAGGGCGTCTGCCTTGTTATTCTTACTCCCAGACAGATAGTTGATGGAGAAGTGAAAGCGGGAGAAAAACAAGGACCAGCGGGCTTGGCGAGGATTCAGACGCTGAGCGGTTTGTAAGTACGTCAGATTCTTATGGTCTGTATAGACCTGGAAAGGATGTTTCGCTCCTTCCAGCAAGTGACGCCACTCCTCCAAGGCTAATCTCAAGGCGAGCAGTTCCCTATCCCCAATGGTATAGTTTCTCTCTGCCGGTGAAAAGGTTTTAGCAAAGAAGAAACACGGCCTTTTTCTACCTGCACCGTTCTTTTGATACAAGACCGCACCAGCACCCACTGAAGAGGCATCAACCTCTAAGAGGAAGGGCTTATTCTCATCGGGTCTTTGAAGAACGGGAGCAGTTGAAAAGTGTCTTTTTACTGCCTCAAAAGCCTGAGATGTCTCAGTAGACCAGGCTTTGGGATTAGCACCTTTCTTAGTAAAGGCCACCAAAGGGGCCACCAAAGTAGAAAAATGGGGTATGAACTGCCTGTAATAATTTATGAATCCTAAGAAGCGTTGCACCGCCTTCAAGGAATGAGGTTCGGACCATTGCAGGACAGCAGAGAGCTTCGCAGGATCCATAGCCAGACCCTCTTGTGAGATAATGTAACCCAAAAAAGGCAATGAGGACTGCTCGAATACACATTTCTCGAGTTTAGCAAACAATGAGTGCTCCCTTAAACGGGAAAGGACACGAACGACATCCTGACGATGAGTCTCCAGATCAGGAGAAAAAATCAGGATGTCGTCCAGATACACCACTACTGAGGATAACAGTAATCCCTGAACACATCGTTTACGAAGTCCTGAAATACTGCGGGTGCATTACATAACCCAAAAGGCATGACGAGGTATTCATAGTGACCGTCTCGGGTGTTAAAAGCGGTCTTCCATTCGTCACCCTTTCGAATTCGTACCAAGTTATACGCACCCCGCAGATCCAACTTCGTAAAAACTTGAGCTCCTCTCAGTCTGTCAAAGAGCTCCGAAATTAAAGGTAATGGGTATTTGTTCTTTATTGTGATTGCGTTGAGACCCCTGTAATCTATGCAGGGACGCAAATCACCCTCTTTCTTCCGAACAAAGAAAAACCCAGCTCCCGCGGGAGAGACAGACTTACGAATGAACCCCTTCTCTAAACTCTCTCTTATATAGGTCGACATGGCCTCCGACTCAGGTATCGACAGGGGGTAAACCCTGCCTTTAGGTGGAACCGAACCTGGGATAAGGTCTATGGCACAGTCATACGGCCTATGGGGTGGAAGAACCTCAGCACCCTGTTTGGAGAACACGTCAGCGAAATCCAAATAGGGTGTAGGTATGGGAGAGAGATCAGTTGATGCAACCGCAACGACCTTAGGTGGTAAGGGAAGACATCGGGACTGACATTTCGAACCCCAACTAATAATGCTGTCAGACTCCCAGTCAATGTGAGGAGCATGAGTCCGAAGCCATGGAAGACCCAGAAGGATGTCGTCTATACCCTCAGGCAAAACAAGAAAAGAAATCTCCTCTATGTGACCCTGAGACAGGGAAAGGCGCAAGGGAACTGTCCTCAATGTAATGGAGTCAGACAACATAGTTCCATTAACAACACGGACAGGAATAGGCGCCTCTAACATGATAGAGGGAATATTGTGTCCCTTTACAAATCCTGAGGACACAAAAATCCCGTCAGCTCCGGAATCCACAAAAGCCATAATAGGCCATGTATTCTCAGATAACGAGAGCTGACCTGGGATACAACACTTAGAGGGTGCAGAAGACGTCTCTAGTAACCCCCCTCTAATGGTTACTAGGCCAGGGAGTTTCCCTGACGACTAGGACACTTGTTGGCATAGTGCCCAGCCTGACGATATACGTAACATATAGGAGGACCAGACTTGCGTAGTCTGGAGAACGTATGACCTAACTCCATAGGAATGGGAGATGTTTCAGATGCTGAGGAAGATGGTAGTGGACCCTCAACAACTGGAATAGCCCGATGCTTAGGGCGTGAGGAAGAGACCTCGAGTCTACGTTCCTTATGGCGTACATCGATCCTCGTTGCTACTGTGATCAAGTCCTCCAGAGAAGCAGGGACCTCACGAGTAGCAAGGGCATCCTTGACATAGCCTGCCAACCCTCTCCAGAAGATAGGAATCAACACCTTCTCTGGCCAATCTAGTTCTGCCACCAGAGTTCTAAAAGCAATGGCATAAGAACTAGTGGATAACGAACCCTGAGATAGATCTAACAGTCTCAGGGCCGCATCATGGGTAACCTGCGGACCCATGAATACCGCTTTAAGAGCATCAAGAAAGTCTTGATGTCTCAGAGTAACCACATCAGAGCGCTCCCATAGGGGAGTCGCCCATTCTAAGGCTTTGTCCTGAAGTAAGGAGATGATAAAGCCTACTCTGGACCTCTCCGTAGAGAAGCGAGAAGAGTTGACCTCTAGGTGTATCTGACACTGACTAATGAAACCACGACATGATCTGGCATCGCCAGAATATCTGTTTGGCAGAGCAAGTCGAGGATCATGTGCAGATGTCACCATGGTCTGAGGTTTATCCTCTATACTCTTGAGCCGTGACTCAAGTACTTGTATGTAACGGTGTAACTGCTGATATTCTGCCATAACTGCCAGACCCTTGGCTCAGTCCTAATGTTACGGGGGGCTGTCTGATAATAACCGAAAGGAGTATCAGACAGTCAGGGTCCACCGTGCAAAGACTTTGCTGCAGACTATGGCAGAGTGCAATACCTCTGTTAACTCACAGAAGGATATAATAAGTAAGTAAAGCAATTCCTCCCTTACTTGGAGGGTGTGTGGAATGATCTCTGTTAATAATCACAGAGACAAAGGCAATGTGTGCGAAATGGCACCTACCTAGGTCCGCTCTTCTAGTGGTGCAAAAGAGACGAACAGCAGCGTAAGCCGCACAAAGCTCCTACCTGCGTTCGCTCCACTAGTGTGCGAGGACACGAACCACTAGATATGGCACCTGCCTAGGTCCGCTCTTCTAGTGGTGCAAAAGAGACGAACAGCAGCGTAAGCCGCACAAAGCTCCTACCTCTGTTCGCTCCCCTAGTGTGCGAGGATACGAACAACTGCCAGACGCAGTATAAGGAACGTTACCCTAGCGGCAACGTCCACCTACGAGTAGAATCACAAGGCCCAGCCAGACCATGTGCCTCAGGCATCTGCCTATGTCCACTCCCTAAGAGGTAAGGATACGGACAGCAGCCGAAGCTGTAAGGTATAAGAACGCTACCCTGCCGGTAGCGCTCACCTAGCATAGACAGAGGAATGCCTAGAGGAACGCGCACAGAGCGTCTACTCATATGCATGAACCAAGAGGACTGAGCACCATGCGGCGTGTGTCAGGGTCTTATATAGACTCTGTGCCTCATCCAAGATGGAGGACACCAGAGCCAATCCGCTGCCAGAACGACAGGAGTGACGTCATGCTGGCCTATCACCGAGCAAGACGTCACAAGCACATGACCAGCGACCAATCGGCATAGAAGGTGTCAGAGACATGTGACCTCGTGTCAGCGATGATGTCACCCGCACATGTGCAATGGCTCCAAGATTGGACTTAGTCTCCAGCGCTCGCACATGTGCAGTAGCAAGAAATCTGGACTTAGTCTCCAGCGCTCGCACATGTGCAGTAGCAAGAAATCTGGACATAGTCTCCAGTGCTCGCAGCAACCGTAACAGTACTGAGATATATACATGTTCACACCATTGTAAAGAACAAAGTATAAACATTCAGGTTTTTCTCACACCCATGTTCCTGTGTTCTTCGATATGATATGTGTTCATTTCCTTTACTATATCGGATTGCAAGTTATCCATTTGTACCTTAATGGCAATGACGCTATACAATTGAACACATATCATCCAGTTATCCATATAGGTGTGTATTTACCTGCTTGACTACTGTTGGTTGTTTGATCCAGAATGTTTCTCTAGATAGGTTACGTGTAAATTTTCTCTCCTCAATACAAATGTTTTCACTATGGCTTGAAAAAATTTTTTGTATGTGCATTATGGTCATTTGACCCATTGTACTTTCAAGTAACAATATATTGTACTGTTATGTTGCATTATGTACTAATTACGTGTTTATATGGTTTTGTAATCCTTTATGATCTTAGATAAACTTTATCCTCGATAAAGACCTAAAAACAAGGTCGAAATGTTGGATGAATTATCCTTTTGCACAAATAAAGAATTTTCAGCATCCAAAGAGTTCCTTTCTTACATTATTGATCACTATAGTGTACCAGAGCTGTTTCTATTGAATTGACTCTTATTTTTCTGAGCACCTGCTATATACACAGTGAGCCAGACATATTTAATTTTTAGCGTCCCTGTCACTAGCATGACACAGTGAAGCCAGATTCACAGCCTCTTGACTGTATCACATTTGGAGGCATGATGTGAAGCCAAGATCTGGATCGTTTCTATTCACATGGAGCAAGTTTGTTGCTGAAATGTCTGTCCCCTTCAACTTAATGACCCTTGTGAATCCCTGTGCTTTTCCCGAACAAGCCCAGTTTGCTCAATGAATCAGTGGAACGAGCCATCAGAGAATGGTTCTCCAAACTGACCACTCCTTTCAAGAATTTGATAGATTATTAAACATTTGTTTTACTTCAAGAAAATTGGACGGATAGTAAAGTTGCCTGTTGTATGATGCATGAAAATTTGCTCTAATCATATGGGCTGCAGTACTACATGCAAAAAACAGCTGCCCATAGCTAAATGCTGGATTCATAATGATCATACTTGTAATGAATGGACCACATGAGCTTTTCAGCTGCTCAGAACTGTTGGATCAATTACTGACTCACCAACTTCTTCCAGGGCCGTCTGTCCACCACCAATGTTGAATATGTAAAAGGTCACATAGCATATAGGTCATTTTAACTCACACTTTCCCAAAGTTAAGATTGTGTAGATAATGGGTGTTTTGTTGTGTAATAAGGGCTATCATATTCACATGATATTGTCGCGGGCGGGGAGGACGCCGTCGCTGTTGCACTCTCACTAACGCTCGGGCCCGGCGCTGCTGCGGCTGCTGCTGCTGCTCGGTGGCTCGAGAGGTGGGCCGGATCCGGGGACTCGAGCGGCGCTCCTCGCCCGTGAGTGAAAAGGGTGGTTGGTTTGGGGGATTTAGTCCGTGACGCCACCCACGGGTCGTGGTGAAGATGGGCACCACCGCTGCTGGTGACGGGGATCCCGGGAGCGATGGTAGGGAGCAGCTGGGATGTTGTTTTCCCCCTCCGTGGGTAGAGGTCGGTGGTCCCGGGGCCCGATGATGTGACGGGGAGGCAGGGTCAGGGACATGCAGGATTTCAGGGACAGAGCGGCGTGGTGCCGGATGGCACGGGTGTACTCATTCAGCAAGAAATGTACAAAGTCCTCGGTAAACCAAATGGCTGGATGGACGGGTCCTGCAGCCGGCTGCTGTGTCTCTCCCCGGACAGGTGATGGCAGCTGTCTTTCCCTGCACCTTGATGTTCTCCTTCGGACTACTACGGATTCCCAACAGTAGTCCACTCCCCGGTGTATGGGTACCGGAGGAGCAGTCGCTGGCCCTTGGGTCTCTAGCCTTAGGCGGTAGCTGTATACCCTCACGGTGTGGGCAGTTGCCTTCAATCAGGACTTTTGCTGTTATGAAACCCCTGGGGTTCCAGTCACATTCGGATCTGACTATTGACGGCGGCTCCAAGCCTGGTCGGGGTCCGATGGCCCTGCCTGTGTGTGCTGGCTTCACTTCGCTCCCCGGTCGGTACCGGCGGGCCAACGCCCGACCCCAGTCCTACGGTTCTGCATTGCTTCACCACTCCTGCAGACGGCCACCACCGTCTGCCAACCTTGCTGTCGGTGCCTGGGCCACAAACCCAGACACCCAAGTGCTCACTTCAAACTCCAAACTCTATCTCTCCACTCTTCACTTCTAACTGACACTTTTCCCGCCTCCAGGCCTGTGAACTCCTCGGTGGGTGGGGCCAACCGCTTAGCTCCGCCCCACCTGGTGTGGACATCAGACACTGGAGGGAGGCAACAAGCGTTTTTGTTTGGCTGGTGTCCCTGTCTAATGGGGGTGGGGGTGTTTGTGTGTTATCTGTGACGACCTGGCTAGGCCAGGGCGCCACAATATTATGCTATGAGACTTTTTATAGGGAACTTCATATATAACTGATTGAAAATTAGGCTACTCTCACATGAATTTTGCTTTTGTCGGAATAGTCATGTCTGAAGATTTTGGATGTAAATGGGTCAGTTTACAGATCTGGGTGCAAGAGATCTCTGCCATTGAATCTAGTACTGTCTCATCTGCAAAAGGACAGCCAAAGTTTAGACTGTACTTCGTGCTGTACAGAAGTGCTCGCAGTCACCAGCTGTACATGAAAATGCAATAATATACCTTTTTCATTCTCTGGGATCATAAAAGGCTTGGCAGTCAGTTCCTTATTGACTAGAAAGTGATATACCATCATTTTATGGGATGGGAATAACCCTTTCTTAAAGGGGTTATCTAGAACAGGGTTTAAAGTCTGTAGTCAATCTAGTTCCTCCCTGTCTATTTATATGGGGATTTATCACTCCAGTCCTGGCCCCCTCCTGGGGTGGGTTTGAGGGGCTATAAGACCAGGGCTTCTCAGGAGTTAGGGTTACGTTGGGGATCCAGACCTCGCCACCATCAGGTGTACCTCTGGGATGAGGGAGAGTTAGTCGCTCCCCTAGCCTGAGGGTCACTTTAGGAGTCCAGATTCCCAGTCACTCCATTACTACCATGACATTAACACTGTATTTTCTAGACAAAAATGCACAGAAACAACATGGGAAAAAAATCAATGTGTGAACAAATTGTTTCAACTTTTTTCCCCTTTTCAAATGAACAGGTAAGCAATGCTTAAAAAAGCCTAAAAAATGCAGGCAAAATGCAGGCAAAACGCACAGATTTTATGCAGCATTTTTCCTGTCAAAATGTTTTTGTTAAGAAAAAACAAAAAGCCAGCACTAAATGTGCACTTCAGCACTAAACATTCCAAACTGTACTTATTATAAAAAATTTTTTGCAATTTTTTGCCAAAAATCTCAAAATTTTTTATAATAAGTACAGTTTGGAATGTTTAGTGCTGAAGTGCACATTTAGTGCTGGCTTTTTGTTTTTTCTTCATTGAATTGGTCGGTGGTTGACCTCCACCTTGCTATGCACCCCAATTTGGGATGTATTCCATCTGTCTAGATTTTGGCGGTTAGTGACTGTTCACATTAAGTCATCAGGCCTTGTCCACAGGCTATTTACTTCATGCAGCATTTGCTTGGACCTGTCCCGCCCACAGCCATGACTCAGTCATGGGTACGGGATTGAAATAGACCAGGTGAGTGCTGCTAAGAGCAGTTCTACTGTTCATGTGTGATGCCGTATGGCACATTTTATAAAAATATTTTAGTGTAGGACTGCCTCAAATGAGATTTGCCGTGACGTGGCGAGGCAGCTCAAGAAATTGCAATTTTTTGCCAAAAATCTCAAAATTTTTTATAATAAGTACAGTTTGGAATGTTTAGTGCTGAAGTGCACATTTAGTGCTGGCTTTTTGTTTTTTCTAAAATGTTTTTGTTGTAGAAATGTCTGCTGCAAATGACGCATGCACATACCTTTAAAGTGAACCTGTCACCATGAATATGCTGTATAGTCTGTATACACCATCATGTTATAAAGCAGATGGAGCGGAGTACACTGATATATAGTTTTGTGAGAAAAGATTCAAGTACTACCAATGTTTTATTTATTCCATCCTCATCTTTTTGCATTAGCTTTGGTTCTGTGGGTGGACCTATCAGTGACTGACGGCCTTCTTTCTATAAGTTCCATAAAGAGATAACTGTCAATTATTGATAGAACTGCCCACTGGACCAAAAAACCCAGGCAGAGCAGAGGTGTAAATAGTTAAATCACAAGTCATATTGAATCTTTTCTTACAAAACTAATATCAGTCTGCTCACCTTCCCTGATCCATAACATGCTGCCTGCAGATTGGACTGCATTTTCATGGTAACAGGTTCCTTTAATGTGACTTTTCTGAGCTGATGTTTCTGATCAATGTCTATAAAGGATTTATATGATATTTTTAGTTATATGATGTCTACCTTAATGTCAGATGTCCTGAACAACCATTGTGGTGACAGTAGGGTAACGTTTCTTAATTTTGATGATTCAGTTTGGTGTAATTTTTCTGATTTCACAACAGACTTCTTATTATTGCATGGAGTCCTCTAACAATTAGCTTATCAGATGATCATTGATGTGATTTACAAGCACCGAATCTGTAACTACTATCTCATGAATGTCGAGAATGAAAAAACTGCTGGATATCTATTTATTTGTTATAGGAGAAAGCTTCAGCCGTTGTGAACCCCTTATTATTAGCTTCACAATGCCCACTCCTCACTGCAAACAATAGTTCATTGATATTAATCTGAAGTGAAGCTCTTGAATTCAAATTTAGAAACTAATAGTTGTTATCTGAGAACCGTGGAAAATCTCCTCCAAATGGTGAACTTTCACGTAGAGCGATAACTGCCCTCTGCCTTAGGGAATACAGCTCTTTCTGCATTTGGATAATTACTAAGGAGTAAAGTAACTTCACCTAGTTCAAGTTCACTTCCAGCAGTGAAACACATGGATACTTTTTCTTTTTCGTCTTAGGGGCTAATTTTTTTAAGTGACTTTTCTATTTTATGGTATTTGTTGTTGTCTTTTCTTCAAAATGACGCATGTTGAGTTGGTGACTTTTGTGGAAATCACAGATTTTTTTGTTTTTTTGCAACCTTTTTTAAGAATTCACACATTAGTATTTACTAACTTTTCTAATGCAAAAAAAGTAAAATCACTACCTCAGTAGAGTAGTGGAGTGAAAAAAATTGCAACCTTTTGAAAAGTGTCAAATGATTACTTCCTCAAAAACATATGGATAATCAAAACCAAGCTCATAATGCTAAACAAAAAACTGGGAAAGCCAAGAAAAGATAAGAATCATCAGTAGAACTATTTTACAGATAAGAATCAGGGCATTAGTCTTAATTTCTTACCAACATCTTTGGTATATACAGTTGCAATCAAAACTATTCAACCCTTACAGCAAATTACAGTGCCTACAAGTAGTATTCAACCCCCTGCAGATTTAGCAGGTTTACACATTCGGAATTAACTTGGCATTGTGACATTTGGACTGTAGATCAGCCTGGAAGTGTGAAATGCACTGCAGCAAAAAAGAATGTTATTTCTTTTTTTATTTTTTTTTTTAAATTGTGAAAAGTTTATTCAGAGGGTCATTTATTATTCAACCCCTCAAACCACAAGAATTCTGTTTGGTTCCCCTAAAGTATTAAGAAGTATTTCAGGCACAAAGAACAATGAGCTTCACATGTTTGGATTAATTATCTCTTTTTCCAGCCTTTTCTGACTAATTAAGACCCTCCCCAAACTTGTGAACAGTACTCATACTTGGTCAACATGGGAATGACAAAGGAGCATTCCAAGGCCATCAGAGACAAGATCGTGGAGGGTCACAAGGCTGGCAAGGGGTACAAAACCCTTTCCAAGGAGTTGGGCCTACCTGTCTCCACTGTTGGGAGCATCACCAGGAAGTGGAAGGCTTATGGAACTAGTGTTAGCCTTCCACGGCCTGGACAGCCTTTGAAAGTTTCCACCCGTGCCGAGGCCAGGCTTGTCCGAAGAGTCAAGGCTAACCCAAGGACAACAAGGAAGGAGCTCCGGGAAGATCTCATGGCAGTGGGGACATTGGTTTCAGTCAATACCATAAGTAACGTACTCCACCGCAATGGTCTCCGTTCCAGACGAGCCCGTAAGGTACCTTTACTTTCAAAGAGTCATGTCAAGGCTCGTCTACAGTTTGCTCATGATCACTTGGAGGACTCTGAGACAGACTGGTTCAAGGTTCTCTGGTCTGATGAGACCAGGATCGAGATCTTTGGTGCCAACCACACACGTGACGTTTGGAGACTGGATGGCACTGCATACGACCCCAAGAATACCATTCCTACAGTCAAGCATGGTGGTGGCAACATCATGCTGTGGGGCTGTTTCTCAGCCAA
The DNA here is from genome assembly GCF_048569485.1 of Anomaloglossus baeobatrachus. Lineage (NCBI taxonomy): Eukaryota > Metazoa > Chordata > Amphibia > Anura > Aromobatidae > Anomaloglossus > Anomaloglossus baeobatrachus. Next base: position 452,532,207 of record NC_134354.1, read on the forward strand.
GGGGCCTGGCCATCTGGTCCGCATCCATGAGAAGATGGATAGCACGGCCTACCTGGAGATTTTGGCCAAGAACCTCCGCTCCTCCATCAAGGATCTTAAGATGGATCGTCATTTCATCTTCCAACAAGACAACGACCCAAAGCACACAGCCAATAAACCAAAGCCTGGTTCAAGAGGGAAAAAATCAAGGTGTTGCAGTGGCCTAGTCAGTCTCCTGACCTTAACCCAATTGAAAACTTGTGGAAGGAGCTCAAGATTAAAGTCCACATGAGACACCCAAAGAACCTAGATAACTTGGAGAAGATTTGCATGGAGGAGTGGGCCAAGATAACTCCAGAGACCTGTGCCGGCCTGATCAGGTCTTATAAAAGACGATTATTAGCTGTAATTGCAAACAAGGGATATTCCACAAAATATTAAACCTAGGGGTTGAATAATAATTGACCCACACTTTTATGTTGAAAATTTATTAAAATTTAACTGAGCAACATAACTTGTTGGTTTGTAAGATTTATGCATCTGTTAATAAATCCTGCTCTTGTTTGAAGTTTGCAGGCTCTAACTTATTTGCATCTTATCAAACCTGCTAAATCTGCAGGGGGTTGAATACTACTTGTAGGCACTGTAGATGTATTAACTAAAGTTACAAACTTTCTGCTGTTTGCAAAAAATCATTGACACAAAAATAATTTAAACAACTGAACACAACTAATACACAAATGGTTTCTCCAAATTCAACCCAAAATAACACTTTTAATGACTACTGCAGCCTCAGAATTATTCAATCTCTTCATGACAAGCATTTTTAGGAGTTTTAGAGTTGCCTCTAGCTGTTTATGACCTTCTGCATACATCATGTTAGATCGCATGAGGGCTGGAGTCTCATCTGACCAGAGCAATGTCTTCCAATACTAGCTGTGTACCCTACATGGCATGTAGAAGGTGCTCCAGTCAGATGAGGTCAAAGTAGAACTTTTTGGGCTAAATGCAAAATGCTACATGGGATTAAAAACTAACAGTTCACATCACCCTGAAAACATCATCCCCACCGTCAAGCATGTTGGGGAGAACATAATGCTGTGAGGATGCTTTTCTTCAGCAGGGTCACCGAAGGTTGACAGAGTTGATGGGATGATGGAAAGCGCTAAATACAGTACAATCCTGCAGGAACACATGTTAGTGGCTGCAAGAGACTTGAGACTGGGGCATAGATTCACATTCCAGCAGGACTACGATCCTATCCATACTGTAAACATCACTACTTATGGTTTAGATCAAAGCATATTTATGTGTTTGAATGACCTAGTCAAAGTCCATCAAGTCCCATTGAGAATCTGTGACAAGACTTTGAAATTGCAGTTCCCAGATGCTTTCCATCTAATCTCACTGAACTACAGTTACAGTATTTTATTATGTCTTTTCTTGGGACAACACTGAAGATATGACACTGTGATACAATGCAAAGTAGTCAGTGTACAGCTTGTATATAAGTGTAAATTTGGTGTGCCCTTTAAATAACTCAACACACAATCATTAATGTTTAAACCTCTGTTAACAGAAGTCAGTACATCTCTAAGTGAAAATTGTCAAATTATGGCCAAAGTGTCAATATTTTTCATATCCACCATTATTTTCAAGCATTGTGTTAACTCTCTTGAATCCTCTTCCATTCCTCCATGATGACATCATGGAGCTGGTGAATGTTTGAGACCTTGTGCTCCTCCACCTTCTGTTTGAGGACGCCCCAAAGATGCTCAATAGGGTTTAAGTCTGGAGATATGCTTGTCCAGTCCAGCACCTTTACCCTCAGCCCTCAGTTTCTTTAATAATGCATGGTCGCTTTGGAGGTCTGTTTGAGGTCATTATCATGTTGGAATACTGCCCTACAGCCCAGTTTCTCAAGGTAAGGGATCATATTCTGCTTCAGTATGTCACAGTACATGTTGGCAGTCATGGTTCTCTTAATAAACTGTAGTTCCCCACGGCCGCCAGCACTCATTCAGCCCCAAACCATGACTCTCCCACCATTATGCTTGACTGCAGGCAAGACACACTTGTCTTTGTACTCCTCACCTTGTTGCCTCCACACATGCTTCCACTATCTGAACTAAATAAGTTTATCTTCATCTCATCAGACCTGAGGACATCGTAATTCATGTTCTTAAGGTGGTGTCACACACAGCGATGACGACAACAACGTCGCTGCTACGTCACCATTTTCTGTGACGTTGCAGCGACGTCCCGTCGCTGTCACTGTGTGTGACATCCAGCAACGAGCTGGCCCCTGCTGTGAGGTCGTTGCTAGTTGCTGAATGTTCTGCTTCATTTTTTCGTCGTCGCTCTCCCGCTGTGACGCACAGATCGCTGTGTGTGACAGCGAGAGAGCGACGAAATGAAGCGAGCAGGGAGCAGGAGCCGGCGTCTGGCAGCGGCGGAAAGCTGTAAACATCGGGTAACCAAGGGAAGACCTTTCCCTGGTTACCCGATATTTACCTTCGTTACCAGCCTCCGCCGCTCTTGCTGCTAGTGCCAGCTCCTGCTCTGTGCACATGTAGCTGCAGTACACATCGGGTTAATTAACCCGATGTGTACTGTAGCTAGGAGAGCAAGGAGCCAGCGCTAAGCAGTGTGCGCGGCTCCCTGCTCTCTGCACTGACATGTAGCTGCAGTACACATCGGGTTAACCCGATGTGTACTGTAGCTAGGAGAGCAAGGAGCCAGCGCAGTGTGCACGGCTCCCTGCTCTCTGCACATGTAGCGACGTTCTGATCGCTGCTGCGTCGCTGTGTTTGACAGCTAAGCAGCGATCATAACAGCGACTTACAAGGTCGCTGCTACGTCACAGAAAGTGGTGACGTAACAGCGACGTCGCTGTCGTTTAGTGTGACCCCAGCTTTAGTCTGCTTGTGTTCAGCAACCTGTTTGTGGGCTTCATTGTGCATCATCTTTAAGAAAGCATTCCTGCTGGGTCAACAGTCCAGCAGACCAATTTGATGCAGAATGCGGCATATAGTTTGAGCACTGACAGGTGAATCCCCCACCCCTTAAACCTCTGCAGCAATGCTGGCAGCACTCATACATCTATTTTGGAAAGACAACCTCTTGATATGATGCTGAGCACATGCCACCAACTTCTTTGATCGACCATGGCGAGGCCTGTTTTGAGTGGAAACTGTCTTGTTAAACTACTGTATGGTCTTGGTTACCATAATACAGCTGAGTTTCAGGGTGTTGGCAATCTTCTTATAATTAATCAACAACTCACCAAATTACATACTCATGCCACTACATAAGACTAGATCAACACAGACAATTGTCCCCCAATAAGGAAACAAGCAAGTGGTTCATGCTAAAATATTAATTTTATTACATTGATTAAAAACACATATTAAACATTAAAAAACAGAATTTTCCTGAGAGGGACACCAATAAATACCCAGATATATTATAATTCACATTTAGGGAGGGATCTATAAAATACACTAGAATAAATAATTGAATACACACAATATATCAACCGGGCTAACAAATAAATAGAATAAATAGAAAAGTGCTGCTGGTAAAATCACCATACAGTCACTGCAAACTAAATACACTCAGTAAGCTGCCAAGGAAAGTGTAAAGTGCATTATAGCTAGAAAAATATCCACTACCCTGTTGTAAATAATAGTATTAATATAACCCATGGTGAGATGTATACAATTAATTACCTAAAGGTAACAAACTAAAGCCTGGGTCTGGGTGAACGGTCCCTCCACCCCCTATTATATAGTCTAGGCCATCTATATGTAGAGTCATAGTTTTGTTTTCAGATCCTTAGAGAATTCTTTGCCATGAGATGCCATGTTGAACTTCCACTGACCACTATGAGACAGTGTGAGAGCCATAACATAAACTTTAACACACTTGCTCCTCATTCACACCTGAGACATTTTAACACTAATAAGTCACATGACACCGGGGAGGGAAAATAGCTAATTGGGCACAATTTGGCCATTTTCACTTCAGGATGCACTCACTTGTGTTGACAGCGATTCATACATTAATGGTAGTGTGTTGAGTTATTTAGAGGGCACACCAAATTTACACTGTTATACAAGCTGTACACTGAATACTTTATCAAAGTGTCATATCTTTAGTTTTGTCCCATGAAAACATAAATATTCATAAAAATGAAAGTGGTGTACTAATTTTTGTGATATACTACATTTTACAAAGAAGAAAGGGCAAAAATGTCATCCTCTAGATGTGCAAAGCTGCTACAGACATATATAGCACACAGAGATATGGGGTACTCTGTTTCGGGCAGAGTCTCTATTGGAAATGTCACGGTGGTGGCCGTTACTCGGTTCCGTGCCCTGGGCCCTTTTTGTAATGGAGATATTTACAAGGGATTGGTGAATGAAGTCTATTAGTGACGCCATTTGCGGTATTGCGGCTAAGTATAGGGAGCCGCCGCTGCAGAATGTCTCTACTGGGGCTGATGGTATTGGCAGCTAGTATGGTAGTCCCTCTGCAAATAGGGTATTGCCCCAGCGGGTGTATGGTGCAGTGGGCGTTAGAAGAAGGAGTCCAGACAGGTATTCAGTGCAACTGATTCACTCACTTGAGATGTTAACTGGTTGCCCGAAGCTGGCTGGTTTCGCATCCAGGTCCCCTTTCTTCCCAGTGCCAGTGGGGTGTTCTGGTACCTTCCTCCCTTGCACCTGTCTCTGGTAAGTGGGTCCCCGTGGTATAGAACACTGGGGGTCCCCGTTCTGTCATTTGTCCACTTCTGTCCGCCTGACAATAGTGTGAACCCTGTGGGAGTCTCTGATCCTGTCTCCAATTCTCCCTTTGCTACTGAGTCTTCGGATTCTTTAGGGTCAGCAAGGTCCTTGATGGTCCCCTTTGCTGTTCAGGTGTTAACAGGTCGGTTTGAAGCTCTTTTCTGTCCTAGGGTCCTGTACCCCGTCGGTGCATAGTTCCGGGAGTATTCCACCGTACTCCACTGGCAACCACTTCTCCTGGGTACCAGGTCACTGTTAACCCAAGTCAGGGAGTCACTTCACCTCCACCTTCACACCTCTACAGACACTACTCAACTGACTACCCACCACAGTCTGCCCCTCCCACCTGGTCAACTAGTGGACTGGAGTGGCTCCACCTCTAGGCGGCCATCCATTGGTCTCACCCTAGCTGGGTACCATTGTATGGAGGATTTGTTGGGGAAAACTGGGATTACCTGGGTTTTTGGTGTTATCGGCACTGGGGTTCTGGGTCTCTAAGGGGATAGGCCCTGCATCCTGGTGGGGATGCAGAACCTTGTAGCACCCTGATGGCTTCAGGGGTGCTACACATACCCCAAAAGACTTGCCGCAGTAATTGCAGGAAAGGTGGTCCTACAAAGTTTTGACTCTGGGGGCTGAATACAAATGCACATCACAATTTTCAGATATATATTTTTAAAATACTTAAAGAATAAGTTATCATTTCCTTAAATTTCAAAAATACTTTCTACTTAATGTTAGGATATTCCATAAAATCCCAATATAATACATTTATACTTGGGTATGTAATGTGAAAAAATGTGGAAAGGTTCTCGGGGTATGAATACTTTTTCAAGGCACTGTATATTGTTTTATTTAAATCACACATTTGCCAGCCCACAGAAAGTAAAAGCAATTCTTAAATTAGTTAAGCAGCACATCTTCATTGCCTGTACACCCTACATACCACAGAATAGTTTCATTTTTACGCTTTTCATTTTTCCTCAGCTTTTTCAAAGAGCCACAAATATTTTATTTTTCCACATAGCTGTATGAGGGCTTGTATTTACGAGTCCCAGTATTGAATGTTACCATTGATTTTACCACACAGTACACTAGAAATGGGAAAAAAAATCCAAGTTCTGTGAAAAGAGGGGAAAAGATACCCCACAATTCCTCTAATGTTCTTTGAGTTTTGTTTTAAACGGGACACTATCAGCAGGTTTTTGTTTTCTCATCTGGGAGTAGCAAACTATAGGAAAAGAGCGCTGGTTCCATTGATGAATTACTAGATGTGAGCTAACCCGAATTGTTATGTTTGGGGTTCATACCAAACACCAACTTTTATGTCTGGTTTCTGTTCAGGGTTGTCATCCAAATAAAGCTTGTTGAAATGCTGCAGAGCAGCCAATCAGCAAGCTTTTCCAGTTTGGTCACTTCTGGCCCATCACACCATGTCAAGTTCTGGCATGGCTGTGATTGGCTGGCGCACCAGCAGTCTGCTTTACCGTGGCTGGTTATCAAAAATAGATCGGATTCCATTCTGTTTTTTCTAAAATTATTGATATAAATAATTTAAAAAAAAACAAACGATGTGGGGTACCTGCATTTTTGATAACCTGCCAAGGTAAAATGGACATGCATTCATCTTTATTGACATTGGAACTGTGGAAGATGTAGACTTATACAGTGCCTTGCGAAAGTATTCGGCCCCCTTGAATTTTTCCCACATTTCAGGCTACAAAGATAAAAAATTTAAATTTTATGGTGACGAATCAACAACAAGTGGGACACAATTGTGAAGGTGAACGATATGTATTGCTTATAAAAAACTGAAAATTGGGGCGTGCAATATTATTTGGCCCCTTTACTATCAGTGCAGCAAACTCACTCCAGAAGTTCATTGAAGATCTCTGAATGATCCAATGTTGTCCTAAATGACTGATGATGAAAAATATTATCCACCTGTGTGTTATCAAGTCTCTGTATTAATACACCTGCTCTGCAATAGTCTCAGTGTTTAAAGCACAGAGAGCATCATGAAGACCAACGAACACAGCAGGGAGGTCCGTGATACTGTTGTGGAGAAGTTTAAAGCCGTATTTGGTTGCAGAAAGATTTCCAAAACTTTAAACATCCCAAGAAGCAGTGTGCAAGCAATCATACTTGAAATGGAAGGAGTATCATACTACTGCAAATCTACCAAGACCCGGTCGTCCCTCAAAAATTTCATGTCAAACAAGAAGAAGACTAATCATACTTGCAGCCAAGAGGCCCATGATTACTCTGGATGAACTGCAGAGATCTACAGCTAAGGTGGGAAAGTCTGTCCATAGGACAACAATCAGTCGTACACTGCACAAATCTGGCCTTTATGGAAAAGTGGCAAGAAGAAAGCCATTTCACAAAGATGTCCATAAAAAGTATTATTTAAAGTTTGCCCCAAGCCACCTGGGAGACACACCAAACATGTGGAAGAAGGTGCTGTGGTCAGATGAAACCAAAATCGAACTTTTTCGGCACAATGCCAAACGATATATTTGGTGTCAAAGCAACACAGCTCATCACCATGAACACACCATCCCCACTGTCAAACATGGTGGTGGCAGTATCATGGTTTGGGCCTGTTTTTCTTTAGCAGCGAGAGGGAAGATGGTTAAAATTGATGGAAAGATGGATGGAGCCAAATACAGGACCATTCTTGAAGAAAACCTGTTGGAGTCTGCAAAAGACCTGAGACTGGGATGGAGATTTGTCTTTCAACAAGACAATGATCCCAAACATAAAGCAAAATCTACAATGGAATGGTTCACAAATAAACATATCCAGATGTTAGAATGGCCAAGTCAAAGTCCAGACCTAAATCCAATCAAGAATCTGTGGAAAGAGCTGAAAACTGCTGTTCATAAATGCTCTGCATCCAACATCACTGAGCTCCAGCTATTTGCAAAGGAAGAATGGGCAAGAATTTCAGTCTCTCGATGTGCAAAATAGACACAAACCCAAAGTGACTTGCAGCTGTAACTGCAGCAAAAGGTGGCGCTACAGAGTATTAACTTAGAGGCCAAATAATATTGCATGCCCCACCTTTCAGTTATTTTTTACAAAAATTTAAAATAAGCAATAAATATCGATCACGTTAACAATTGTGTCCCACTTGTTGTTGATTCTTCAACATAACATTAACATTTTTATCTTTGTTTGAAGCCTGAAATGTGGGAAAAAGTTGAAATATTCAAGGGGGCCGAATACTTTCGCAAGGCACTGTACATTGTCCGCTTGCAAAATGTACAAAGGTCTAGCATGGACATCTCTCTTCTTAAGATAAACTAGTTTCTGGTAAGTCATATATAGTAGCCTTAAAAACAATTAAGGTGGCATCAAGCTTCCCAGATAAAGTACAAATCTTAAGAAATTGTCTCTAAAATATAATTATATTTTATAGACCACATTTTGGCAAAAGCTATTCTTGGGTGCAGTTTGTTTCCAAAGTGATATGGCACCATAGCGTTGTATGGAGTTTCTATCACCATGCTTGTACAATCTCAGTGTAAAATCCCCCTGAATATCCCATCATACTTAATTGTGGTACATTGTTGATTGTCTTAGGTTTCCAGACGTCTTTCAAGTTGGCACACTCAAACAACAGACTCCTAAAATAAAATAAATGTACTCCTCTTATTGTTCATAATGAGATTCTCCAATTTACATTATCCTGCAGTCTGCTATTTGCCTCAGTAAAGTCTTGCATAGTACTGTATAAATGCATGTCATTTTTTAAGGTTTCAATAGTGCCTTCAATAGATGAAAGTTTATCTTTTTCAAACTTCAAAATCAATTCCGACAGTTTAATTGAGCAATCGGACAGAATCTTAAAACATTGTGTAGAGAAATAGTCATTAAAAACAGTAGTGGGATTTTTCTTAATCCTTAATGCTCGTGAGACCATATTTTTATCAATATACTGTTGCAATGTTGTAGCATCCCACCATGTTTTTAACCTCTTTGACATGAATTTCTCTAAATTCTGCATGTTAGTCTCATACTGTGGATTGCACATTTTCCCCAGCGTCAGTATATGAGTAAGGATCTGTTGGATCCGAAACGCGTCATCTGTTTTCCTTTTAATGGAGTCCTAACCATGGAATTTTAAAATGTTAAATAAAGCTTTGGAATTTTTTATCGTTTGGGATTGCTGGATTTTTCTTGGATTTTTTTTGGATTGCTTCTTCTGGTGACAAGCTGGACTCTGATTTGTGCATCCCTTTCTCTATACCAGGAATTGCAGATGGTGGTGGAATGGCTGATAAGTATTTTTTTTTTTTATCATATGACTAAGACATTGTCCCACTTGTTCTAGCCAAGTTCAGCTATTGGGTAGGCACAGACACAGTAAACACAGTTGACCTACAATATTGGTTGTACTGCAGCATAATTAACTCAAAGGTGACCTATCAGCTCTCCTGACGTGTTTGAGTAAATATTTTCAAACAATTATAATTATGGAGCATCTTTTCTCCGAACTCATTATTTTTTCCACCTAAATACTTATGAATAAATTGATAACAAGCTGTTACCAGTTGGAGATGTGTCCTTACCGGCTGACACTGTGCAATCACTGCCAAACCATGTTGGTAGCACCAGATTGTCAGTTTGTTCATAACTGTTTAGGAGAAAAAGAAGAATGGCATAATGAGTTCAGAGAAAAGATGTTACAGAATTTTTATTGGAGGGATAACGCAAGTATTTACTAACACATGTGCAAAGTGGTATAATTAAATCTAATTATTTAAATGTAATTAACTGAAATATTTCAATATACACCAGTTTAACATCGTCTCTAAAACCATTAAAACGAGGTTTAAAAGTTATCATCTATGATAGGTGATTCCAATGTTGGGACATCCACTCATCCCATGTACTGGGACTTTGAAGAGTCCCCCCGGAATGGAGCCAACCCCAGGTATTGGCACCATCAATCCATTCATTGTCAATGGGATTGTGGATACTCAACTTCCACTTCATTTAGATGGAGCTTTGCAGAGTCTAATACTCAGAAATAGTGGAGGACCCATTTCCCTGATCCCTAACACCTTTAGAAGGAATTTGTCCACACCACAGACAAAATGAATCAAATCCTGGCTCATCGATTACTGTCATAGAGAAAAATTGTAAACTTCACAAAGATATCGCCAGAGAGGGGGCATATCACTCCCACATTAAACATATGGGATTAGGTAACTGGGAAGTGAGAACCTAATTATAACTGGGGAAGTGAGGAAAAGCTGACATTTCAACCTCTGTGGAAGTAGGATCTCCTGCAGTGACCTGGTAATTACTACAGGAGATCTGCTCTGAGAACCAGACGCTAAGGCTAGGATTCATATATTCAAAGGCAAAGAAGCACACTTCCAAAGGAATCAGCTTTCTCTGTTCAAAGGATTGTTTCAGACGCTCAGGACAGAGTGGTCAGTGGTAAATATTGGAGTTTGTATAGATCCGATATTTATGGGAGATATATTTTCGGCATCATAGCAAAGAACACTGAAGACCACCCACTACATGTACTATTGAAAAATGTCTGGATGCTGATGAGCCTTTAACTGCATCTGAAAACTGTGGGCATCTGAAAAAATGTCTCCTTATGTGATTCTTAAAGAAGTAGTTCACCCATATTTATTATTTGCTAGCTTGATATTATGTTGAGAAACTATGTTTCTCTCAAATACCTTATGTTGGCAATAGTGCCTGTGAGTGGCGCTATTGCAGTCCACTTTTCCCCATCGCTTGACCCCTGGCTCCGTGATCCGGTGATGTCACGTCAACTTCCTGATCAGGTGACATCACCGCGGCAGGCCCCAGCATTCCTGAGTCACTGGGCTGTGGGCGGAGCTTCAGCGCTCGTCACAGCCCAGCGTGTCTCCTGCTTGAAGTGCTCTGCTGTGAGGGAGGAGGGGTCTGGCAGCTGATGGGCTGTCACGCTGGGCTGTGCTGAGCTGTGAAAAACCGCCCACAGCCAATCATTCACGGAGACTGCACCGGCTGCGGTGATATCAGGTCATTGTCAGGATGTCATCGGATCCCCAAGGTCATGGAGACCGGGGGTTAGGCGATGGCGAACAGTGGTCTGCAATAGTGCCACTCACAGGCACTATTGCCAACAAAAGGTATTTGAGAGAAACATTGTTTCTCATCATAATATTGATCTAGCAAATAATAAATAACGGGACCCATTGCGCACCCGACATACTGCAGTTGACATGCAGTGCAAGTGATAAGATATACTACGTACGTAGTGTTGCAGTTAATGTAATTTTTTTTAATGGTGTAAGATTTCAGGGTGTTTGTTGAAACAAATATTTTACATGGTTCTGCATAGTTACAGCACATGCAGATTTAATGGCCACATTTGAAAAAAAAACCCTGGTATGTAGACAGATTTTTTTTTATTACTATGATTTAAATTAATTATCTGGGGACAAAAAATGGCTGATGGACAGTAAACTCCCTAGAGTTGGGGCATTTTTGGCTACAAACCTAATGGGCTTGGACAGAATATCTTAAAGTTTCCTATCTTGGTGTAATATCAGTAGATTTTTTTTAATGATGTTTTTAATCTGATTTAATTGTGAACTATATGTGGATACATAAGAAATCACATTATGTTTGGTATTCATAGTGGATGGATGTATTTCTGCTAGAATATCCTGTCTATCAATATCATCTACTATATGATGGACTCTGTTAATCATCCAGCTTGGATATTTTCTCTCTTTAAAGCGGGCTTTAAACGTTACGATATATCTAACAAGATGTCGGCAGGGTCACGTCGTAAGTGACGCACATCCGGCATCGTTAGTGATATCGTAGCGTGTGACAGCTACGTGCGACGGTGAACGAGCAGAAATACTCACCTTCTCATTCATCGTTGACACGTTGCTCATTTTCAAAAAATCGAACGTCCGGTTGTTCATTGTTCCCGAGGCAGCACACATCGCTCCGTGTGACACCCCGGGAACGATCAACTGCAGCTTACCTGCATCCCGCCGGCAATGCGGAAGGAAGGAGGTGGGCGGGATGTTACGTCCCGCTCATCTCCGCCCCTCCGCTTCTATTGGCTGGCCGCTGTGTGACGTCGCTGACGCCGAACGTCCCTCCCCCTTTAGGAAGTGGATGTTCGCCTCCCACAGCGAGGTCATTTGGAAGGTAAGTACGTGTGACGGGGGGTTACAGCATTGTGCGACACGGGCAACAAATTGCCCGTGCCGCACAAACGACGGGGGCGGGTGCGATTGCACATGCGATCGCACGATAAATCGCCGCGAGTAAAGCAGGCTTAAGTCTACATCCCAGTAAGCAGAGTTCTTTTGGAAGTGTGATCTCTGATGTGGGATTTCTCTTAATCTAGATTATTTCCCCAATAGGGATATTCTTGATCATCTGTTTTTGGTGGCATGAAATAGCCAATAATGTGGTGTTGCCAGACATAGTTTTTCCAAACTTGTCTTCTATCCATCGAATTGATATCAAGGGTAATATCAAGGAAGTCCGTAGACTTTTCTTTGACAATACGTGTGAACTGAAGATTCAGATTCTTATCAATAATGCAATTAATAAAATCTGACACTGAATCAACATCCCCGTCCCATAAACTTGAAATTTTTACGAACAGATGGATCCAGAGTCCTATTTCCTGCATCCCCACTAAGTACTGTTAGTTGGGGAAGTGAAGTGACAAAAATATGGACAAGAAACCAAATTATTTGGATAAAATAAATAAAAAATTGCCATGAGCATATTTATTCACCCTTTTTGCTATGAAGCCCCTAAAAAATTCTCATGCAAGCAATTATCTTCATAAGTCACATGCTTAGTGAAAGGAAGTCCACCTGTGTGCAATATAAATGTCCCAGGGTCTGTCAGTATGTACATACCTTTTCTGAAAGGCCACAGAAGCTGCAACACAATTAAAGCTAGATGCACCACTAACCAAACACCATGAAGTCATCTCCAAACAAGTCAGAGACAAATATGTTGAGAAGTACAAGTCAGGGTTAGGTTCTAAAAAAATATCCCAATCTCTGATGATCCTCAAGAGAACCATCAAATCCATTATCATCAAATGGAAAGAACGTGGTAGCACAAAAAACCTGCCAAGAGAAGGGAATCCACCAAAACTCTCAGCCCAGGCAAGGAGGGCATTAATCAGAGAGGCATCACAGAGACCAAAGGTAAACCTGAAGGAGCAGCAGAGTTCCCAAGTAGAGACTGGAGTATCTGTCCATTCGCCCACAATAAGCCGTACACTCCATAGAGCTGACCTTTATAGAAGAGTGTCCAGAAAAAAAATCTTGCAGACAAAAATTGGAAGTCTCATTTTGATTTTGCCAAAAAACATGTGGGAGAAGGCAGGTGCTGTGGTCACATGAGACCAAAATGTAACTTTTTGAGCACCAGGTAAATGCCATGCTGGTGCCAAACCAACACAGCTGAACACCCCAAGAACATCATCCCCACAGTGAAATATAATGGTGGCAGCATCATGCTTTGGAGATGTTTCTAGACAGCAGCGACAGGGAAAGTGTTCCAAGTCGAGGGGAAGATGGATGGTGTGAAATACAGGGATATTCTTGAGCAAAACCTGTTTCAGTCTTCAAGTGATTAGAGATTGGGACGGAGTTTCACCTTCCAACAAGACAATGACCCAAAGCATACTGGTAAAGCAACACTCGTGGTTTTAGTGGAAACGAGTATATGTATTGGAGTGGCCAAGTCAAAGTCCAGACATTAATTAAAAATCTGTGTTCAAACTTGATGACTGATGTTCACCAGAGGAAACTAACTTGAAGGAGCTGGAGAACTTTTGCCTTGAGAAATGGGCACAAATTACAGAGGCAAGGTGCTTAAATCTCATAGAGACTTATCCAAAGAGACTGGCAGCTAAAATTCCCACAAAAAGAGGCTTAAAGTGCTGACTTTAGGGGGTAAAAAGTTATTCACACTGAAGTTTTCAGTTATTTTGTCCTATTTTTGTTTTTTTTTTTTGCCATAAAAAGAAAACCAAATGTTCACAGTTGTAGACATGTTTCTTTACATGAACTGATGCAAAACCTCAAAAAAAGGTGAAATTCCAGGTTGTGAGGTAGCAAAACACGAAAATGTCAAGGGGGAAAATGCTTTTGAAAGGTACTGTATACTGCATTATTGAAGGCCAGTCAAAGTGTAAGCGCAGTGTCAAATACTGTAATGCCAAAGTTGTTCAACTAGAAAAAGCAAGTTTGTTGTCAGGTATGAGGGATTGTAGTGCATGTAAATAAACAAATAACTATATTGAAGTGGTATATAGGTTATTTCATGCCATTTCATCATATTCATTTTATTCAGCAGGTTTTTTGCATTGTTTACCATGTCTGCCATGTTCACATGTAGCATAAAGGCTGGATTTTTTTTCTGCATGTTTTCTGCTAGTGTCCACACCACAATTATACAAAAACAATCTTCTCTTAGTGTGTTTCATTTCCCCTTTAATTAATTTAATGCGGTTTTGGAAAGATGAAGCTGCATTTTTAAAGGCATTTTTTTTATTACAGAATAACTTTGATTCTCTTTTTTTTTTAAAAAAAAGTTGCTATTATGTCTTTTGTACATGCTTTTTTATTTTACCAGGTTCTGCGTAGAAGCCTATAGAGAGAAAAAAAACCCCAAACCCCACACAGTTGAACATTGACACATGGTGAGCACGTGCTTTCATAAAATCACATCCACTTTGCTTGGACAGTTAAAGGGGTTGTCAAGCCTAAAACGTCAAGTCTGCAGTCACTCTACGTGTCACTCAATGTGACTGCAGACTTGTGAAAACTCACATTGTGCACACTACACACTGTGAGGATTCTCCTTTGTCAGAGTCGGGAATACCAGTGATGTGACAGTAAATATGCAATATGCAGACTCCTGCCCAGAATCCGACTAGACTGTTTTGGGCCTTGTGTAATACACTTTCATTGAGTGCGCTGCAAAGAGTCTAGTGGGATTCTGGTAGGGATTATGCATAACGCATATTTGCTGTCTTGTCACTGCTATCCCAACTCTGACACTGGAGAATCCTCACAGCGTACAGTGTGCACTACGCGAGGATTCACGTGTCTAGTTACAGAGGGACTGCAGACTTGTCGTTTTAAGCCGGACAACCCCTTTAAATCTACATATTTCCTGCACCAGAAAACACAGTGAAAAAAATGCAACATTTATGCTACATAGGAAGGGCTCATTTAGATATCAGTTATTCTCATTTCAGTTCTATCCATGTTTTTCACATATAGAACTTGAACCTATTGTAGTCCATGGGGCTGTTCCCATTTCCGTAAATTTCACGAGCACATTCCTCATTTTGATCCGAGTCATGGATCAAAATTGCCAATGAAAGTCTACAAGGCCATGAGAAAGAAAAAAATAATCATACAACTCTCAGAAGACAACCATGTGCTGTCCATTTTTCTGACTGTTTGATAGAAGTTTGACAAAACTCCTTTTTTCATATGAAAAAAACTGTTAAAACCTTTTAAAAAAAATTGATCAAACAAAAATTGAATTGAAAACACTGATAAAACTCTTATTTTTTGTGTATGAGAAAAATCACTGCCATCTGAATGAAACCGTAGTCACAAAATGGTTTTCACAGCTCTTATAATTAGCATTTATATCAAGGGCTTTAAATTGTACTCCCAGGTTGTCCACCGCACTAAACGCAATAAGTATAATGAATGTGTTTGTGTATACCTGTGTCCAGAATAGTAACAGAGCAAAGTGAATCTGGATCTCAGGAGAAAGAGCCTATTCATCCAAACCTCATAAATTCAGGAAGGTGGAAAATGTGTGAGGAGGAACTCCCAAATTCATGAACAAGGCAAACCAGCAAACACAGGACTAAATGTCAAGTGGTGATTTGTGTTTAGTCATGAGAAACAAAGAGCTGAGAAAATGAGGAATTGGACACTCCCAGAAAGAAGAGAAGTAATAAAAAATATAATCAGAACTTGACTTTTCTGTTTCATTTTCCAGTATTTTGTGCTTATTAATCACATAGCTAGACCCCCAGGTTATCCAAACAGTGTGGAGTCAGGGTGGGTACGCTAGCTAATAAAAAGGAGGAAAAAAGTTAATGTAGTTTGAATACATTAAGAAAATTGGCTCGTCATGATGTTTTTGGAATGTCAGTTTCACTTACATCAATAAACCATGAAAAAAAGAATAATAATTATACATATTAAGGCAGTCTGTCTCAACAACCTGCTAGAAAGGTCAAACCTTTCATATGCTAACTAATACTTAACCCCGAAAAATCTAGAAGAACAAGTTGGGTTATGTTCACACAGCACATTTGTATCCAGTGCCTATAATTGACCAGACATGCAAAATGAGAGTCCTTCTGACATATGTCTTAAAAGCTAGTGTTACCGGTAGCTTATCCGCTTTTATCCCTCTCTACAGTAAGGGTACTGTCACACTTTAGCGATGCAGCAGCGATCCCACCAGCGATCTGACCTGGTCATTATCGTTGCTGCGTCGCTACATGGTCGCTGGTGAGCTGTCAAACAGGCAGATCTCACCAGCGACCAGTGACCAGCCCCCAGCGACGTGCAAGCGACGCTGCGCTTGCACGGAGCCGGCGTCTGGAAGCTGCGGACACTGGTAACTAAGGTAAACATCGGGTATGGTTACCCGATGTTTACCTTAGTTACCAGTGCACACCGCTTAGCTTAGCGTGTGCAGGGAGCAGGAGCCGGCACTGGCAGCGTGAGAGCTGCGGAGGCTGGTAACGAAGGTAAATATTGGGTAACCACCTTGGTTACCCAATGTTTACCCTGGTTACAGCTTACCGCAGGCTGTCAGACGCCGGCTCCTGCTCCCTGCACATTCAGGATTGTTGCTCTCTCGCTGTCACACACAGCGATGTGTGCTTAACAGCGGGAGAGCAACAATAAAAAAACGAACCAGAGCTGTGTGTAACGAGCAGCGATCTCACAGCAGGGGCCAGATCGCTGCTCAGTGTCACGCACAGCGAGATCGCTAATGAGGTCACTGCTGCGTCACAAAAAACGTGACTCAGCAGCGATCTCAGCAGCGATCTCGCTGTGTGTGAAGTACCCCTAAGTAAATTTCCAGAACAAAGGTATTCAACTCCCTTCTCGTCCTAAAAATAAAAATGACAAGCGTTCATGGTAGCTATACCTACCTGTATAGCAAACATCTCCATTCTGGGAGATATTTTATTTTTCTAGATATATACCTTAGGCCTCCTTCACACATCCATGTAAAAAAGTTGCACAGTCCATTTTGGACTTCCATATAGCCATCTGTGTGATACCTCCATATGACATGTGACTGGTACCGGAAAAAAACCGTAAGTTACTGAAATGAATGGATTTTTATGTGTAAAAGATGTGCAAAGCCAGAAAAATGATCAATATATAAATGATTGATAGCTAGTAGAACTATTTAGCAGAGTTAATAAACATGTTAAGAAAAAAAATGAGTACCCCCCTAATTTTCATAACCAGCACAGGTACAGCAGCGGCTATAGGCTGTAACCCTCAGCTGTACCTTAGCTGGTTTTGTAAAATAGAAGGGATCCCACGCTCAATTTTTAAAATTTGAAAAAAGTAATTTAAAAAAAATGGCATGGGGTCCCCCCCATTTTTTCAAAATCATCCAAAGGTTAGCAGACAACTGGGTGCTGATATTAAGGTGGGAAGGGCCATAGTTATTTGGCCCTTAACAGGCTAAAAATAACAGCCTGCAGCTGCCCTAGAAGTGGCCCATTTATTACATGAGCCAATTCTGGCTCTATTCTCAGCTCTTCCAGTTGCCCTGGTGCAGTGGCATATGGGTTAATATATAGGGTTGATGCCAGCTGTGAATTGTCTAACAGACACCACCATTACAAATTATGTAGTGCTAAATGAAAAAAAAACAAAAAAACATTTTAAAAAAACACCCCCTTCCACTAAAGCCCTTGTTCACCAATTTATTAAAATATATATTTTTTTTATAAAAAAAAAAAAAAATTGTCCGCTGTAATCGATATGGAGGTTCCGCGATGTTCCACAAAAGCAAACCTGAAAAATACATAAAGAAAGAATTGGTAAAGAAATAAAGACATGAGACACCCTTATTTACCAATTTGTTTTCCAGTAAAATCCCAATCTGGTCCGCTATAATCCATATGGAGGTCCCACAACGTCCGCAGACTCACTGTTCCAGCCTATGAATAACAGAATGTTACCCATTGGCTGGGATAGCAGCCAATGCTGGCTCATACACTCTGCTGTGTAGGAACCATGGCAGAGAACTGCGATGACCTCATAAGGTCACAGCATGCGGTCCACACAGGAGTGTGTGATCCATCACAGGGAAGTGACAAGCGGTGATTTCATGAGTTCACCGCCTGCGACGATTCTCACACAAAGTAGTGTGAAAGCTGGCAGCAATGAACTACGGTGAACGCATCACACAACCACCCGCTCTTGTGCAACTTTGTGTGAGAGTCACTGCAGGCAGTGAACTGAGGACGTCACTGCCCCCGGTGGGTCGCGTTGTGACCCTCATGCTGTGATCTGCGGTGACCTTATGAGGTCAACGCAGTTCACGGCCATTGTTCTCACACAGCACAGTGTGTGAACCAGCAGTAATTGGTGGCCCAGCCAATGGGGAACCTTCTGTTCTTCATAGGCTGGAACAGTAAGTCTGCAGACTTCATGTGACCTCCATATGGATTACAGCGTACCGGATTGGGATTTTGTTGGGAAATAAATTGGTGAATGAGGGTGAGTCTTGACTTTAGGACTCCTTCACACCTATGTGTCTTCAAATGTGTGGTGTCTATTGTCGCATGTAACGGAGACATGTACACACGCATACTAATTGAAGTCAAAAGAGATCA
Source organism: Anomaloglossus baeobatrachus (assembly GCF_048569485.1). Lineage (NCBI taxonomy): Eukaryota > Metazoa > Chordata > Amphibia > Anura > Aromobatidae > Anomaloglossus > Anomaloglossus baeobatrachus. The sequence goes on from NC_134354.1 coordinate 452,550,894, forward strand.
CACCACCTTGTTTTAACACGGACCATGTGTCCATGTGAGAACTGTATGTTCGGTTGATTCTCACGGAGAAATGTCAGTTTTTACTGGCAGCATGGGTCAAGTGCAGACATCACATGGATGGCATCCATGTAACATCTGTGTGAAGTGTACCGGAAAAGGTTGCTTGATACTGAAATCAATGGGGTTTTTTTTATGTGTAAAAGAGGTGCAAAGCTAGAAAAATGTTAGATAAATACTGGATAGATAGCTTGTACAGCTATTTGGCAGAGTTAATAAAGAATTTAATGAAAAAAATCGAAATGGGGTAACCCCTAATTTTCATAACCAGCACAGGTACAGCAGCAGCTGCAGATCCCAAGCGGATTTTTTAAATTATTTTAAAAAATAATTTTAAAACATGGTATGGGGTTCCCCCCATTTGTCAAAACCAGCCACGGGACAGTAGACAACTGAGAGCGGATATTATAAGTGTGGGAAGAGCCATTATTATTTGGCACTTCCCAGCCTAAAAATAGCAGGCACACCAGAAGGCGCGCATCTATTAGATGCACCAATTCTGGCACTGTATTCAGCTCTTCCAGTTGCCCTGATGTGGCGGAAAATCGGGTAATATATGGGGTTGAGAACTGGTATTAGTAATAGTTGGACGTCTAGCAGACACCCTCATTACTGATTCAGTAGTTGTAAAAATAAAAATAAAAATGTATTTGAAAACATCCACAATGAGAGCTCTAGTTGGGGGACTAGAGCTCTCATTCACCAATTTATTCATTTTAAAAAAGGTCAGCCATAATGCATATTGCGTTCCCACAACTTTCCACAAAAGTGAACCTGAAAGACATAAAAAGAGAGAATAAGTATCTATCAATTATTTATCTATGAGTTTTCTAGCTTTGCACAGCTTTTACACATAAAAAAACCATTAATTTCAGTATCATGCGTTTTTTTTTCAGTATCGGTCACACGGGTAACACACACGGATGGCCATAAGGATGTCCAAAACGTACCGTGCAACATACGTGTTTTTTACCCGGATGTGTGAAGGAGGCCTAACAATTAACAGAGCCTGGATGTTGTACTATTGTATATGTTATGTGATAAACTACATTGCACTTTGATATATGAGATTTTATAACTACTGGGTTCTGTCACTGTAACAATTGACGGCCTTTGATATGCTATTTTGGGTTACAACTGCTGAGCTATGGATCATAATAAGAAACGTTTACACATTCAGAGTTGGGATATGTTGGCTAATCAATGTCTTTTAATAACTAATCAAAGGCTCTTTTACATGAGCTAATCAGCCATCAATTCAAAAGAGCTAGTTCTTAATCAGCCTTTATTATTAATATGGATGTGAACAGCCAATGATTGAGAAAATGTCTGTTTGGCATCTAATCGCATCTTTTATGCAAAAAAAATAAAAATCTTCAATGCTGGCAGCAGCTTGACTACCCATGTAAACAGGGGATGAACTAGTGACAATATGATAATCTTATGGGGATGGAGTAAAAGTGCCTCAGGACTCGTTATGTGATGAAATCTACCGGTATTAATCGTCCCTGGCAATCCAGTATAGACTGTACGACTATTCAGGAAGCCCATAAGGCTGTGGAGCGGCAGTGTATGAAAGTCACTGCTTTTCAGGGTATTTTAAAAGTAACTTTTTTATTTATAGGAAAGCTACCACCTAATATATCTTTGCAGATCGATGGGGGTCCATGTTCTAACACCCTCACAGATTGCACAAAAAGCAGCTCTGAAAAGTGCATTTCCGAATAACGCTCATTGTACTGGCTCAATAGAAATGCTCTGAGACTACTCAGAGTAGAGTAGTGGCTCATAAATATTTTATTGAGCCTATAAACTGCTCTATATGTGAGCTTAGCGTAATGCTTCTACCTAACAAACTGTGTTCCAGAGCAGATTTTTGAGTGATCGATAAGTGTTTCAGGACCTGGACCTTCCACCGATTTGCAGGATGTACCTAATCTTTAAAAAACCAACATTTTGAAAAATGTGTAATTTGTTGTGTAAATTATAATGGTAACTAGCTCTACTTTGAAGTTTCAAGAAACTACTATAATATCGGTATTCATTTATGTGACTAATTTTATGATCGAAAGGTTATTTCGGTGAACTTCCAATGATCGCCTTTGCGTTCACCTGTAGGTCTGTTTGTCACTTACTATCATGTTAAGCAAGCTTTTCAAGTATGCAGCAGTATTCCAGCCACATTTTATTGCACAGACTGAAGTTAAACGACAAGGTCCAGAAATATTTGGCCTCAGCATGTCATTATTTTTCATTTCATATTAAACAACTGAGATGCAATTGAAGTGTAGACTTTCAGGTTTAATTAAAGGGGTTGATCAAATAACATCCTATGAAATATTTAGGAATTAAAACCATTTTTCTAAAAAGCCTCCTCATTTCAGGGGCTCAAAAGTAATTGAATAAATTTACTTTACCACAAATAAAATGTTCGGTTTAATACTTTGTAGAGAATTCTTTGCAGATAATGACTGTCTGAAGTCTTGAAGCCATGGACGTCACTAAATGCAGGGTTTCCTCCATTGTGATACTTTGCAAGGCCACTGCAGATGACTTTAGTTGTATTGTGAAGCACCGTCCAATAAACCTTGCTATATTTGCTTGAATCGAAGCAGAAAATATGGCTCTATACATTTCAAAATTCATCCGGCTGCTTCGGTCTTCAGTCACATCATCAATAATAACTAGTAACCCAGTGCCATTGGAAGCCATGCATGCCCATACCATCACACTGCCTCCAACATGTTTTAACAGAGGATGTGGTGTGCTTTGGATTATGAGCCAATCCAAGCTTTCTCCATATTTTCTTCTTCCCACCATTCTAGTACAGGTTGATCTTAGAAGAAACAGCACATAAACCTCGTAAAGAGGAGAAAAAAAAACCTACAAAGGCAATCTGGAAAATCAGCAGGGGTAGAAGCAAATAATGTATATAAAACTTAACTTTTAATATAAAGATTAAAACTATATTTGATACCAAAAGAAATATTCAACCCAAACAACAAAATCTGTGCAGAAATGGAGAATTGATATTGCATAAACACACAGGCATAGGATGATACCCAACAAGGTGCAAAAGTGCTAAATACCATTATTGCACAAGAAGTTGGTACAGAACCCCCTAACAGAATAGAAGCAATGCAGATATTCAATATTGCACAAAGCCATGTATACTTGTATAATACAAAGTCCACTAGACCGTTAATAACTAGTCATTATGTAAGGGACATACAGTGCTTACAAGTAGTATTCAACCCCCTGCAGATTTAGCAGGTTTACACATTCGGAATTAACTTGGCATTGTGACATTTGGACTGTAGATCAGCCTGGAAGTGTGAAATGCACTGCAGCAAAAAAGAATGTTATTTCTTTTTTTTTTTAAATTGTGAAACGTTTATTCAGAGGGTCATTTATTATTCAACCCCTCAATCCACCAGAATTCTGTTTGGTTCCCCTAAAGTATTAAGAAGTATTTCAGGCACAAAGAACAATGAGCTTCACATGTTTGGATTAATTATCTCTTTTTCCAGCCTTTTCTGACTAATTAAGACCCTCCCCAAACTTGTGAACAGCACTCATACTTGGTCAACATGGGAAAGACAAAGAGCATTCCAAGGCCATCAGAGACAAGATCGTGGAGGGTCACAAGGCTGGCAAGGGGTAAAAAACCCTTTCCAAGGAGTTGGGCCTACCTGTCTCCACTGTTGGGAGCATCATCCGGAAGTGGAAGGCTTATGGAACTACTGTTAGCCTTCCACGGCCTGGACAGCCTTTGAAAGTTTCCACCCGTGCCGAGGCCAGGCTTGTCCGAAGAGTCAAGGCTAACCCAATGATAACAAGGAGGTAGCTCCGGGAAGATCTCATGGCAGTGGGGACATTGGTTTCAGTCAATACCATAAGTAACGTACTCCACCGCAATGGTCTCCGTTCCAGACGAGCCTGTAAGGTACCTTTACTTTCAAAGCGTCATGTCAAGGCTCATCTACAGTTTACTCATGATCACTTGGAGGACTCTGAGACAGACTGGTTCAAGGTTCTCTGGTCTGATGAGACCAAGATCGAGATCTTTGGTGCCAACCACACACGTGACGTTTGGAGACTGGATAGCACTGCATACGACCCCAAGAATATCATCCCTACAGTCAAGCATGCTGGTGGTAGCATCATGCTGTGGGGCTGTTTCTCAGCCAAGGGGCCTGGCCATCTGGTCCGCATCCATGGGAAGATGGATAGCACAGCCTACCTGGAGATTTTGGCCAAGAACCTCCGCTCCTCCATCAAGGATCTTAAGATGGGTCGTCATTTCATCTTCCAACAAGACAACGACCCAAAGCACACAGCCAAGAAAACCAAGACCTGGTTCAAGAGGGAAAAAATCAAGGTGTTGCAGTGGCCTAGTCAGTCTCCTGACCTTAACCCAATTGAAAACTTGTGGAAGGAGCTCAAGATTAAAGTCCACATGAGACACCCAAAGAACCTAGATAACTTGGAGAAGATCTGCATGGAGGAGTGGGCCAAGATAACTCCAGAGACCTGTGCCGGCCTGATCAGGTCTTATAAAAGACGATTATTAGCTGTAATTGCAAACAAGGGTTAAACCACAAAATATTAAACCTAGGGGTTGAATAATAATTGACCCACACTTTTATGTTGAAAATGTATTAAAATTTAACTGAGCAACATAACTTGTTGGTTTGTAAGATTTATGCATCTGTTAATAAATCCTGCTCTTGTTTGAAGTTTGCAGGCTCTAACTTATTTGCATCTTATCAAACCTGCTAAATCTGCAGGGGGTTGAATACTACTTGTAGGCACTGAAGATAGATAGATGAGAAAGACCTATATAATGTCCAATCCCCCTGCATATTCTAAGCTGGTACCCTTTAGTGACTTTCATGTGGCACTAAAGGGTGACACTTAAAGGAAAATGTCATTGATCCATGAGGTGTTGTTGACAAATGCTCAGTACCGACGCGTTTCGTCATGGACTCATCAGGGGATTAAAAGGCAGCTTCAGGCAATAAGTGAGCGTGCATCGCACAGAAAAGTATGAATTTGGCCAATATTTCTACTTTTCTGTGTGGTGCTCACTTATATATGAATATTTAGCATTGTTGCACCTTGTAAGGTATTATCCTATGCTTGTGGGTTTGTGCAATATCAATTCTGCATTTCTGAACAGCTTATGTTGTTTGTGTTGAAGATATCTTTTGGTTTCAAATACCATTATACAGGTTGATCTTAGTTTTAAATCTGTCCAAATAATGCTGGCTTCGTTAGATGTTTTTTTTGTGCCAAACTCCATTCTATTGTTTGTTTTTAAGGCTGATTAAGGTTTGCACCTTGTGATGAACCCTCTGCGTTTTCTCTCCAGAAGTCTTTTCTTAGGCCCGTTTCATACATCATACATACATGACAGCATGTGACCGGAGGTTGCCGAGATGCCATTGTACTGAATTGCACTGTACTGGAGTTTGCCGGATCCGGCAAAATGACGGATGTGTGAAACGGGTCTTAGTGGTAAACTTAGATACTGAAACACCTATTTCCTAGAAAGTGTTCTTCACCTGGATGGATGTTGTGATTGTGAAGGGGTTTTTCTTCTCCCCAGAAAGGATTCTGCAATCATCAACTGTTGACTAGACACCCAGGCCTTTTTGAATTCCCAAGCTCAGCAGTGCACCCTTATTTTTGCAGAATGTGGCCATCCCTAACATTTCTGATATCTCTGATGGAATTCTTGTTGGTTTTACCCCTAATGATAGTCTGTTTCTCTTCTATTTATTGCTCATTTGACTGCATGTAGCGGATTCACAGCAACAGCTTGGAAATGCAAATGCCACACCTGGAATCAGCTCCAGACCTGCTTAACCTCTTCAGCCCCCAGCCTGTTTTCACCTTGATGATCCGGCCATTTTTTGCAATTTTGACCATTCTCAATGGCTGAAACATTACACTGGCTGTGATTGGCTGAGCGGCGTTCGTCAACCAATCACAGCCTCCGTAGGTCTGGGGAGGAGACACCACCCCTCCTGAAGTCAGGCAGAGTTCTCTCCTTCCTGAATCTAAGGTTTTTGTATACCGATCGCAGCCACCGGGCCACGATTTCGCCATGACGTACTGGGTACGTCATGGGTCCTTAAGTACCAGGGAGCCATGATGTACCCAGTACGTCATAGGTCGCTAAGAGGTTAAATGATGATGGATTATCGAGAGAATAGCCCATGCAGCTCATTAAAGAGCTTTTGAAATAATTGTCCAATTACTTTTGGTCTGTTGAAATAAAGGCAGATACATATTATTGAGCTGTAATTCCTAAACATTTACTCCAATTAAGACGCCAATGCCCTCAAATTAAAGCTGAGAGTCAGTACTTTAAGCCCATATTAGTTATATAACCGATTCCTGAATATGTTTTGGTAAACCGCTAAAATGAAAAAAAAATGTGTCACTGTCCAAATATTTTTGAACCTAACTGCATATTGACATAAAGCAAAAAAAAAAAAAAGAAAACTAGAAAGAAAAATGATTAATGGTTCCATGTACACCAGACAAATGTTTTAAAGTATGACTTTATTATTGGTGGATTTATGCAATTATATTGTAAAACTATTACAGTACATAACATTCATTAATGACTACTAACAATGCAGTGATCTTTCTGAGGTGTCATTAAATATATGTGATGGTCAATTTCCTATGATATATAAGATTTTGAACACATTCACACTCTGAGGTCAATTTTTTCTTTGAGACCAACCCAAGAAAGTCACATTTTACTGCAGTATTTAGGTAAGGTAATTGCAGTTATTTTTTTTTTGCTCTGTCGCATATTAAAGTAAACAAAGAATCACAGCAATTTAACCTGAAGTTTAATTCAGAATATAGAGTCATTACAGGTTGAATGTCATTTAGTGATTGCCTTTAGGGTACCGTCACACTTTAGCGACGCAGCAGCGATCCCACCAGCGATCTGACCTGGTCAGGATCGCTGCTGCATCGCTACATGGTCGCTGGTGAGCTGTCAAACAGGCAGATCTCACCAGCGACCAGTGACCAGCCCCCAGCCAGCAGCGACGTGCAAGCGACGCTGCGCTTGCACGGAGCCGGCGTCTGGAAGCTGCGGACACTGGAAATAAGGTAAACATCGGGTATGGTTACCCGATGTTTACCTTAGTTACCAGCGCACACTGCTTAGCTTAGCGTGTGCAGGGAGCAGGAGCCGGCACTGGCAGCGTGAGAGCTGCGGAGGCTGGTAACGAAGGTAAATATCGGGTAACCACCTTGGTTACCCGATGTTTACCTTGGTTACAGCTTACCGCAGGCTGTCAGATGCCGGCTCCTGCTCCCTGCACATTCAGGATTGTTGCTCTCTCGCTGTCACACACAGCGATGTGTGCTCATCAGCGGGAGAGCAACAATAAAAAAACGAACCAGGGCTGTGTGTAACGAGCAGCGATCTCACAGCAGGGGCCAGATCGCTGCTCAGTGTCACACACAGCGAGATCGCTAATGAGGTCACTGCTGCGTCACAAAAACCGTGACTCAGCAGCGATCTCAGTAGCGATCTCGCTGTGTGTGAAGTACCACTTAGGCTAACTTATCTACTAATCTACAATGACTACAATCATGATACAACAGTATGGAGGTTTGTGCAGCTATGTTTGGGCTGCTTAATGACAAGTCAGTTAATATAAAATTAGCAAATAATATGAAGAATTCAGGGTCCTTCAGAAGGATTTTGACAGTCCAAACCACCACAGTATAGATTAGACTTTATTTTGTAATGTAATTTTCGGCAAACCAGGTAACTTAGCTAAGAGTTCTTTATTACAAAAGCCCAGTTTCCCACAACCTACATAACCATATTTTAAATGGGTTGTCCCCTCAAAAAAAAAAATCATCATCTATCGACAGGATGGATGTTAAATATTTTACAAGGGATAACCTTAGGATATATTTTATGACCTTAAAGAAGCATCTAAAAATTCTAAAATATCCTGATAAAAGCATTTCAAGGCCTCAACCCAGTCACACAGGAAGAACATAAAGTATTGCAAAACTAATGAATTCTAAATATCTCAAAAAGAAAACCGCTATTAATTATGTAAAGATCTATAATTTATAATCTTGTCAGTTCCCCTGAAAAAGAAATATACAACAAAAAGGCACAAATTTACATATTTCCCACACTAAAACCCCACACTATACCTTACAGCAAACCCTGTTAACTACATTAAAGACTCTTAAAACCAAATCATTTTAAACTAAGACCCTGCTACATCAAGGAGCTAACACCTGAATTCTGGCATAAAATACCCTAATAAGTCACAGTATTCATGTGTAATACAGAAGTTACCAAAACTATTGTCCTGGCCAGCTGTGCCAATATGGATGGAGCATGGGCTTCACGGGGTATGGCTACGACTGCCCATCAAAGTCATAAGAAGTTACTACACTTTGATGCCGTAACTCACGACAGAAATGTACTCCAGTCTGTGTACCCCATGCTCATGCTAGTTAACAGATGTGTCTAACACCTAAGTGGTGTGCGACACTTAATGAATTTGGTGCATTGTACTAAAGGGAGCATATTCATAATAAATTGGCTCCACAACATCTAACTTTCACAACGGTTTTACAATATTTCTCCATAAATAACTCAGTAAGGGCACATTTACATTTAACGATTTTGAGGCAGACGGGCATCAGATATGTGCTGAATGATCTGTTCGAGATCGTTCAGTGCATATAGGCTGCCATTGTTCTCTCCACCGCAGATCCTGCTTACATAGGATGATGCCCTGCCGAGAACGCTGATCTTTGGTCAAACAAAAAGATAATTTTTAACCGATTTGCTCATTCTTCAGCCTGTGTTAGACTTCTGTATAAATGAATTTTAACTGTGAAATAGATTGCTTTACCGCTACTGATATTGAGTTGCAGCATGTGTTATTCCGCAGAGCTGCATTCACAATTCTCCAGACTTCAGAGCTGAATTTGTTTTAATGAAAGTAAATACAAGGTTATGCTAGTGATTGGTGTAAAGGCCCCGTCATACTAAGCAACATCGCTAGCAACATCGCTGCTAACGAACAACTTTTGTGACGTTGCTAGCGATGTTGCTGTGTGTGACATCCAGCAACAACCTGGCCCCTGCTGTGAGGTCGTTGGTTGTTGCTGAATGTCCTGGGCAATTTTTTAGTTGTTGCTGTCCCGCTGTGAAGCACAGATCGCTGTGTGTGACAGCGAGACAGCAACAACTAAATGTGCAGGCAGCAGGAGCCGGCTTCTGCGGAGGCTGGTAACCACAGTAAACATCGGGTAACCAAGAAGCCCTGTCCTTGGTTACCCGATATTTACCTTTGATACCAGCCTCCGCCGCTCTCACTGTCAATGCCGGCTCCTGCTCTGTGCACATGTAGCTGCAGGACACATCGGGTTAATTAACCCGATGTGTGCTGTAGCTAGGAGAGCAAGGAGCCAGTGCTAAGCATTGTGCGCTGCTCCCTGCTCTGTGCACATTTAGCTGCAGCAAACATCGGGTAATTAACCCGATGTGTGCTGTACTAGGAGAGCAGGGAGCCAGCGCTCAGTGTGCGCTGCTCCCTGCTCTCTGCACGTGTAGCTGCGTGAGCTGGTAACCAAGGTAAATATTGGGTTGGTTACCCGATATTTACCTTAGTTACCAAGCGCAGCATCTTCCACGCGGCACTGGGGGCTGGTCACTGGTTGCTGGTGAGCTCACCAGCAACTCGTGTAGCCACGCTCCAGCGATCCCTGCCAGGTCAGGTTGCTGGTGGGATCGCTGGAGCGTCGCAGTGTGACATCTCACCAGCAACCTCCTAGCAACTTACCAGCGATCCCTATCATTGTTGGGATCGCTGGTAAGTTGTTTAGTGTGACTGGACCTTAAAGCTACTTTCCCATGATGAGCTTTTGATGCTGCATATTTTCACTGTGCCAAAAATGCACAGCTTTCAGCTCTAGCAAAGTGGATGGGATTTATAGAAATCTCACGTGCACTTTGCTTCTCTTTTACTCAGTGTAGACTCACCTGCTGTGTGGGCCTCAAATCCGAGGCATGTCAATTTCTCTTGCAGGTATGCTGATTTTTCTGTGCAGATTTTACCCTTAGACTTAGGGGCACTTTGCACACTGCGACATCGCAGGTGCGATGTCGGTGGGGTCAAATTGAAAATGACGCACTTCCGGCATCGCATGCGACATCGCAGTGTGTAAAGGCTGGATGATACGATTAACAAGCGCAAAAGCGTCGTAATCGTATCATCGGTGCAGCGTCGGCGTAATCCATGATTACGCTGACGCGACGGTCCGATGTTGTTCCTCGCTCCTGCGGCAGCACACATCGCTGTGTGTGAAGTCGCAGGAGCGAGGAACGTCTCCTACCGGCCTCACTGCGGCTTCCGTAGGATATGCGGAAGGAAGGAGGTGGGCAGGATGTTTACATCCTGCTCATCTCCGCCCCTCCGCTCTGATTGGCTGCCTGCCGTGTGACGTCGCAGTGACGCCGCACGACCCGCCCCCTTAACAAGGAGGCGGGTCGCCGGCCACAGGGACGTCGCACGGCAGGTGAGTGTGTGTGTGAAGCTGGCGTAGCGATAACTTTCGCTACGCCAGCTATCACCACATATCGCTGCTGCGACGGGGGCGGGCACTATCGCACTCGGCATCGCAGCATCGGGCTGCGATGTCGTAGTGTGCAAAGCCCGCCTTATACTAGATGTGGATAATCCAAAGGTAAAAAAAAACGCACATGCATTTCTGAGGTGGAAAACCATCAAAAATGTGCAATTTGTACTTATTTGTGTCAAATAGCAGAATGAATAAAAAACAAAGCAGCTTTATTTAATGCATGACAAAACAGAGACAAAAAAAGCAATAAAAATTGTGATAACCTAATTTAAATAATAGGTCCAGAAGTAGAGCAGAAATTCTGCAACATGAAAAACTCACCATTGTGAGAATGTAGCCTAACAGGACCACCAGCAACATTATAGTAGTATATGCTTGACTGAACCTGATCATCTTTCTCATAATATTCAGAACGGAGAATGCAATAATACTGGCATTAACTAAATAATAAGTTATTATAATGTATCTAGAAAGGTACTAAACTAATGATATTCACAAGTGGACATTCCCTGAATACATGCAGCAAATAAAAACTGATACAATGGTAATATTTAAGGCCAACTAAAGGAGACACCAGTGTGGTTTTAAAACATGCTTTACATTAGGAAGAGAAGAATATCTTGCAGTTCCACGGGTTGCCCACTGCCTGATATCATAGAGTCAGGCTATGGTTTATAGTGCTTGTGTTTCGAGCAGCATGACTTGGTTGTTAGGTTCACTTTAAAAGTAATTTGCAATAAATTCGAACATTGCCAGGACAAGTCAAATGTTTCGGAGTTAAAATATCTACATTTAAATAATACCGTCCAAAACCATATAGTAGCAAAGTCCTTTACGGAGATACAATATTTTATACTGCACAGTTCAACTATATTATGATGATTCTTCGGAGCATGTAGCAGTATGTCTAAATAGTGCATTTATATCAGTTTTCTGAAGAAATAAATTGCAAAATGGTATGGCTAATAGACTTTTAAAGTGAATCTATCAGCAGGTTTTTGCTATGTAAATTAAAGCCAGCATGCTGCAAGGATTAACACACAGAATTCAGGGTTTCCTGGATTGTCAAGGTCCAGCCTGTTGTTGATTTATGTTTATTTAACCAGTAAGTTCACTTATCATTGCTCAGAGTACGTCATGTGCACAGCAGTCTGACCCGCCGCCTCCTCTGATTGACACCTCACTATCAATGTAAAATCTCTATTAAGGGCCTGTTGTGTGCGGGGACAGCTCCCTCAGCTCTGCTACATGGCTAAATCTAAAAATTCTGATTGCGTCAGAATGGCTGCACCTAGTAATCTAAGCAAAACATTGTTGGATTGAGGGGTTCTTTGCCTGCATCATGCTGCTTTCAGATGAGGTAGCAAAAACCTGCTAACAGATTTAAGTATAGTTCTACCTTTTGGAGCTCCTTTGACTAAATAAATATCATAACTTACTATTACACTTTGGGAGTGCGACACATGTAGCCGTTTGTGCTGAGTACTGTCTATCAAAATTGCACATAGTTAATGTATGTCACCTGTATATGGCACTTTACTGAATAGTAAAACTTCATGCAGTTTTGCTGTGTACGCCTCTGCTTTTTAGAACATACTGCTATGTGCAGGGCCCAACTAAAGACAATGGCTGCCTTGCCTGCGGAAACCATTTGAAAGAATTTGTATATCATGTTGTCAAATTCACGATTACTGTTGTTTCATCTCCACCTTTGATTACTTTGATTACAGACTAACCAGGGAATTAGCAGTTTGACGTTGGCAGCCTGGGTCATAGAATTGTGGCTCAGGGAGCATTAGGAATTTTGGTTTCTACATCTTTATTGGGAAAATCAACCACAGTTCTTTAGCCATACATCTGTAATGGACAGAATACTTTGTTGTCTACCAGTACAAAAATATAGTATTTTGAGTAGAAGAAAAGAAAAGTAACAAATAAATCTTAATGATCCAAATTTCTGGGAGTGTTGTCTTTTCAGTCCAATATTTGAACATGTTTTTTTTCTTCCTTGGACGAGGCTAAGTGCACTGCTATACATCTAACACATTTTTGCCAGAACAATCATACTGGGTAATGAAAACACGATAATTTATCTGATCCCACCATGGTTTAGAGTTATGAAAAGAGTACAAAAGAGAGACATAACACGCTTATCTGAATAACACATCTACTTTTCATTTGGAGTCTGCTCCTTAGTAAGCCCGGAGGCATTTTATTGATATTCTGCAAAGAAAAACTAGACATGTTCCAAAGCAATCCATCTGAGTCTTTATAGTAAAATCACACTGTATATGTGGAGTATTTCTACATCTTGTATTTGTTGGGTGGAATTATTGGCGCTTGTTGAAACCTATTTAATATCTGAATATGAGAAATTGAGCAGTATCACTTTAACAGTCACAGTTTATAAGAGCCTGTTATGTCCGTTATGTGTTTTAGTGGTTAACACAGCAGAAATAGAAGTGCCTCTTTAAATAGAGTGGACTCAATGCTATATTCCGGTGCACAAGCCCCAGGCAAAACCAAATAGAAAATTCAGGGGAAATAATTCTGCATAACCACATTCTCCCTAACAGTGTTTTAACATGCTTGAGGAACTGGCTCATCTCGATATATTCTGTCTAGACAGAAAAACTCCGAGCATTCAGCCAGCCCCAGTGTTGTCTCGCTGGCTCAAACCCTGTGCAGCTGACACTTAACATTATTAATTAAAGGGGATGTGACAGTATAATAGGGTTGCTGTTAGAGTGCTAGACTGGAGCTGCTTGTTAACGCAGCTAGAATGCCATTGCTAAGTCCACAGGTCGCTTTAGCGGCTTTACAGCCGTTTCTTGATGAGTTTTTCCAGTTTTCTTATTCTTGAAGACTCCTGCTCTGGGGTCGGAGTTTGCAAAGCCATAGAGTTGTTTTCAGCACCAGAAGGAGGATTTGGAAGTCTTTGTCGAAACAGGTCAAGCATGCTGCTCTGCTCACTCCGCTTAAGTCCCTGAAAGCAAAAAAGAAAGCATTAAACTTCAGTAAACGGACAAATTCCTCAGTAGCCAAATGCCCAATACCTTCCTGGCTGTTTTATAAATTGCTCAACTGACTATAGTAATTCCACTACACACACATATGTAGTAATACACTCTGATGCAACGATTTTAGGAAATCTAACCTAATGTAAAAAGATGGAAAAAGGAAAGGCATGAGACACTGTATAGCTACAGTATCTCTATTGCCTAAGGAGATTTTTGTGACAACCTCTTCATGTGAGGATAGGCGCTGCACAGGAGAACTTCGTGATATAAATGGCCATTAAAACACCATCTGGCAACTGAGTACAGTATATTGTCAGCTCTCAAGACATATGAACCACCACTACATTTATAGTACAGATAATAAAACTGGCTGTGCTAGCCACTGACTAGATGATTCGTGTTACTAAAGCACTAAACAAAATGGGGATTGAAACAAATGCCCTTCCTTGGATTTGGAATTACTGAAATCAAATCAGTTTTTAATTTACAAAATCTTTAGAACGGTTGAAATATTTTTGTAATTACACTTGGAATATACTCTTGCATATAGCATTGTAAAAGCAAAGCCTAGCCATATGACAGGAATGCACAAAAGTAATAAGAGCAGTGAAATATATCTTTATTAAGTCAGACTGTAATCCACTTACATGTATAGAAAACTATATGTCTGTACTTTGGCTGGCCTGTATGGGCTTAATGAATTTTACATTTAGCTTTGAAGAAAGTGCTGACCAGCAGAACAAAGTAATCTAACAAGGACTAAAAAAATGAGACTTATCAGGAAGCAGATGTTCTCAAAACAAAGTCGTCTTCTACAAAAACTGAACGCCTATCAGGCACATCTGAAAGCAGTAGAGTATTAAGAAACCTCGTAATCAGATGCAGTGTAAGGAAGTTATTCTATTCTGTCTATTCTTGCATTATAGGCTAATTCCTAAGCAAAGTCTGCAGAGGAAAACAGGCAAAAGTAAAGTGGACATTGGCCTTCTAGTATCTCACTTGGTGTCAAATATATAACCCTTTCCTGGGCAATTGTTTCTTGTACAGAAACACACTCAGCAATTGCAATGGCAAGTGTTAAACCGCCGATGACCGGCAACATGTTAACTAGCTGGCGGTTGTTCCATAGCACGGTTAAATAGTCACACCACATTTCAGATGTCATCTGAATAATATGTAATGCAAGATCCTTCAAGTGCATGTATGCTGCCATTGTTCTTGGGAGGGCAGGTCCTGTTTACACAGGACAATATGCTGTCAAGAACAGTGATCTTTTCTGGGGCTGGCGATGCACTTTTGCTGACCGGACGAATCAGGGTAGAGCTACAGCCATCCTGTAATTAATCCTTAATCTCCCACATTTCTGCGGTTCCCTTGGACCTGATCATAATGCCGGACATGTGGAGCACTTCTCTAGCTTCAGAGCTGCAGTGAGAGCTCTGATAAGGCAGGCCCCATAGAGATCCTGCTAGCAAAGGGCTGCCTGCAGGGAGACATAGACCATTGCATAATTTTGCCGGAAGAGTCCTGAAGAGAAAGCTGGGCGATAGTCGAACTG
Source organism: Anomaloglossus baeobatrachus (assembly GCF_048569485.1). Classification (NCBI taxonomy): domain Eukaryota; kingdom Metazoa; phylum Chordata; class Amphibia; order Anura; family Aromobatidae; genus Anomaloglossus; species Anomaloglossus baeobatrachus. The sequence goes on from NC_134354.1 coordinate 452,566,185, forward strand.
CAGCACATATTAAGAGTGTGGTGCTTACAGGGCTTCAGAGGAGCTGCTACGGAGGGACTCCGGTCTGAAGTGAGGCATGCTTCTCCAGGCAGTTATACATGTGGAGGAGGTGGTGGCCATTTTGATGTCTAGGCCAGACATTAAAGGGAAGGGGAGGTGAGAGCTTCTGAGTGAATCTTTCATGGACACCACTCTATCCCCGAAACTACCTGCACAGGTCACAGACTATTTGATAACAGGCAATGGGTAATGCAGCATTCCTTCTGGTTTCTCAGGGGTGGAGGGTGAAGGCGGTGGGAACCCTCGGTAACTGGGTTTCGATGCTACTGCTCTGTCCCTCCTGGGAATAATACCTCCACACAGGGGTCTGATTATATTGAACAGTGCTGGAGGACTTATAAAAGCCTGGGTAGGTTGCAGGCGTTCGTGTGTAAGTTATATAGCATAGTAATCTGGGACAAATCAGACACAGCCACAATTTATTTCCTCTCCTGGAACTCTGCATTGGGCTTCGTCATTCCAGGCACATATATATATCCTGCTGAAACTTTAGCTGATGTTACTTTGTCTTAATCTACAATGCCCCTACACTTAATGAACCAAAATAAAAGTTCTACTGTGGCTGCCATCTCAAGGAGTTTGCTAAATGGGATCTGCTTGAATCACCACATACACTATGGGGCAGCCCTTTATCAACAGCTAAATCTTCTGACCAGCGCAGAGGCCAGACCACAAATTATGATAAAGAGGAAGAAAGGCAAGCTGATTTGACTCTATGACAGGTCAGTTCTTGCAGGGTATCTCCATTTGTAAACACTCCTTAAGTGGGAAAATAGAAAAACAGAGGCGGTGAAGTCTGAAGTGCGTCTATTGCATAAAGACATGCAAGCTTTAAGGGGTTCCATCTCTGACATTGAAACAAGGGTTAAACGTGCTGGAAGAGACAGTAAGCGCAAATAGGGTCTTATCCTAAAACAGTTAGCAAAGGTGTGTAAGGGTAGACTCACCTGGTGTCGTTGAGAGTCACAACCACTGTAATGGCGTTAATACGGCTGCAGCAGAACTCACGTAGAGATGCAGTTCAAATTTGGAGAGAAAAGGGTTAATAAACTGCGCTGCCGTAGAACGGAGGATCCAAGCAGAAGGAATGATTTTATTTGTCTATGCGTTTCAAAGCCTTATGGCTTCTTCCTCAGGATAAATCATATACCAAAATTTGTATTGAGGAAGAAGCCATAAGGCTTTAAAACGCGTAGACAAAAAAAAATCATTCCTTCTACATGGATTCTCATTTCTATGGCAGTGCGGTTTATTAACTCTTTTCTCTCCAAATTTGAATTGAAACAAGGGTGTCATACCTAGAGGATAAAATGTCCCCTATAGCTGCACAGTTAACCAAAATGGCTGGATCAAATTATGTCTGGTGCAAAAAAGCAGAGGCCTGGAAAATCAGATATGAGGAACCCTCCACCAGGTGCTTCTAGCAGACCCTTTCTGGTATGACTTCTAAATTGCAAAAATAGAGACACAACTCTGTCTGTTGCAGTCTCTGCATTCCCAGATTTCTCAATGGATCTTCAGAAGCATAGGCTACATTTTTGGATTTGAAGAGGAAAATTAAGGACAGAAACATTGCCTACTTGATTTACCCGGCTCATCTTCATATTGTATATGAAGGCTACTGCACATTTTTCCCACTCCTGATAAGAGAATGGTTTCAATCCCACCCTGAACAAAGAAAATAATACATTTTCCCTCATCAATCTCCCTGTATCGTCAAAAAAGGCAATGAATGGAACTTCATCTTTAGCAATGGGAGTCCCTATCTGACATGTTATAGGAAACAGCTATACATATCACTGCGTTCTGTGAGTATCTCAACATTGGAACACTACTAGAGGTGTTAAATCTTTACCTCTCATTAGTCATGTTGACTTTAAGTTATATGTATATAACTGTCATGATAATGAATATCCAAAAAACTGACCCGCACATCCAACAAATGTGAACAGGTGTTAGCCGAAAAAACATAGTAACTATAAAATGCATGCAGCTGCACACTGCATAGTGTGCAGCTGTACGCACTTTATTGTCATAATAATGAATCAGTATGCATTCCCACAGTCTAGTCAAAGATCTTTCTGAGAGAAATACTTTGGCGCAGTGTTGGGGCTCTATTGCATTGATCAATTCAGTAGCTAAATTTCTCTTGATTCATATGTTCATGGCAGTAATGCAGATTCCATTTTTCACATTTTCACTCTTACATATAGCTATTGGATTTTTCAAGTCAGTATTCACACAGCAGTTTCTGCTATTTCATGTATTCCCCTTACATAGTCACTGGTGTGCATACCTTATCTCCACAAAGATCTAACTGGCTTGATATGTTTTATTGCTCTGATACTCCTTTTTAATTTCAATACTTGTGGAATTAGGTCTTCCAAATTGAGGTGTAACCTTAGGTAAACTCATTGAATTCAGTGACCTAACCTCAGATGTCATTGAACTCAACGCTGAATTACTGGATTAGGCAATGTATGCACATTAAGTATTTGGTTGTAGACATTCCTGCACCAAATCTGCATCTCCTAGCAAAAATAATATCGGATGTGTATTGATGAGGTTTCGGTGCATTTTTTGCCAGGAGATCCAGATTTGGTGCAAAAATATCTGCACTTAAATACTCAATGTGTGCACACCGCCTAATCCGGCACTTAGTTCAATTACTTCACCTGATGTGAGGTCACTGAGTTCACCTGAGGTCACACCTGGGGTACCTTGGGAACTTCCAGTGGTAATCTCAAGTGAACTCACTGAAGTCAACGCTCACAGCTGAGGCTCAGTCAGTGTGTCCCTGATGCTGTAGTAAACAGTCACGTATCTTAATTTGGCCATGCACCACAACCTCAGATGTAGCAGAGCCAGGATTCTCTGAGCAAACTACCCTTATCAGTGTCGGGACATATTACTCTTATTAAAATGAGCTCATTTCCAAAGTTCAGTTATATTCTACAACATAGTGCGGTACTTGTTCCTAAAACCTTTTTTACATCACTGAATTAGCGGATTTATGTTTTGATTAGGGGTAATTCTAGGCCTAAACTCAAATTGTCTACTTGTAATAGACCCCAAAAAGAGGGGGGAGTAGCTCTCTTTGTTTATTACTTGGCAAGCCAGGTGAGGGCATTAAACACTTGGATGCCAGGAGCACAATTATAAAACTAAGAGTCACTTAGCTCAGGCAGCTAAAAGCAATTGTCTATTGGGAATTCTGGATATCCCCTCTGTTCCTAAAATGTTGACTATACTTAAACTATTGCCTTCAGTTTGGAGGCAGGTAAAAAGGGTGGTTTGTTTTAATCAAATAATAGCTGAGATGCCTCTGTGACAGAATCCATACTACTCATCTTTATCATCTCATCCATCCTCCCAATTCTGGTGTACCCATAATCTTATTACATTAGATAAAATACACAAACAAAACGTAGTGTTATCTTTAGTTCAATTACAACTTAGATACAGTATTGCAAGGTCCAGATATTTACCGTATTTTATAAACTATAAGACACACCGGACCATAAGATGCAGATCAGCGGGCCGGCAGACAGGAGGACATCGCGATGCTGCAGGGAACAGTCACCGGTGAGTATACTGTACTTATTCACTGCCCCCCGAGCTGATGATGATGCGAGGGGGGCAGTGAATATAGCCACACATGATCACTCCAGGAAGTAGTTGCTAGGTGTGATCGCGCAGGCAGACTTCCCCGCACATACTCCCGTTCACCTCTCAGCGCTGGCTTCAGCGCTGAGATGATGGGCGGGAGGATGCATGCATATGAAAGTAGCGGGCCCACGTAGTCACGGCAGGCGCTGCTACAGCCTGCGCATGCCGCTGATGACCCGCTCCACCGCAGCACCCTCATTCCCCACAGCCATGCCCTACATTCATATAGCAGGATAAGGCACAGCCAACAGTGTAGGAGATGTTGAGGTGCACTTGTAGCTTTCCACACCATATGTCCAGAGAATAAGAAACAAGGCACTCTCAAATGGTGATAACAAACAAAGCATTTATTCCATAAGTCTTAAAGCAACATGTGATGTTTCGGCCAGGTGGCCTTCATCAGACAACTTGTTATTAAGACGGTCAAGAGTAGTGGTAAAGGCAGTGGTATCCACCACTATGCTGCATCATAGTGGTGGATACCACTGCTTTTAGCACTACCCTGACAGTCTTAATAACAAGTTGTCTGATGAAGGCCACCTGGCTGAAACGTCACATGTTGCTTTAAGACTTATGGAATAAATTCTTTGTTTGTATCACCATTTGAGAGTGCCTTGTTTCGAATTCTATGCCGTAATTCAGACTATAAGATGCACCCCCCACTTTCCCCCAACATTTGGGGGAAAAAAGTGCGTCTTATAGTCCGAAAAATATGGTAAATATCTTCAGCACTCTAAACAACTCAAAGACTTCGATCCTTGATAGGGATTCTAAAATCACAAGGCCCACAAGGTCTCATGTCTTCCTCATATACTTATATGCTTTCTACAGACACCACATTTAATCTACTCTTGGTAAAAAGTAGATGGAAATTTTTAATTCCTTCTATACAGGATGAAGACTGGGAGGAGATATTGGAATCTTCTCTCCATGTGTCTTCCTCCATTAATAATAAAATTATTGAGCTTTATATTATCCACCAATCGTATCTGACCCCACTGAAGTTATTACGGATGGGGCGACTGCCCACCTCAGAATGCACGCAGTGTCATAGACCAGATGCCAATTTTTGGCACATGATATGGGCATGTCCAATTATTTTTTCTTTCTGGCAGGATGTAATGTGTTTGCTCTCTTTGGTTTCCATCTCCCTCCCCCTTAACCGCAATTTGTCTGGTGGTCTTGAGGAAGAAAAATGGAATCCTCATATGAGAATTTTCCTCAGGGAAACCATGTTTCTTGCCAAGAAAAGATAGCACTTCTATACTTGTATGGATGGGGGGGGGGGGGGAATGCCCCTCGACTCTACAGTCCTGGAAGGTTTTTGTTAATAAATTATCCCATATGAGAACATTGTGTACCAGAATAAGGATCATCTGCAGAAATTGTTTAAGCTGTTGGACTTTTGGAACTCCTCACCCCTAACAATTACCCCAAGTAATTAACCCTAGAACCACTTGAGTAACTGAAATAAGTAGCAATAGATAGATCTGGTGATCTAATGGATTTCTGCTGTACCCAAGTGGGAATAAAGTTTGAAGGATATTTGTGTCACTAGAAGTCTGTTTGTGCAGTCAGTTGTAATTTGTTTATAGGTTACTGCAGCGTTTTGTAGTTGCTAATTTAGACGCCTGTTATAACCATTGATGTCTCCAGGATATCCAAATTTCTTTCTTGACATTTATATTGGTTATGTGGAAGACATAACTCTATATAATGTAGAGAACAATGATCTTTCATGCAAATCAAAATAACATTTCACCCAACAAACAAATGTTTTGCTTGTTTTTTTGGGGGATCAGCAGCCTGTTTATGTTGCATGAATATTGTCAAAGGAACGTTCATAGGAATGCTCTTTTCACGATGAGCATGTAGTGTAAATAAATCTTTACTCTCCCTTTGATAGGATATTTAGGCTGACTGAAAGGGGAGGCTGTTGAGTTTGGTTCAGAAAACCTCGGCCAGTGTATACAAAAAACTTTAAAATCAGGTTTGTGAAACTGGTTTGAAACTCACTCTCACACCTACATACAGAGGGGAAAAAACATTTACTCGTCCACCAATTGTGCAAGTTCTCCCACTTAAAAAGATGAGAGAGGCCTGTAATTGACATCATAGGTAGACCACAACTATGAGAGACAAAATGAGAAAACAAATACAGAAATCACCTTCTCTGATTTGGCAATATTTTTTTTTCATAAATTATGGTGGAAAAGAAATATTTGGTCAATATCAAAAGTTCATCTCAATATTTTGTTATATATCCTTTGTTTGCAATAACAGAGGTTAAAACGGTTTCTGTAAGTCTTCGTAAGGTAGCCACACACGGTTGGTGGTATGTTGGCCCATTCCTCCATGCAGATCTCTTCTAGAGCAGTGATGTTTGGGCCTGTCGCTGGGCAACATGGATTTTCAACTGCCTCCAAAGGTTTTCAATGGGGTTGAGATCTGGAGACTGGCTAGGCCACTCCAGGACCTTCATATGCTTTTTACGAAGCCACTCCTTTATTGCCCTGGTGGTGTGCTTGGGATCATTATCATGCTGAAAGACCCAGCTACGTTTCATCCTTCAATGCCCTTGATTAAGGAAGGAGGTTTGCACTCAAAATCTCACGATACATGGCCCTATTCATTCTTTCATGTACACGGATCAGTCGCCTTGGTCCCTTTTGCAGAGAAACAGCCCCAAAGCATGATGTTACCACCCCCATGCTTTCCAGTAGGTATGGTGTTCTTTTGTTCCAACTCAGCATTCTGTCTCTTTAAAATATGAGTTGTGTTTCTACCAAACAGTTCTACTTTGGTTTCATCAGACCATTTGGCATTCTCCCAATACTCTTCTAGATAATCCAAATGCTCTCTAGCAAACTTCAGACGGACCCGGACATGTATTGGCTTAAGGAGGGAAACACATCTGGCACTACAGGATCTGAATCCCTGGCGGTGTATTGTGTTACGGATGGTAGGCTTTGTTACGGTGGTCCCAGCTCTATGTAGGTCATTCACTAGGTCCCCCATGTGGTTCAGGGATTTTTGCTCATCATTCTTGTGATTATTTTGACCACACGAGGTGACATCTTGCGTGGAGCCAAAGATCAAGGGAGAATTATCAATGGTCTTGTATGTCTTCCATTTTCTTATTATTGCTCCCACAGTTGATTCATCACATGAAGCTGCTTGCCTATTGCAGATTCAGTTTTCCCAGCCTGGTGCAGGGCTACAATTTTGTTTCTGGTGTCCTTCGACAGCTCTTTGGTCTTCACCAGAGTGGAGTTTGGAGTGTAACTGTTTGACATTGTGGACAGGTGTCTTTTATACTGATAATAAGTTGAAACAGGTGCCATTACTGCAAGTAATGAGTGGAGGACAGAGGAGCCTCTTAAAGAATGTTACAGGTCTGTGAGAGACAGAAATATTGCATGTTTTTATATGACTAAGCACTTATTTTCCACCATAATTAAGAAAAAAAAAAAATCTTGCCAAATACAAGGAGGTGCTTTTCTAGATTCGTTTTCTCATTTTGTCTCTCATAGTTGTGGTCTACATATGATGTCAATTACAGGCCTCTCTCAACTTTTTAAGTGGGAGAACTTGCACAGTTGGTGGCAAACTAAATACTCCACCCCCCCCCCCCCCCCACTGTATCGCCATGATAATAGACTACAAACCCTTTTATTTAGCTAATGAATACAGTGGAAACCAGAATTTTCCATCCACTATCTAAAAAGACACATATGCATGAGAGAGAGAATGTTTTAAGGCATTTATATTACTTTCTGCAAAGTTAACAATTTACATATACTAAGAGTACTATGGGACAGCCCATATAAGATGTCAATTATGTCATGTCTTTGGAAGCTTCTGATAGCTTTATTGGCAACACCTGAGTTAATTAGAGACACGCCTGTGGATGTATATTAATGCACACCTGAAACACACTGCTGCTGTGTGTAGCATCATGGGAAAGTAAAAAAAAAATCAGCCAAGATCTCAGGAAGGGAATTTTGGACTTGCACAAATCTAGTTCATCCTTGAGTGAAACATCCAGATACCTGAAGGTGCCTCGTTCATCTGTATAAACAATTATATGCAAGTACAAACAGGATGGGAATGTCCAGCCATACCGCCACTCCGGAAGGAGACTGGTTCTTTGTATTGTATCAATATGGGCTGAATGGCCACTCTGCCAGGAAAAAGCCATTACACCAAAAGAAACATAACATTTAAGCCAGATTAATGTTTGCAAATGCACACAGGAACAAAGACATTCATTTTTGGAGACATGTCCTGTGCTCTTACGAAGCTAAAATTGAACTTTTTGGCCATGAAGACCATCGTTACATTTGGAGTAAAAAGGGAGAAGACTTGAAGCCTGAGATCACCATCCCAACTGTGAAACACGGGGGTGGCAGCATCATGTTGTGAGGTTGTTTTGCTGCAGATGGACGTTGCAAAATAGTTGGCATCACAAGTAAAGAAGATTAAGTAGCAATACTCAAGCAATATCTCAAGACATCAGCCAGGAACTTAAAGCTTTGGCAGAAATGGGTCTTCTAAAGGGACAATGATCCGAATAATACTGCCAAACTGGTTATAAAGTGGCTTAAGGATAACAAATTTAATGGTTTGGAGTAGCCATCACAAAGCCTGATCTCAATTCCTTTCGAAAATTTATGGACAAAGCTGAAAAGGCAAGGTGCGAGCAAGGAGACCTACAAACATGGTTCAGTTACACCAGTTCTGTCAGGAGAAATTGGCCCAAATTCCTACCAACTATTGTGAGAAGCTTGTGGAAGGATATCCAAAATGTTTGACCAAAGTCATACAGTTTAAGGGCAATGGTGCCAAATACTAATGAAATGTATGGAAACTTTTGACTTTGCAGAAAGTAATAAAGATGCCTTAAAACATTCTCTCTCTTATTATTCTGGCATTTGGCAAAATATAAATAATTTTGGTTCCTAATTGACCTAAAACGGGAAATGTTTATTCTGATTTCATTTCCGATAGTGAGAAAAACATTCATATGTCTCTTTTTAGATAGTGTATGTAAACTTCTGGTTTCAACTGTATATTTAGTAAATGTAGATAAAAGTATGTCTTGCATGCAGAAGTTACTTTTATTTCATCAGTCCATATGAAGATGGTAAAATTCCAATTAAATAATTTACAATTGTAGGAACCACATTCACTGTTGTGAGGTCAAGCTATTAAAAGACATTAAACACCCATAATTTAAAAGACTAGCTTAGGAATAAATCTGAAACAAGTCTTTTTTTCTAGACATGTTTTATAGATTGAATTTTCCAAAAGAAATTCAGTCTTTAAACAATATTCCAAATGAAATATAAGATTCCTGAAGCAATAATTCACTTGTTAGGACAATAGAAGGTATATACTGAAGAAATAAATATAATCATGACTTTAGATGTATGCTGTCTCTCTTTTGTGGAGGTATACCTGTATGCTAGTGCTACACATCGTGGACACTAACATTTTGGCTGGTAATCAAGGAATGAAGTAAATATAACACTTCTACTCTGGTTTACAAAACAGAGATCACAGTAAATGATCAACAAAAACAAATGAGCAACAGTTTTCCTGTGCAGTGGCACTAACCTGCCTTTTAGTCAGTGGCCCTCGTAGCCCAACCATGCCTGATTCACTAAATGTTACCAACTTTGTTACAGTTCTATATTTACCAGAAATGTGCCACCGTTTTCCTTCCTTATTAAAAGTTTAATAAAAATTAGTAAAAATAAAAATAAAAAAAATAAAAAGAAGTCGACTGTATAAAAGAACATGTTAGAGAGGCAGAGTCTCTCAGAAGCACAGATGGTCAGACACTCCTCCAATCTATGAACAACTGTGTCTCAAAATTGTAGAAGGCAGACAATCAATATTGAGCCCACAGGCAGCACTGCATTAAAAACAGGCATGACTTGATAAGTCAAGAAATCACTGTCTGTGAACACTGTTTACGGTGCAATTTATACATGCAAGTTAACTCTACACACCATGGTCTGGGTATGCTATTCATACCAATGAAGCTTAAGAAATCAGAGTAATTTTAAAAATTATGTTTTTATTCAAAATTCATCATATTTTTTTTTTTTCTGGCAACATGGAGGTAGGCCAGAAAATTAGCTTAAAGTGACAGTAACACAATTACAATTGCACTATACAAGGTCTCACAGGGCATAAAAATTGGTTATAAATAGATCAAAGGATTGGATCACAATTGGTGCATAAATAGATGAATAAATATAAAGTGCTCTATGCTGTTCTACTTCACTGATCAATATAATCCGAAGATATATAAATACAACCATTAAAACATACATTTTACAGATGCACTATAATATATATATATAATATATATCTGTGCTTGCACGCTTATGTGGATCACAGTCCAATGCTACAATCTATGCATGATTAGATAGAATTAAAGTGCCATGTGCTGTGCAATATCGCTGACACATGTAAACCATTAAAAAAGTAAGACGTGCATGTCTATTGCTCCTCCCTGTTTACGGCTGAATAGCCCAGTCATAAGCGACCATATAATTACAGGAGACACATAGAGAAGGCACAATACTTACTTGCTGGCTACTACATTCACGTCCCACTACCCCTACCCATATGGTCGCTTATTACTGGGCTATTCAGCCATAAACAGGGAGCAGCAATATACATGCATGTCTTACTATTTTAATGGTTTACATGTGTCAGCGATATTGCACATAACTCTATCTAATCATGCATAGATTGTAGCATTGGACTGTGATCCGCATAAGCATGCAAACACAGATATCAGATATTATAGTGCATCTAACTGTAAAATCTATGTTTTAATGCTTGTATTTATATATCTTCGGATTAGATTGATCAGTGAAGTAAAACAGCCTAGAGCACTTAATATTTATTCACCAATTGTGATCCAATCCTTTGATCTATTTATCAAACTTTTATGCCCAGTGAGACCTTGTATAGTGCAATTGTAATTGTGTTACTGTCTTCAAGCTAATTTTCTGGCCTACCTCCATGTTCCCGGTTGTTATGTTGTGGAACCCTTTACTTTTACACATACAGTGGAACCTTGGTTAACGAGAACAATTCGTTCTGGGCGTGTGCTTGTTAACCAAATTACTCGTTCACCAAAGCAAGATTTCCCATAGGAAATCATTGAAATGCAGACAATTTGTTCCACAACTTGTTAAATGTCTCATCCTGGTCCCCTGTTGTGCCATTCAACACATGCACAAATACGCACAAACACGCACATACACACACAAACTCATATATTATGCTCACCTTACCTACCATTCCATCGCCGGCCTGTTGGAACTTGCTGTTCGCTGGCACGGGCTGTGTATTAGGTAACCATGACGACGAGGGAGGAACTTCCGCACCCAGAGCGCTGACGTCAAAAGCAGGACCCGCTTGCCTCTGATTGGTCAGCGCGCTGCCTTTGAGTAGCGTCTGACAGCAGAAGTTCCTGCCTCGTCGCCGATGGTTACCGATACACATCCTGGAGCGGCGAACTTTAGGACCCAGAAGGCCGGCGATGGAACGGAAGGTACACATATTATGCTCACCTTAACTTCCGTTCCATCGCCGGCCTCCTGGGTCTTGTAGTTTTCCGCGAGGATTCCTCCCTTGTCGAGACGCACCGGCGAACTACAGGACCCAGGAGGCCGGCGATGGAACAGAAGGTAAGGTGGCATAATACTGTATGTGTGTGCGTGCGTGTTTGTGTGTGTTTGTGCGTGCTTGTGTGTGGTTGTGTGGAATGTAAGAGCGGGCCAGAGCGTGGTGGATGTACGGAACCGGAAGTGTGTGCGGTGAGTATTTTGAACGTACAGCAAAGCTCTCTCGTAAACTGAGTTACAAATTTACAGAAAGCTTTGCTTGTTAAGCGAAATTCTCGTTAACTGGGTTACTGATTCTACTGTATAATATATATATATATATATATATATATATATATATATATATATATATACTAGCTGTAGTACCCGGCTTCGCCCGGGTTAATAACTGCTGTTAACAAAATAGAATGTATTAACAAAAATGTATTCTGCACACAAAAACCACAAAGCAAATAGAAATGTAATTATTAACAGGCAAAAACTAAGCTAATAGAAGCATTTCACAACATATATTTCAACACCACAGATATTCCACACAGATTTAACATCCTATGACCTCACACATACTGAGAATGTCCTTTGTTGCCTATATTAACCAATGAGAGCTCAGATTAATTAACTGTAGCAAAATAAAAGCTAAGCTGGGATTGGTTGCTATTGGCAGCCTGATAAATCTCCAGGCAACAGAAGGCCCTCCCCCTGACAGTATATATTAGCTCACACATACACATAATAGACAGGTCATGTGACTGACAGCTGCCGTATTTCCTATGTGGTACATTTGTTGTTCTTGTAGTTTGGCTGCTTATTAATCAGATTTTTATTTTTGAAGGATAATTCCAGACTTGTGTGTGTTTAGGGCGATTATGTGGTGAGGTTGGTGTATGTGTGGTGAGATGTGTGCTGAAGGTGGTATATGTACCAGACTTGTGTGTGTTTAGGGCGATTATGTGGCGAGGTTGGTGTATGTGTGGTGAGATGTGTGCTGAGGGTGGTATATGTACCAGACTTTTGTGTTTTAGGGTGATTATGTGGCGAGGTTGGTGTATGTGTGGTGAGATGTGTGCTGAGGGTGGTATATGTAGACTTGTGTTGTGTGTTTAGGGCGATTATGTAGCGAGGTTGGTGTATGTGTGGTGAGATGTGTGCTGAGGGTGGTATATGTACCAGACTTGTGTGTGTTTAGGGCGATTATGTGGCGAGGTTGGTGTATGTGTGGTGAGATGTGTGCTGAGGGTGGTATATGTACCAGACTTGTGTGTGTTTTAGGGCGATTATGTGGCGAGGTTGGTGTATGTGTGCTGAGGGTGGTATATGTGTTCAAGCACGTGGTAGTGTGTGGCGCATTTTGTGTGTGTTCATATCCCTGAGTGTGGTGAGTATCCCATGTCGGGGCCCCACCTTAGCAGCTGTACGGTATATACTCTTTGGCGCCATCGCTCTCATTCTTTAAGTCCTCCTTGTTCACATCTGGCAGCTGTCAATTTGCCCCCAACACTTTTCGTTTCACTTTTTCTCCATTATGTAGATAGGGGCAAAATTGATTGGTAAATTGGAACGCGCGGGGTTAAAATTTCGCCTCACAACATAGCACCCGGCGCTGCCTGGGACAGTAAGGGCTACTTTGCACACACAGATAAATCTTTGGCAGATCTGTGGTTGCAGTGAAATTGTGGACATATTATTCCATTTGTACACAGCCACAAACCTGGCACTGATTGTCCACAATTTCACTGCAACCACAGATCTGCCGCAGATTTATCTCTGTGTGCAAAGTACCCCTAACTGTCTCTCTGTTTCTTTCCCATTCTCTGTCTGTCCCCCCCCTCTGTATATATCTCTCTGTCTCTCTCTCTCTATATTTCTTTCCCTGTCTGTCCCTTTCCCTGTTTGTCTCTGACTGTCTGTCTTTTTCCGTCTGTCTCAATCACTTTCCCCGTCTGTCTATCAATCACTTTCCCCGTCTGTCTATCAATCACTTTCCCCGTCTGGTCTGTCACTTTCCCTGTCTTGTCTGTCACTTTCCCTGTCACTTTCCCTGTCTTGTCTGTCACTTTCCCTGTCACTTTCCCTGTCTTGTCTGTCACTTTCCCTGTCACTTTCCCTGTCTTGTCTGTCACTTTCCCTGTCACTTTCCCTGTCTTGTCTGTCACTTTCCCTGTCACTTTCCCTGTCTTGTCTGTCACTTTCCCTGTCACTTTCCCTGTCTTGTCTGTCACTTTCCCTGTCACTTTCCCTGTCTGTCTGTCTGTCACTTTCCCTGTCTGTCACTTTCCCTGTCTGTCACTTTCCCTGTCTGTCACTTTCCCTGTCTGTCACTTTCCCTGTCTGTCACTTTCCCTGTCAGTCACTTTCCCTGTCTGTCAGTCACTTTCCCTGTCTGTCAGTCACTTTCCCTGTCTGTCAGTCACTTTCCCTGTCTGTCAGTCACTTTCCCTGTCAGTCACTTTCCCTGTCTGTCACTTTCCCTGTCTGTCACTTTCCCTGTCTGTCACTTTCCCTGTCTGTCACTTTCCCTGTCTGTCACTTTCCCTGTCTGTCACTTTCCCTGTCTGTCACTTTCCCTGTCTGTCACTTTCCCTGTCTGTCACTTTCCCTGTCTGTCACTTTCCCTGTCTGTCACTTTCCCTGTCTGTCACTTTCCCTGTCTGTCACTTTCCCTGTCTGTCACTTTCCCTGTCTGTCACTTTCCCTGTCTGTCACTTTCCCTGTCTGTCACTTTCCCTGTCTGTCACTTTCCCTGTCTGTCACTTTCCCTGTCTGTCACTTTCCCTCTCTTTCCCTGTCTGTCTCTTTCCCTGTCAGTCTCTTTCCCTGTCAGTCTGTCTCTTTGTCTGTGTCTGTCTCTTTGTGTCTGTCTCTTACCCTGTCTATGTATGTTTCTTTCCCTGTCTGTGTCTGTCTCTTTCCCTGGCTGCATTGTGACACGCCAACATTCCATATAAGGGCGTGGCTGCGCATTATTCTGAAGTTCTGGCTGCACTGTGGCTCCCAGCTCCATTCGCTTTAATGGAGGCAGGTCTTTTGGCGAATAACTGTAAAGAGCGGGGTTAAAATTTCCCCTCGAAACATAGCTTATGACGCTCTCAGGGTCCAGAAATGTGAGTGTGCAAAATTTTGTGGCTGTAGCTGCGACGGTGCGGATGCCAACCCCGGACATACACACATACACATTCAGCTTTATATATTAGATTATATATATATATATATATATATATATATATATATATATATACATATAGATATACGCATGGTGTGTATTGTAGACGATGGTGTGTATTGTAGTATGTTGAAGCTTCATCACTTTGTGGGGAAACAAAAGCAAATTGTTTGAGCATATTGTGATTTATGCAAGTTAACTCTGTATTATGCGAAGCAGAAGCCATATGTCAACACAATCCAGAAATGCTGCGGTCTTCTCTGGACCAAAGCTCATAAAATGGACTAAAGTAAAATAGAAAACTTTTTGTGATCAGAAGAATCAAAATGTGACATTTTTTATGAAAACCACAGACACCATGACGGGCAGACTCGAACATAGGGACCATCTACTTCTCAGCGCACAGTTCACAGGCCTGCGTCGTTGATGGCATGGGCAGCTTACGAATTTTGAAAGGCACTATCAGTGTTGAGTATTATATGGAGGTTTTAGAACATATTCCAGGAAAGCCTTGCATATTTCAGTGAGACAATACTAAATCAGATACAGCATCTACCACAACACTATGGCTTCACTGAGGAATTGGGGCAATCAACTGGCCGCCTGCATTACAGACCTTTCACCAACAGGAAACATTTGGAGAACTATGAAACAAAAATACACATCTAAATATTAAATATTTTTCTACATACTTTTATTTAGTAAAAAGGTATGGTTTTTGTAGTGCAATCCGTCAGGATTTTAAAAATAGCAACTACCAGGACATGCAGTAGGACGGACTGCGTGAAAAACGAGACAGATGTACTAAGATTGTCAAGCTGACTGAGATGAATGTTCATTATCAATAAGCTAAAGAAAGATGTTTATCTTCTCCTTTACTCTGGCTCCTCTCATCTGAGTCCTGTCAGGTTGACTGAATAGAGGAATGCACATTCACAAATCTTTATAAGACACTGCTCTGAAGAGATCTCTGTCTTGTGCTTTACGCAGCCCGTCCTGTAATCTAGGATGGGTTGTGATTGATAGCAGTTGCCATTGTTTAATCCTGACAGAGTAAGGTAGATAAAGCACATCTTTTTGCTAAATTAAGGTATTTAAAAAAAAAATGTTTAATATTTAAAGTATACTGTTTATTTTATTTTACCACATTTGTCAGAGAACCCTTTTAAGCAGCTGGAATCCTATATCAAATAAGAACAGGACAATATTGCTCTTCCAAAACTCCATACATTTACAAAATTGTTGCAAAAAAGAAGAGGAGATGCAACCCAACAGTAGACATGGCTTTGTCCCTATTTTTTTGCGATGTGTTAATGCCATACATTTCTAAATGAGTTAAAGGGAACCTGTCACCAGTTTTATGGCCTATAAGCTGCAGCCACCACCAGAGGGCTCTTATATACAGAATTCTAACATGCTGTATATAAGAGCGCAAGCCGCTGTGAGAACATAAAAAACACTTTATAATACTCACCAAAACCGGTCGCTGCGGTGCTGGTTGGCCCGGTGGGCGGCGCTGTTCTCCGGGGCCGGCGTCTCCTCTCTCGGCCATCTTGCTCCTCCGTCTTCTGAAGCCTGTGTGCATGACGCGTCCATGTCATACACACTTGCCGGCACTGAGGTCCTGTGCAGACGCACTTTGATCTGTCCTGCTCAGGGCAGATCAAAGTATTGCAGTGCGCCTGTGCAGGACCTCACTGCCGGCGAGTATGTATGACGTGGATGCGTCATGCACACAGGCTTCAGAAGACGGAGGCGCAAGATCACCGGGCCAACCAGCACTGCAGCGACCGGTTTTGGTGAGTATTATAAAGTGTTTTTTATGTTCTCACAGCGGCCTGCGCTCTTATATATAGCATGTTAGAATGCTGTATATAAGAGCCCACTGGTGGTGGCCACAGCTTATAGGCCATAAAACTGGTGACAGGTTCCCTTTAATGCATTTAAATGAAATGGAAAAATATCTGACTTTCAACTTTTGATATGTTTTATATCCTTATTTTCAAGCACCATCCAACAATCCCCTTTATGAAGATGGGAATAACCTTTTAAGCCACTGATATCTATTGATCATGTTTAAGATTTTGTGAAATCCCATCCACAATATATGCAACACATTTTCTACCCTTAAAAGCCTATATGGAAAATATGCTACGTATAAACCATTTGGGAAGATATCCTGAAAAATTGAATGTTTAAAAAAAAAGTTAGATACGTTTTTGTCTTAATGAAGCTTAAAAACAAAAGATGTCTTAATATGACACCTAAAAAGGAAAGGAGTTATTACCCTTGAAGGCAAATTCTCAGACAGTGTACTGTATATTCACTACTTAGTCAAAGTATTAGAACTGTTCCCAATGTGTAAGAAGCCGCGGTGCACCCTGAGTAACAAATACGTGTATAGGGATCACTCAGATGGAAAGAATGATCTCTCTTAAAATCCCTTGCTATTCTTTTACACGACATGACAAAGCTGTGCTGACAAACAGGACTACTTCTAGTCACTTCCTGTGCTCTTACCTTCATCTCCAATATCTTCTGAAAAGTTTCGGTGTTGCAATCAGCAAGGAGTTTAATGTAATTATCCACAAAAACAACAGAGATCTCATGAGGAGCCATCACCACCTAAACAGTCGGGAGACAGACATATATTGTTACACATATTGGCATTCCAAACACGATACTCACATCTCATTCTCATTACCATGACATGGGGAGATTCTCTTTTTACCTATGATCTTTTTCACACCTAAAGAATATTCCGTACTCTTAACGCTGCAGACGTAATATGTAATTATTAGTAGCTACATAATTATCAGAATGACATTTCATTATACAATGGAAGCCCCAAGATCTCTTCATTATGGCACATCATGCTATCCAGATCTCACTTGAGAACTAATAATTGAAATGTATAGTGTCATGGGTGAATTGCTATAAGGCAGTAGAACCCATATTATCCCATTCACCTCCAGCCTTTTTCACCTTTATGACCAGGCCAATTATTCCAATTCTGACCAGTGTCACTTTATAAGTTAATAATTATCATGGGCAAGCAAGTACAATGCTCGAAACTCGAAATGATAAGTGAACACTACGATGCTCGAGTGCTCGTTATTGGAGTCGAGCTGTAAAGATGCTCGGATGGGCTCAACTTGAGTAATGAGTATTATGGAAGTGATTGACCAGTTAGGCACTCCGCCCTCATACACCCAGCTATAAACAGAGCATTTCTGGGGAAGGGCAGGGTTTGGTTTTTTTGGACACAATGCATCCAAAACCGTTATTTTTACCCCCGGTGAGAGATATTCAGAGACTGAAAACATCTTGCACTGGGGTGCCTTCCAGTAGCAGTCACTGAAGAGAGCCTGTGCTTTCTGTTGGATGTTTCATGAATGAAACATCCAAGCACCTGCAATTCTGAGCAAAGCACTGAGCGTACCCGAGCACCCTGAGGCTTGTACGAATACCGAGCACGCTTGCCCATCATTAGTTAATAACTCTGGAACGCTTCAACAGGTCCCAGTGATTCTAAGACTGATTTTTTTGTGACATATTGTACTTCATCATAGTGGTAAACTTGGGACGATATTTTCTTTGTTTATTTGTGAAAATATCGGAACTTTGGTCAAAATTTAACAATTTTCAAAATCGTTATTTTTTTGCCCTTAACCAGAGTTATGTCACACAAAGTAGTTAGTAAATAACATTTCCCCACGTCTACTTTACATCAACACAATTTTTTAATCAATTGTTTTATTAGGCGGTTAGAAGGGTTAAAAGTTCATCAGCAATTTCCCATTTTTCCAACAAAATTTACAAAAAAATTTTTTTTAGTAATCACATCACATGACTTTGGGAGGCCTAAATGACAGAAAATACCCAAAAGTGACATCATTCTAAAAACTGCACCCCTCACACTGCTCAAAATCACATTAACCCCTTTACCACCGCGTGCAGTAAAGTTACGTCCTAGCGGTCAGTGTTAATCACCACCTGCTGCTGTGGGCTGCAGGTGAGGATCCACACACATATCAGCTAAGTTATACAGCTGAAATGCATGCTTAGAAGGTACGAGTGGAATTGCTATCCACCCGTACCCGTTAGCCCCTTAAATGGCGCTGTCAAGAACGGCAATGGCGGTAGATCAGTATTCACAGGCCAATACTGGAAGTCACGTGACGTGATCATGTGGATCCGGTGGTTGTCATGGTAACACAGGGTCATGGGATGACTCCTGTAGCTCACATGACTCACTTCCTGTCTCACACTGCTGAGAGCTGTGTGAGTTAGGAGATGAGCATATCTTGTGTTCACAGCTGTGTAGTTGTGATCAGCAGATATGGAAGTGTGATAAGACTGCTTATCTATATAGCCCCCTAGGGGGACTAGTAAAAGTAAAAAAAAAAAAAAGTTTAAAAAAAGTTTTGAAAAATTAAAAAAAATAAAAGTTCAAATCACCCCCCTTTTGCCCCATTGAAAATTAAAGGGTTAAAAATATAAAAAAAATACACACACATTTGGTATCGCCGTGTTCAGAAATGCCCGATCTATCAAAATATAAAATCAATTAATCTGATTGGAATTTTTTGCTGGTACGCAGTTTACCAAACGCCAAAATTAGGTATTTGATTGCCGCATATTTTGCGCAAAATGCAATAACGTGATCAAAACGAAGCATCTGCGTAAAAATGGTACCGTTAAAAACATCAGCCCCAGACACAAAAAAATAAGCCATCACTCAGCCATAGTTCCCAAAAAATGAGAACGCTATGGGGTTGCGGAATATGGCGCAAAACCTACACCACTTTTTTCGGACAAAATCCAGAATTTTTTTAACCCCGTAGATAAAAGTAAAGCTATACATGTTTTGTGTCTATGAACTCGCACCGACCTCAGGCATGGCAACAACACATCAGTTTTACCATATGATGAACACGGTGAATAAAATATCACAAAAACTATAGTACAATCGCACCTTTTTTTTTTTGCAATTTTTCTGCATTTGGATTTTTTTGCCATTTTCCAGTACACTATATGGTAAAACTCATGATTTCATTTAAAAGTACAGCTCGTTCCTCAAAAAAACAAAAAACAAACTAGAGCCCTCACGTGACCAGATTGACTGAAAAATAAAAAAAAGTTACGTCTCTCGGAAGAATGGCGAAAAAACAAACGGAAAGCGCAACATCGGCCAGTCATGAAGGGGTTAAATACGTTTATTAATCCTTCATGTTACTTTAGCTTCAATGTTTGCATTTCCACAAGGGTAACAAGGAGAAAATACATCATACAATCTGTTGTGCAATTTCTCTAGAGTACACAGCTACCCTATGTGTGGTGGAAATCTACTGTCTGGGCGCACAACAGGGCTCAGAAGGGGAGCAGCACCATTTAACTTTTGAACGCAAAATTTGATGGAATTGTTACCGAACTCCATGTTGCGTTCGGAGAGCCCAACATAGCAGGGCTCCCCCACAAGTGACCCTATTTTGAGAACTTAAGCCCTCAAATAATGTATCTAGATGTTTCGTGAGCACCGTGAATCCACAGGTGCTTCACAGAATTAAATATATTTTTTACTACAAAAGTGTTGCTTTAACCCCTTCAGCCCCCGGGCACTTTCTGTTTTTTGTTTTTTGCTCCCCTTCTTCCGAGAGCCATAATTTTTTTATTTTTCCGTCAATCTTGCCATATGTTGGCTTGTTTTTTGCGGGACGAGTTGTACTTTTAAATGAAACCATAAGTTTTACCATATAGTGTACTGGAAAACAGCAAAAAAATTTCAAGTGTGGAAAAACTGCAATATAAGTGTGATCGTACAATAGTTTTTGGGATGTTTTAGTCACCGTGTTCACTATATAGTAAAACTGATGGGTGGGTGTGATGCCTGAGGTCGGTGCGAGTTTATAGACACCAAACATGTATAGGTTTACTTGTATCTAAGGGTTTAAACAAAATTCACAAGCATGTCCAATAAAAGTGGCGTACATTATGCGCCATTTTCCGAAACCCGTAGCGTTCTCTTTTTTTGGGATCTATGGCTCAGTGACGGCTTATTTTTTGCACCTCGAGCTGACATTTTTAATGGTATCATTGTTGCGCAGATGCTACGTTTTGATCGCCTGTTATTGCATTTTGCGTAAAACTCACGGCGACCAAAAAAACGTAATTTTGGCGTTTGGAATTTTTTTGCCACTACGCCATTTACCAATCAGATTAATTGATTTTATATTTTGATAGATAGGGCATTTCTGAACGCAGCGATACCAAATATGTGTATATTTATTTTTTTTTTAACTTTAATTTTCAATGGGGTGAAAGGGGGGTGATTTGAACTTTTAGTTTTTTTTATTTTTTAAAACTTTTTTTTTTTACTTTTTTTTATTTTACTAGTCCCCCTAGGGGGCTATAGCGATCAACAATCCGATCGCTCTGATCTATCTGCTGATCACAGCTATACAGCTGTAAACAGCAGATATGGTCACTTCCTGATTCATTCGACGCCGGGCCGAGTGAAAATGAAAGTTACTCGTCTTAACTACAGGCATCATCACATGACCCTGTGCTACCATGGCAACCACCGAAAGTCACGTGATCACGCACGTGACTTCTGGTGGGGGCGGTGGTAAGTGAAAATCATGGCTGCGCGCATATACATATCGCTGCCAGACTTTGGCAGCGAGATCTAAGGGGCTAATGTTACGGGTGGAATGCGATTCCAGTCGTAACATGTAGGCACACGTCAGCTGTTGAAAACAGCTGATATGTGCGCGGATCGCTGCAACCTGCCCGTGGCAGAGGGCAGGGCTTAACGACACACGCTCCATGACGGATATATCCGTCAAGGGTCGTGAAGGGGTTAAGCCCAAATGTTTCATTTTCACAAGGGTAACAGGAGAAAATGAACAGTAAAATTTGTTGTGCTTATTCTCCTGAGAATGCCAATACCCCATATGTGGTGGAAATTTACAGTTTGGGTGCATGGCGAGGCTTGGAAAATAACCCATGGCTCCATAAATCTCTCAAGATCAGCGACAGGCCCGGGAATTACTTATGCTTGTGAGAAATTCCGTGCCTGTCGCTGACCGGAAATGAGCTATGGAGTCTCGTTCTCAGAACAAGGTTCCATACAAATTGATGGGCACTCTTGGACATAGATAATATCAGAGTTTTGTGGTTTTTAATTATAAGTTTAATGAGGGAGTATGGGGGTGTCTTTATTCATATAAACTCTTTTTCCTGTGCATGTTTTTTAACTGTACACTTACCGCGTTAGCAATGGGGGTGTCTGATAGACGCCTATCCATTTCTAACTCCTGGGCTTGAGGTCAGCTGTCAATTCACCGCTGACATCAACTCCACAAGTAATATCCAAACTGCCACCGCACCAGGGCAATCGGAAGAGCTGGGCAAAGTGCCAGAATGGATACGCCACTTCTGAGGCAGCTGTGGATTGCTAATTTTAGGCTTGGAAGAACCAAATGATTGAGTCTGATCTACATTGAATCAGGTTAATTTTTATTTAACAGCAAAATTATAAAACACATATAAAAAATAATTTCCCCATAAAAACATCGCAGAAAGGGGAAAAATCTTTAGTCAGTAACAAAAAACACAAGTTACATAATTCTTCTTTAAGTCCCACTTGGCATCATCTGTAGGGTTAGATATAAGATGCCGTTCTGTGTCACTGTAAGTGTCCGTTTTATGCGCTCCCTTGTTTTCACCTTTCGGGTGCAAATTTCCCTAATATATGTCCCACGAACATACGCCTTCATTGTGTCCCACACTATATGTTTAGACGCCGTACCTTTATTTGTCATAAAATATTCCCATATAGTGTCAGTCAGAGTTCCCCCTATCAGTTGTATCTAAAGAGGGTTATGCCGCCGAGGTATCCACGCCAGCCGATTCAGGTCTCCAAGTCTCTTATATATAGTATGTAATTTTGGCTTGCACTCATATATATATATTAGTGCTCACTTCAGTTATCCTATTCAGTTATATGTAGTTTTTTTTCTGAATGTGAACACAGCTCCGCCCCTTTCGGCCATGTTTTTTCCATCTCCTATATAAGAAAGTCCTTAGTTACCCCTCTCCACCCATAGCAGTTTTTAATTGCAGTGAGATGACACACAGTTAGGGTCACAGAGCTAGGGACCCCAATATAGAGATATACCTTGACGAGGTTTTGGGGCTCAGTTACATTGATCAATGCGATTGCTAAATATCTCCTTTTTCCTAATATTCATAGCAGGTATGCAATTCATTATTCACATGTTCAAATTAGCAAGTAGCATTTTTCATTGTATATTCCAATATTTTTCCATATGCTTGAGGCATTATACCATTATCTAAGTTTGATGTGCAGCCTTATTCTTATATATAGTATGTAATTTTGGCTTGCACTCATATATATATATTAGTGCTCACTTCAGTTATCCTATTCAGTTATATGTAGTTTTTTTTCTGAATGTGAACACAGCTCCGCCCCTTTCGGCCATGTTTTTTCCATCTCCTATATAAGAAAGTCCTTAGTTACCCCTCTCCACCCATAGCAGTTTTTAATTGCAGTGAGATGACACACAGTTAGGGTCACAGAGCTAGGGACCCCAATATAGAGATATACCTTGACGAGGTTTTGGGGCTCAGTTACATTGATCAATGCGATTGCTAAATATCTCCTTTTTCCTAATATTCATAGCAGGTATGCAATTCATTATTCACATGTTCAAATTAGCAAGTAGCATTTTTCATTGTATATTCCAATATTTTTCCATATGCTTGAGGCATTATACCATTATCTAAGTTTGATGTGCAGCCTTATTCTTATATATAGTATGTAATTTTGGCTTGCACTCATATATATATATTAGTGCTCACTTCAGTTATCCTATTCAGTTATATGTAGTTTTTTTTTTCTGAATGTGAACACAGCTCCGCCCCTTTCGGCCATGTTTTTTCCATCTCCTATATAAGAAAGTCCTTAGTTACCCCTCTCCACCCATAGCAGTTTTTAATTGCAGTGAGATGACACACAGTTAGGGTCACAGAGCTAGGGACCCCAATATAGAGATATACCTTGACGAGGTTTTGGGGCTCAGTTACATTGATCAATGCGATTGCTAAATATCTCCTTTTTCCTAATATTCATAGCAGGTATGCAATTCATTATTCACATGTTCAAATTAGCAAGTAGCATTTTTCATTGTATATTCCAATATTTTTCCATATGCTTGAGGCATTATACCATTATCTAAGTTTGATGTGCAGCCTTATTCTTATATTCCAAGCCTGAGACGGACCTGTAATGGGGAGTGGTCCGACACCCCTCAGGCCAGGTACATGACTGAAGCTACATAAGGCAGCAGCTGTGCATTCCCAATGGCAAGGTCAATGAGTCTGATCTACATTAGCTGATCATCAAAAAAAGGGGGGGGACCCCATGCCGTTTTTTAAAATTGTTTAAATAATTTAAAAAACGGCATGGGATCCCTCTTTTTTTGATGATTAGTTAATGTAGATCAGTCATAGTAAAAGAAAGCTGAGGGCTGCAGCCTGCAGCTTACTGCTTTACCTTAGCTGGTTATCAAAAATATGGGGACCCCATGCCATTTTTGTTATTATTTTGTTCACAGAAACATTCAGGCATCTTCCCCATGCTGGAAAGCTTGTTGATTGGCTGCCCTGCAGCTTTTCAACACACTTTATTAGCATATGATCAGCACCCGTGACTTCCTCTACAGTGTTCAAATTTGAGCCCTGGAAACCAGGTGTCCAGTATGAACACCGAATTTTACCGCTCTTGGTCGCTGATCCCTAGTAGCAATCTATATCTATTCACTAATTCTCCAATGCACCCACTAAACATTCATAAATGTTTGAACAAAGGACTTGTATAAGCAAGGCATGTGAAATTATTATTTCTGTTATCTATACAATTTAACAGTGTACACTATTTTAGCAGATTACTCGGGGGATGCGACAGAAATTTGTAAGGGGTTTGGTACTTAAAATGTAACAGACTGGATGATCCAAATGCTTCTGACCAGCTAAACTTCTGGGCTTAAGGCCCAACCTAAACTTGGAATGTGCAGCAGAGACACTGCCAGCAGACTGTACAGCTTCCAGAAAGCTCCAAGGAGCATTCCAGCTCCCAAGGGATATTTTGTGGTTTCTGGAAGGACACAAAAACTATACACAGCATTATTTCTGCCATACTATAAGATGAAATATAGAATGAAAAATACCCAGCTTTGTGTGTTTAATAAAAACAGAAACGTTACATTTACCATCATTTACACATGCAATAAAGGTTGGATGCTTAAAACTTTACTATATTGTATACACTACTAAAGATTTCCTTCATCCAATGATTGTAGTAGGAAGCATTCAGAGAAAGGCCATTTATATGCTACAAATGAAAATACTGAGAGGAGTCCTGCGGTGTCCACCGCTGTGGAGGAGATGAACATCCCAGCACTTTGCTGGTTTGAAAAATTTGCCCATTAAAAATTTTCAATCACCATATGAGTGGCAAGTTTTCTATAATTGATTTGAAGACGGTTTTGGAACCTACTTATGCACCATCTTACCAGAAGTGCCGTGTGTATCTATTATACTACAAATGAAAAATACAACACAAAGAAGAAAACCTGTTGATAAACAATAACTTCACACTAGCGTTAGGACTTCAGTTTCCCTGTTTTATTAAAGTGACTCTGTCAGAAGGTTTTTGCCAATTAATCTTAGAGTAGCATAATATAGGGCATGAGCCACTGATTGCAGGGATGTGTAACTTATTAGGCTGTGCACTGTTTCAATACAAACAGTTTTTATCAGGAGGAAATTAACACTTAGGCTGTGTGCGCACGTTGTGTTTTTTTCCCGCGTTTACGCAGTGTTTAACACTAGAACTACTGAGGTAGTCATTTTGACTGCTTTGCACCATGTATTTCTATATAGGTGTCACGAGTCCAGTAGTTCTAGTGTTAAAACAGCAGCGTAAATGCTTGCGTTGTGCTTCCCCAGCAAAGTCTATGAGAAGTCGACAAATTCCATGTGCACGACGCTTTTTTAAATGCAGCATTTTGGATGCCAAATATTTGACAAAATCGATGTGTTTAAAAAAGCAGCATGTCACTTCTTTTGTGCGTTTGGGTTGCATTTTCCACCCATTGAAATCAATGAGGTGTGTCAAAACGCAACCAAAAAGCACTTGTACTGCATTTTTGTTGCGTTCTGCATGCTTTTTGACAAACAGAACGCAGGTCTTTCGGTCTCTCTCTGTCTGTCTCTCTCTTTCGCTCTGTCGGTCTCTCTCTATCGATGTTGGTCTTTCTCTGTCTGTCGGCCTCTCCCTGTTCCCCCCCCCTCTCAAACGCACCGATCACTAGCGCGGCGCTGCACGGCTGTCACAAAGCTTCAGCGGCTTCTCCTGGTTTTGAAAATGCAGGCCGCTCATTATTCCATCTCGTATTCAATGCCCACCGGCACATATGATTGGCTGCATTCAGACAAGCCCCCACACTGAGTGACAGCTGTCTCACTGCAACCAATCACAGCCGCCGGTGGAAGAGTCTATGTAGTGCAGTAAAATAAATAATTTTTTAAAAAAAATGGCGTGCAGTCCCCCCCAAATTTTGCTGCGTCTGAAATGTAAACTTCAAAATGAAAGATTTCTAAGGCACCTGCACATGAGTATTTGCAGCAGATTTTTCTGCAGCAGAAACCAGAGCATTGGCAGGAAAAACACTGAGCAAAATAACATGATTTTTTAATGTGTTTTTTTATTTGTGCTTTTTTATATTTCAGTTAAATGATTGAAAAACACCGCAAAAACGCTGAATAAACTGACGTGCTGCAGATTTGGGGAAAAAAAAAAGTTTTGAGGTTCAAATCCGCAAGGAAACAATAAGCAGAAATTTAAGCCATATTGCTGGTACTCTAAATGCTGCATCAAAAATGAGTGGAAAAAAACACAGTAAAACCCAATGTGAATAAGCCCTAAAACTACAGTTCATAGAAAGGTTGAGGTATTGGGCTGCTGTTTTCAACAAATTGTCGTTTTTGGGTCATCCCTCCTGTACCCTAACTTATCTTCCCTTCTTTTGAAGTCCACACTGCCAGACTTTAGAAGCTCATCTCCCTGCAAGTGGCGGTTGTGTATAGCCCTCCAGGCTCTCCCCTGTCAGTCCCTCAACCACTTTGCCACTTTTCCAGTCTAGCCTGTGACATTCTCACTCTCATCATGGGGCACTTTAACATCCCTATTGATGGTCCTGTCAACAAGCTACTGCTCATCTTTCATCTCTAACCTCCTCTCTTGGCCTATCACAACTTACTGACTCTCCTACATACGAAGGACCTGGTTTTCTCCGGGTTCTGCTCAGTGCATGATGTTAATAACTCCTCTCTTCTGCACTCTGGCTACAACCTTCTAGCATTTTCAGTCAAGAACTGTCAACCCATTAAGGACACCCCCAACTACCACACTTATATAGGAATATACGTGCCATTAATATTCAGAAACTTATGACAAATCCAAGTCATCATTGACCACAATCTGTTCCACCTAATGTCCTAACTCTGCTCTGAAACATTATAATGAAACACTGCAAAATGCCCTGGATGAAGCTGCACCTCCTACACACAGAGCAACTCTGCACAGACTGTGGCAGCTATGGCACATGCTACAAACACGTTTTCTGCAGCGGTGCTCCAGGTGCGCTAAACATCTGTGGATTCAATCAATTATAAGGTTATGCTTAAAACATAAAACTCTGCTCTTAATCTCTCCAAACAAACTTACTTCAACACTCTCATCACCCGACTATTCAACAATCATAAACGGCTCTTTGACACTTTGCATTCCCTCCTCGGTCCAAGATTGCAGGCCCCCACCACCAACCTCGGCGAGGATGATTTGACCAATTATTTCAAAGAAGAAATTGACCATATCCAACAGAAAATTTTCTCCCAGTCTAATATCACACATTCTCTTCCCTCCTGCATTTCATCAAGTTCATTTTCGGTTTTTGAACCAGTCACAGAAGAAGTTACCAGGCTTCTTGCATTTTTACGCTCCACTACTGTACCTGCCAGTGACCCGACTCCCTCATATTTCCTTCAGTACATCTCCCCGGCGGTCAATCCTCACCTAACTGAAATATTTAACCTCTCTCTCATCTGGAATCTTTCCGTCCTCCTTCAAACACGCTACAATACACTCACTATTAAAAGAAAAACTACACCTGGGCCAAAACTGCACTGCAAACTACAGACCTGTCTCTAATGTCCCCTTAATCTCTAAATTTTTGGAATGCTTGATCCACTCTCTCTAATCCGCTATCTCTCAGATAATGCTCTTCTCAACCCTCTACAATCCGGCTTCCGCTCCTTACACTCTACTGAAACTACTCTTACTAAATTCTCTAATGATCTGCTAACCGCTAAATAATGGTCACTACTCACTGCTGATTCGCCTGGATTTCTCTCCTGCATTCCACACTTTGAGTCACTAGCTCTCCGTCACTATTCTCTGCTTTACTTGGCTCAAGGGCACCGTTCTCTCTTGGCTCTCCTCCTGCCTCTCTGACCACTCCTTCACTGTCTTTTGTTGGCTCGTCTTTCCTTCTCTGTCGGGGTTCCTCATCTTACAGTTCTAGGCCCCCTCCTCTTCTCTGTATATACTGCTCCTACTGGACAAACCATCAGTAGATTCAGTTTTCAGTACCGTCTGTATGCTGATGACACCCAATTGTACACATGGTCTCCTGACATCACCCTGCATTTTTACAAAAATACTAGTGATTCTCAGTCTACTGTCTCCAACATCATGTCCTCCCTCTATTTAAAATGGAATCTGTCAAAAACTGAACTTCTCATGTTTCCTCCCTTGACTAACCTTTTTAAACCCAATATTACCATTTCCATGTGTGGTTCGACCATTACTCCCCAGCAACACGTTCACTGTCATGGGGTCAAATTTGACTCGCATCTCTCCTTCACTCTCTACATCCGATAATTCACTAACCTTTTCTTACCGTTGACTCTGCAGAAACTTTTACTGTTACTCTTATTCATTCTAGTCTGGACTACTCCAACTCTCTACTAATTAATCTCCCAATTACTAAACTCTCCCCTCTCCAATGCATCCTAAATGCAGCAGCTAGGATCATATTCCTCTCCAGCCGTTCCTCCAATGCCTCCAGCTTTTGCCAGTCATTCAATTGGTTGCCCATCCACTTCAGAGTGCAATATAAACTTCTCTTTCACCCACAAAGCCCACCAAAGTTCTGAACTGCCCTATATCTCCTACCTCATCACCCTACTCGTGCCCCCGTTCCACTAATGACCCAAGACTGTCATCCTTTCTATTCTGAAGCTCCCACTCCAGTCTCCAAGACTTCTTGCGAGATGCGCCAATTCTCTGGAACGCACTACCCAGGACAATTCACTTAATTCCCAATACTGCCCATTTTAAGCATGCCCTAAAAATGCATTTCTTTAGACTGCCCTATCACCTCATCATACTTATCTAACAACTATTCTACCTTTGCCCTTATAATATTTTCTTCAAACTCTGGACCTTTTTATCATCTGTTTACACCCTCTACGTACTTAATAGCACTCTGTACCTTTACTTGTACACAAACTGGCTGGTGACCGGGTCATGCAGCGATATATGAATTCCCAATTTATTATTTTGATAGCTGGACAATACAATACAAGCACTTTTTTACAACTTGCCTTTTGTGTCCTCATTATTTCCTCACAGATTATAAGCTTGAGAGCATGGCCCTCACTCCTTTTGGTTTCTTTTGAATTGTGTTATTCTGTAATGTCTAATATTGTCTGAATATGTCCCCTTTGAATTTTAAAGTGCTGCGGAATATGTTGTCGCTATAAAAAAATTATTTAGTATAATTTGAAATCAGCAGAGAGAAAGCCCATGTGAACAAAGCCAAAGAGTCTGCAATATTTACTTTTTACTTTATTTTTTATGCAGTATCTTAAATGTAGGGTCTGTGACATAAGTGTTTAATAATATGAATCAATTACTTATGTTGTCTGACATCACATTACAGTGATGACATCGAAGCTTCTCTAACTTACATATACAGTCTGTATGATGTTTCATAAAAGTACTCTCATATGTGATTACTAATGTCTTCAACTGAAGACAGACAATATACAAATACCATTGTGCTAAATCATCGGACACTGAGACTTTACAGTAATGAGAAATGCCACGGTAGGAGATCTAATCTGACCAAAGATATGCCTACTGTTGGAGGTCTAAAATGAGGAATCAGAAAGTTATGATTCAGGTTTTCACTGTTGTTCAGCATTCAGCCACTCTGACCCTCACTTAAAGAGAACAGAGTATCAGAATTTTCATATATAAAGTAAACCAGTGCTATACTGGCACTAGGATGCTGAATGCAAGCATAGCTTTGTTCAAAGGTTGGATATTTTATTTAAAAAATATGTGAAATAAAAGTTCCAGCAATGCACTGCTATTTGATTGACAGGTTCAACAGGGGCAGGAATACGTGGGTCGGGTCTTGCTATCTATTTCCACCCATGTCTGGCTGGCCTTCCTCGCCGTCCTAGACATTAATTTCGTTGCAGACAGTGGTGGGAATAGATAGTGAGTCCCGACCCACATATTCCTGCCCCAGTTGCACCTATCAATCAAATAGCACTGCATTGCTGGAACATATTTCGGAAATAAAACATCCAATCTCTGAACAAAAAGTATGGTTACATTCAGCATCCTAGTGCCAGTATAGCACTGGCTTTAAGCGCTTACTGTGAATCTTGAAAGAGCCACCCACTGTAATGCAAACATTCTAAAATAATAATAGTCAAATACAATGAATTAGTAGTTTATGAAAACAAATTGCTGAGAATTAGATAGACATTGGAGAATCCTTTACTGTCTGGAAATAAAAATATTTTAACCGGTTTTTAAAAAAAAAAAAAAAAATGTTCACCACCACAGGCCACTAATATTACATCCATTACGACATCACATCTATGACAACATCAGTTAATCATCGCATAGTTTTATGGACAAACATGTCGTAGGGTCGTTCCAGGATTTCCTGCTGTGGTCATACAATATGAAGTGACATCTCTAAGGTGTGTATTTTTTTATTAGCGTCAGATCCTACATTCCCATAGATTTGTAGACTTTTATTCCAGGAGATGCATGAAATTAGGATAGGGTCCCATCAAAGAAGGGTCACCTTGCCGAAGGTGATAGGATCATGAATTGGCTAATTTATGAGCGAAGTATCTTCCATTTTTCCAAATGCATTTATACAGTTTAAATCCTACAGGACCAGCAGCAGCAAAAAAGTATTCTTTTTCACAGCTAAAAACTGGGCATTTGCAGGTAGCACATTTCATTAAGTTGCACATTTATGTACAAATAATAAAAATCCCAGAAAAAAAACAGTATGGCCACCTATTGTTTATTACTTAAAAATGAGCTATTTTTCATTAGTTTCATGCATGACAACAAACAGCTAATGATTCTTTACATTTGCTCTTTAAATCAAACAAATCCCTTTAGAAACAGATATTTCCTTAATGGGCATTAGCGGGAGATGAGTAAAGGGAATAAATCCGGAATCTAAAATATGCACCGACAGTAATAATGGTATAGAATTATTTTCTAAGCAGTACAAAATGTCCTTTGAAAATGGATAGTTCATTCTATAAACCTCCAACACTTGTTCTGGTTAACATGGAAAAAAAATATTTGCTAAATTACTTCCATATGGTCTTTTCTTCTTAATTGTAACTAAAGCTTCCAATACAGAAAATGCTTCCACTGCAATATAGTTGTCAAAGTGGTGTCCTCCCGTGGACAGTTTATTTAAACAGGTCTGCGCCACCAGTTTCAGACGGTCATAAAACTGTCCTAATGTATATTTATTTTTCTAAACTTAGCAATTACTGGATAAGACGGTAATGTTCAAGGGTAATCCTGGAAAAGGGAAAAGCTCAAAAAGTTCAGAATATTTGTCGGTGATCCAAAATAAAAAAAGCTTCTTCGTACTTATTTATATATAATGTTCTTACTGCTACCATATCATCCATCTATCTCATAGCAGTGATTTATGAGCGCCTTAGAAGATGCATTCTGCAAAAATGCTTGCATATATACATTTAGAACTATTAGAAAAATATGATTTAGAGATAGTATCAGTTGAAGTCATTTTGCAAATTCCATCTTAAGTCAGTCAAGAATTTTATTCAATCTCCCAGTCTACTCAGCTACAGCATAGTCCATCTCTAAAATCAGTATAACAAAATATAGCTTTCGTTAAATGACTAACTTCTACAGAAAATGGTAGTGGATGCCTAATCTCCTAAATGTATAGTGGCTTGAAAGCACGGGGTTAATATCAAGTATAAACTAACCATATACAGACAACGTAACAATGTAAGTTAGTCAAACCCACCAATTTCAGATGATGGGGGTTATATTTTGATTTGTCCAATAATGTGTACCATCAGGCGAAAAACTGTGGCTAAAAGGATATGGCAATAGCTTATTCCCCATTGTGTACAGAAATAACCATGCACGCTTGGCCATGTTGGCGATGTTGACAGAATGTTTTTGGTGTTATTTTAATAGCTACCAACCAAAAAAGGCATTCAGATTTATTCTGCTTTTTATGCATATAGCTGGTTTAAGGATGAACACAATGTATGACATAGTAGGACACCAATTTATTAAAAATGCATGTAAGCAGATTTCTTCCAATTAAATTATTCCAATTATTACCATTTAAACTGGTCATAGTATGTACATGTATTTACATAGTTCATCTCCATTTTCTATATAACATCTTTAATTTACCTTGTTCTGGTCAATCAAAATCAAGTAAACTTGCTATCTATTTAATATTTTTGTTTGGCAATTTTTAAAGGCGCTGTCTAGGACCTTAACACTGATGATCTATCCCTAGCTCTAGTAAGAACATTTTCAAGAAATAAATACAGAGAAGCCTATTTTTTTGGACCTCTGTTAAATATTCTCAGGATATGTCATCAATGTCTGATCGGTGGAGGTGAGACACACAGCACCCCGTTGTCTAGAACTACTTAGTTGTAGAGCTGCACAGCTGACTGTATGGTGACCTCGACTAGGTACTGCATATCTGCCCCCTATTCAAATTAATAGAGGGCAGATGTGCAGTACCTAGCTCTGCCACTATTCCGTCGATGGAGCCGTGCAGCTCCGCAACTGAGTAGTTCTGGCCAGCAAGGGTGTGGGCTGTCGCACCCCCACTGATGACATAGTTGACCCATCCTAATATTTGACTGAGATTTAAAAGAAAAAAAAAAGTAAGAAAGAAAAGGCTTCTACAGACTTTATTATAAAAAATGTTCTTCTACCATATCAACCATCTATCTCATAGCACTGATTTATGAGAAAGATAGGTCATCAATAAAAAAATCCAGGACAACACCTTTAAAGGGAACCAAATATCAGGATTTTGGTATATAAGGTAATGCCAGTGCAGTACTGGCACTATCAGGCACAGGCTGTACATACCATTAGTGGGCAGCTCGGGTGTTTAGGCAGTGAAATCCAAGTTTATAAAGTTTGAAAATTCATCCACTTTTTGATTGACGTATGCACCTCTTCTAATAGTGTCCGGGCGGGTTATGCACATTATTACCGCCCCCCCTCCCGCCGCCTGTTGCTCCCTCTCTCTGGCTGTATGTAAATTTCTTTATTCAGAAACACGGCATCGGAGTTGGCGCCTGCGCAGAGCACTTATCTCCAGCCGCCGTGTTTCTGAAGCCCACAGTACTTAGTATTGTGCATGAGAGGGCGACACATGCGCCCTCACTTCTTCAGATCTCGTTGTGACCGCGGGAGCGCGCGGTCACAACAGGACTGGAGAAGAGCTGATCTTACCGATTAGCTGCAGCAGACGATATCGTAGCTGCAGCTAATTGGGGTAAGATAAGCTGTTCTCCAGTCCTGTTGTGACCGCGCACGCTCCCGTGGTACAACGAGATCTGAAGAAGAGACGGAGCATGCGCCACCCTCTCATGCACAATACTAGGTATTGTGGGCTTCAGAAACACGGCGCCGGAGATAAGCGCTATGTGCAGGCGCCAACTCAGACGCTGTGTTTCTGAATAGAGAAATTTACATACAGCCAGTGAGAGGGAGGAACAGGCGGCGGGGGGGAGGATGGGAATCATGTGCATAACCCGCCCGGACATTATCAGCACAGGCGCCCACATCAATCAAAATGTGGATGAATTTTCAAACTTTATAAACTTGGATTTCACAGCCTAAACATGCGAGCTGCCCACTAATGGTATGTACAGCCTCTGCCTGATAGTGCCAGTACTGCACTGGCTTTACCTTATACACGAAAATCCTGATGTTTGGTTCTCTTTAAGACACCCAACCAAAGTTAAGTGCCAGGTCAATTAGGTATATTGCCACATAATTCCAAAAGTGAAGCCTTCTGCTAACAATGTGTGTAACTTTTCACTGTTCATATGAAACATAACCAACATAGCATAAAAATAATGTCCCAGTGTATAGCTCACCTTTAGGATCATCTCAGCCCGAGTCATACCTTTCACCACTATTTTCGTGTAACTTGCTGGAGCTTTCCGCACTACTTGAGAACCGATTGATGGTAGGTCGAGGAGGACAGTTTTCAGAGAGTGAGTATCAAGAAGAAGCTATAAACAAGTTAAACTTGCATTAAAATGTGCACAAACAATGAATAAAAGCTTGCAAAAACTGCATTTAACAAGGTAATTTACAGCAGGCAATTAAATTTATAAATGCCACACAAGCTATTTCCAAAAAGTGTCCTCTGTTTTCACCAAACACGGTGCTTTGAATCCAGCATTGTAGCAAAGTCCTTTTTTACTGAATGAATTTGACCTGAAACAGAGATACAATAACAGACTTTGTGCTCAAATAAAAATGGTGCTACATCCTAACAAAAATGCCCAGAGGCTGAGTGTGAACTACTACATGATGATGAGATTGTTAACTTGTTAATATAAACATTTTCTGAACACTCTTAAGCTTTCTGTGCATGGTTTACAAGCCTCAATAAGGTTTTAACCCCTTCACAACCTAACTTAATCAGCTGTCATGTGCCTCTAAACAGCTGCAGGTGTATCAGAGACCTGCTCGCAGCTGTTAACTAGTTAAATCCCGCTGTCAATCTCTGACAGGGGGATTTAATCAGGGGGGGAGATTCATTCCCTGCTCCCTTCGGTGCGCCTATGACATGATTGTGGGGCGCTGATGGGTTGTCATAACAGTCGGGGGTCAGTTGATGACCTCCTATGTCTGTCATTACGATCCTCCTTTGAATGCTGGCTGTTAGCCGGCGTTCATTTGGGATCGTGATTTCTGCTATACAGAGCATTGCTGATACAGCTTCAAGTCCTCTAAGGCTATGTGCGCACTTTCCATTTCCACCTGCTTTTCAGCTGCTTTTTTGGTCCGTTTTGAACTGCACGTTTTCATGCCAAAATGCATGCGTTTTGATTTTCCAGCAAAGTCTATGGAAAATGTGGATTTCTTGTCCGCACTTTGCGTTTCCAAACGCAGCATTTAATTTGCATATTTTGTGGCAAAAACCATGCGTTCAAAGAAGCAGGAGGTCAATTGTTTTTGCCATTTTGGCTGCGTTCTACACCCATTGAAATCAATGAGTTGTAGCAAATCGCTGCCAAAATGTGAAGCGATGTGCTTGCATTGCATTATTATTGCGATCCACATGTTTTTTTTAACATAACAAAGGCAGGTCTTTCGGTCTCTCTCTCTCTCTCTGTCGGTCTGTCTCTCTCTCTCTCTCTATGTCTCTATCTCTCTCCCTGTCAATGTCAGTCTCTCCCTCTCCCCCCCTCTCTCATACTCACCGATCCACGGTCACCGGCGCGGCGCTGCACGGCGTTCATACTATGGCGGCTTCTTCTCTTTTGAAAAAGCCGGACGCTCATTAATCCATCACGTATTCCCTGCTTTTCCCGCCCACTGGCGCCTATGATTGGTTGCAGTCAGACACGACCCTACGCTGAGTGAAAGCTGTCTCACTACAACCAATCACATCCGCCGGTGGGCGTGTCTATATTGAGCAGTAAATAAATAAATAAATGGAAAAAAAACGACGTGCGGTTCCCCCCCATTTGGATACCAGCCAGGGTAAAGCCATACAGCTGGAGGCTGTTATTTTCAGAATGGGGAGCTCCACATTATGGGGAGCTCCCCAGTCTAACAATATCAGCCAGCAGCCGCCCAGAATTCCCGCATCCATTAGATGCGAAAGTCCCGGGACTTTACCGGCTCATCCCGACTTGCCCTGGTGCGGTGGCAAACGGGGTAATAAGGAGTTAATGGCAGCAGCCCATAGCTGCCACTAAGTCCTAGGTTAATCATGGCAGGTGTCTCCCCGAGATACCTTCCATGATGAACCTGTAAGTTAAAGTAAATAAACACACACATCCAAAAAATTCTTTATTTGGAATGAAAGAGAAAAAAACACCCTCTTTAACCACTTTATTAATCCCTCAAAACACCTCCATGTCCGACATAATCCACGCAAGGTCCCATGACGCTTCCAGCTCTGCTACATCGGAAGCTGACAGGAGCGGCACTAGAACACCTCTGCTCCTGTGAGCTCCATGCAGCAAGTGAAGTGAGTCGCGCGATTAGTTGTGCTGTCACTGAGGTTACTCGCGGCCACCGCTCTCACGTGGAGCACTGCAGCTGTGACCGCGGGTAACCTGAGTGAAAGCACAGCTGATCGCGCGGATCACTGCAGTCACTCAGGGAATTTGCGATCACAGGTGAGTCCTTCACGTGTGACCGCAAATCAAGCTGCGACACACACAGAGCCGCGGGATCACAATGAAGTCGGGTGAAGTTCATTCGAGTTCATTCTGATCGCGCGGCACTGTCCCTCCGCCAGCCATGACAGTGACAGTGCGGTCCCACTCGGCTCTGCTGCAGGTCTATGGGGATGCTGCAGAGCAGAGTGGGTGCGTACTGTGAAAAACGTGCGTTCTGGATGCTTTTCCCACTCTATTTCTATGGCAGAGAAAGCATCTAGAACGCATTAATTCTCTCCAGGAATGTCCGCACTTTGGGTTCTGCAGAATGCGTCTCAGAACGCAGCTTTTTCAGCTGCCTTCTGAGACGCACACGCAGTGACTTTTTCGCTGCAGAATTGAACTGCAAAGTGCGCACATAGCCTTAGAGAACTATTAAATACAATAAAAAGGGGGGGGGGTGTTTCTAAAAAAAATATGAAAAAATAAAACAAAAAGTTCAAATCACCCTCCTTTAGCCCTATTAAAAATAAAACTATTAAAAAAAGAAAAAAAAATACACATATTTGATATTACTGCATTTGCAAAAATATGCTAAGTAAAACAAAATAAATTAATCATATCGGTAAACAGCGTAATGAGAGAAAAAAAACAAAACATCAAAACAACAGAATTACATTTTTTTGGCCACCAGAACATTGCAAGAAAATGCAAAATAAAATTCAATGAAAGGTGATCAAAATATTATACCTACCCTAAAATATGTTAAATATAGGGACCCCCATACAGCAGTATGAAAAATCATGCTGGGCAAAAGCTAGCCCAGATTGGTCAATGAGACCATTGCACAGACTCAAACTAACATATATAAGCAAGGGAACAAGAGTCAAAAGGTGCCAAAAAGTGAATATAATTTTATTGTTACAATCATAGATGTGCAACCAGCAAAAAAGAAAATAAAAACACAGAGGGATGTGAGAAGACATAAACAGGACCGCCAAATGGATGGTATTTGGAGATGACCAATTACATGAATAAAACATACAGGGGAAATGTCAGAGCAAATATTGCAGGGACAATACATATAAAGTGCATGTGCATAAATACATATGAATAGCCCGCTCAGACACCCCCAATACATAAGTAAGATCTGGTCAAATCACTTAAATAGAAAAGTATGTACAAAGTAAAGTGGCCAGTGCATCTAAAGTGGCCAGTGCATAGTCCTGAATATGCAGAAAAAAGGCTCCCCCATACCCCAACAACGCTGCCTTCTCCTTCCCTGAGGAAGCCGAACTTGAGCACGGGCTCAAAGAGGCTAAACGTACGTTGGTGGGGTATGGGGGAGCCTTTTTTCTGCATATTCAGGACTATGCACTGGCCAGTTTAGATGCACTGGCCACTTTACTTTGTACATACTTTTCTATTTAAGTGATTTGACCAGATCTTACTTATGTATTGGGGGTGTCTGAGCGGGCTATTCATATGTATTTATGCACATGCACTTTATATGTATTGTCCCTGTAATATTTGCTCTGACATTTCCCCTGTATGTTTTATTCATGTAATTGGTCATCTCCAAATACCATCCATTTGGCGGTCCTGTTTATGTCTTCTCACATCCCTCTGTGGTTTTTTTTCTTTTTTGCTGGTTGCACATTATGATTGTAACAATAAAATTATATTCACTTTTTGGCACCTTTTGACTCTTGTTCTCTTGCTTATCTACCCTAAAATATGCTTGAGCTTACACTTAAGGCCACTTTACACACACAGATAAATCTGCGGCAGATCTGTGGTTGCAGTGAAATTGTGGACAATCAGTGCCAGGTTTGTCGCTGTGTACAAATGGAACAATATGTCCATGATTTCACTGCAACCACAGATCTGCCAAAGATTTATCTCTGTGTGTAAAGTGGCCTTTCGGCAGCATTTAACCACCTGGCCGAAAATCCGTCAGATTGTTAATAGTATAGGCCCATCGTTCACAAAAATTGTGTAATGTCTATGGGTTTAACAACTCAACGATGTGTCCAAAAACGGTTGCTCATCGTGCATGTGAACAAAAATATTCCCATCTTTCAAAAATTGTGTAATGTAAATGGAGACTGTACAAGGATTAGACGGGCAGAAAGGAGGAGTGGAATTGTTCAGTAGTAGTTGTAGCACTGGAATGTGTCATATAGTTCGTTGTTATTTTTGCAACTGCAACTGTTTGTATAAAATCGTTAAGTTATTTGGCAAACATTTTATCTCTAATTCGATAACATTTCCTTTTTAACCGTATTAGTGGAATAAAAGTATGAATTCATGTGTTAAAAAAGAAAATTGTATCCCTTATAGGATTTGAAAGCTGAACACTAGTGAAGGGGAAACCCGAACCATAAAGTTTGGGGGTCCGTGCCAAACACCTAGCATACATGCATGGACCCAGAACACAGACTTCTCAAGGAAGTCCGTGTTACTGTTTAGGTTCAACAGCCCGGTAAAGGGCTGGGAGGCTGTAAAACAAATCAAAATGGGGATTAAAGAAGGCCAATTATACTTACCAAGTTTCCGTGCAGCTGTCACACTGCTTCATTAAACCTTATGATTATTCACTGCTTCCCCTGCCCACCCTCTGTGACAGCATCTGTGATTGGTTGACCTCACACTAGCTGTCTTGTTCCCGAAGTGGAGTTTAAAAATAAATAATTGGAAAAAAATGACGTCCAGCCCCCCATACTTTGATAGCTGCAGTCTCCAGCTGTGTAATTTACCTTGGCTATGTATCAAAATATAAGGACACCAAGCGTTTTTTTAAATTTATTTAAATAATAAATTAAATAAATCCGCCTTCCTGTCCATGGGGTCCCTAAGACCAGAGGAGTCCTCGAATGGGATAGATGTCTTCCTTGCGACGTTTGCCACCGAGACGTCAATCTTGGGAACATCATCTCACTCCTTAATGTTCTCGAGTTCGAACGGAAGACACGCTTTGAAATCTCGTGGTATAACAAGTTTCTTTTTGGCTTCTTCCCATTCCTCCAGTATCATCGCCCGCACATGCTAGTTGACTGGAATGACCCTGTTCCGCTGAGATATGAGACCCCTGAACATTTCGTCTTGTATGGATCTCATTTTCTCCGTGTCCTCTACCATCATGGTCTTCCGGACTGCTCGGAGAAGTTCGTCCAAGTCACCTGCTGAGAATAGGTAACGCCTCCCTTCCTCAGGTAGAGACCCTGGGATCTCGTCCTCCATCTGTGAGTCAGAGTCACCAGAATCCTCCTCAGAGGAGGAGTCCTCCAAGGTATAACGCTGTCGCTTCTTAGGGGCTCCCGAGGGTTCTGGCTGAGGAGCCTTGCTAGTCATTGCTGCCTGCACCTCTTCCCGTATCATGGACCTCAAGTCAGAGGGTTGTCTGCTCTTCTGAGACTAGTTTTGCTGTACAGGCCTCACAGAGCTTTTTAACATAGGTGTCAGGTAATTTTGCATTGCAGACTGCGCAGCGTTTGGATTTTGGTGGAGCTTTCTTAGGTTCTTTTTTGGATATGGTGCCTGAGCCCACAGAGGAACTTCCACCCTGTAACATACAAGGCTCAGACAATTCAATACACCATTCTCTTTAAGGGCACTAACCGACGGGTTGACACTTACATGGACCTGGGCTTCCTCAGGGGATTTAGTGTCTGAACGTTCACCCTCATCCATGGCCAGACTGTGACAGCACTACTGTACCCAGCTGGCCTGCAGCGATTAGCACTGTCTAAATCCCCACCTTTTTCAGGTTTCTATTACCTGATTGAAGGTGCCTCCAGGTTGTTCCTTCCGAATTCCGTTTTTTGAAATTTGTGCCATCCTCCGGGAGTTACACTTACCCGCAAACCAGAAGTGCAACGTCTGCGCCGGAATGCGCTTTAGGCTGGAACGCATACTGCGCCTCCCAGAAGTGCCTTGTGGATGTGGCTGCGGCAGGATGCCGAGAGCCTTCAGTGGAAGGAAGCAGCTAGCGCTGGGAGCTCTAGCTCTACCAGCTAGGCTGAGGGACCTCTCACAGAGAGGTGTTGGCCTTGGGAGTCTTGACCGGCTGGAAGAAGAGAGCGAGCCCCCCCCCCGATCCAACTGGACCTCGTACATCCCACGGTAAGTTCTTGCATCAGTCCTGTACAGGGAGAGGAAAAACACTGCAGGGGTGGGGAGGGGCTTTTAACTTCTTGTGTTCCTGTCCCTGCAGAGGTCGGAGGAAGCAGCTCCTGTGGTGCTGTCATGTGGCGTCCTGGAAAAAAATTCAATTTATCTTACTGTTAATTCGGTTTCTAGGAAACCCACCATGACAGCACACAGGAGGTTAGCTCTCCACCCTATTAGGGACAGGAAACACAAAGAGGTTAAATAACTCCTCCCACCTCCCATCTCCAGTGTTTTTTCAAGTACCACCAACAAAATCATGAATGGTTTAAATCTTTTATTTACAGAAATAAGCCATTAACATGCATGCGAATAATTTGATAGGGAGGGATAACTGTGCTGTCGTGGAAGTTTTCCTAGAAACCGAATTTACGGTAAGATAAATTCAATTTTCTCTAGTCATCCTCCACGACAGCACTCAGGAAGAGTACCAATGAAAAGGCTACGGAGGGACAACAGCCTGTAGGACTTTACGTCTAAAGGCCAAATCCCTATTGGAAAGCCAGTCCAATCGGTAATGTTTAACAAAAGTATGGACAGAGGACAAGGTCGCTGCTCTGCAAATCTGATCAATGGAAGAGTCAGCCCTCTCAGCCCAGGAGACTGACATAGATCGAGTAGAATGTGAGGTCAAGTGAATTGGAGGAAGGAGGCCTTGGGGAACATATGCCTCTTTAATAGCGTTCTTTATCCAGTTGGATACTGTGCTCTTGGCTGCCTTCTTTCCAGCATTCTTACCCACAATCTGCACAAAAAGATTGGAATCATTTCTGAAGGACTCCGTTTTCTGTAGGTATAGCATAACTGTCTTACGTACATCAAGGGAATGAAAGTCCGTCTATTTTTGGTTAGCTGGATCTGAACAAAAAGATGGCAGACTAATTTCTTGGTTCCTATGAAAGTCCGACATTACTTTCGGGAGAAAGGAGGGATCCAGACGGAAGACGATTCGATCATCCAAAATCTTCATATAGGGCTCTCTGATGGTAAGAGCCTGTATTTTACTTACTCGCCTGGCCATAGTAATTGCAATCAAAAATGCCGTTTTCCAAGCCAGATACCTCAGGGTAGAGGAAGCCAGAGGTTCAAAGGGAGCCTTAGTCAACCCCTGAAGAATTGTGTTAAGATCCCAGGTGGGAACTATCGCCAGCCATTTAGGACGAGCTCTAACCGCTGAAGAGAGGAATCGCTTCACCCAGCGATGGTTTGCCAGGTCCTGATCAAAATATGTACTTAAAGCAGATACTTGGACCTTGAGAGTGCTGGGGCTGAGACCTTTTTCAAGGCCCGACTGTAAAAAGTCCAGGATGTGAGCCACGTTTGTATGGAACGGGTCAGGAGTCTAAGGACTGCACCAGTTGGTAAAGGTCTTTCACATTTTAAAGTAGATCAAATTAGTGACAGGCTTATGGCTTTTCTGCAGCGTGTCAATGACCCTCTCAGATAGGCCCCTGGCTCTCAAAATGACGGATTCAGAAGCCACGCAGCCAGGTTCAGTCTTTTGAGGTCTGGGTAAAAGAGCGGATGTTGATGGAGAAGATCTGGGATCTGAGGCAATATGAAGGGTCCGTCCTGAGCCATGGTTACTAGGGCCCTGAACCAGCTGTGTCTGAGCCATAGTGGCGTGACCAGGATGGGTAGGAACCCTGTCTGATTTGACTTTCTGAAGAGTCCGTGCCAGCAACGGGATTGGCGGAAAGGCGTATGCCAGTTGAAATCTCCAAGGATGGGAAAAGGCATCCACTGCTACCGCCGGATCCCTGGGATTTAAAGAGAAAAATTGATGTACCCTTGCGTTCTGCTGAGTTGCAAAGAGATCCACCTCCGGTTGTCTCCACCTTTGGACTAATGAATGGAACACAACTGGGTTCAGGGACCATTCCCCAGGATGAATGACCTGCCTGCTGAGGTAATCTGCTCGAGTATTTTCGGACCCCTTCAGGTGGACAGCCGATAGTGACAGGAGGTGGTTTTCTGCCCAAAAAGAGATTCCTGCGGAAATCCTTTGCAAACTCTTGTGGCGCAAGCTACCTTGATGACGCAGGTGAGCCACTGATGTCATTTGTCGGAGTACGCCATGACATGTGCCCCTTGGAGCATAGATTTCGCTGTTCTAAGCGCCTTAAGGACAGCTTCCAGTTCTCGAAATTTCGAGGATCTGCGACTGATGTCCAAGGACCAGAGGCCTTGGAAAGGAACCTGAGAGATGATCGCCCCTCAGCCTTTCTGGCTGGCATCTGTGGTGATTGTCACCAATGGCTCTCGATTCCAAAAAACTCCCCTTTGGAGATGGGCAGGGATCACCCACCACAACGAGGCTTTCACCGAACATGGCAGGGATATCTTATTGTTTAGGGAGCTCTGGGCGCCGTCCCAAGATGCCAAGATATGTGCTTGAAAGGTTTGTGAGTGGGCCTGAGCCCAGGATACCGCCGGCATGCAAGATGTCATAGATCCCAGCATGGACATTGCGAATCTCAGGGTAACAACTCGTTGGCAATGCAGAAACAATTTTTTTTCCTTTAATCCCAACTGCTTGTCTCTTGGGAGAAAGGATTGTTGTTTCAGAGTCCAACATGACTCCAAGGAAGAAATTTTTTGTGGAGGGAAGAAAGTCCGACTTTTGAGGGTTCACCACCCATGCTAGGTTGTGGAAGACTTTTAGTGTGAGCTGCACATGTTAGAGGAGCAATTGGGCAGAGGGGGCCACTACCAGGAAATCGTCGAGGTAGGGGATTATACAAACGTTTTGACCCTGCAGGAATGCTACCACCTCCCCCATTATTTTGGTGAATATCCGAGGAAGACCGAACGGAAGGGAGTTGAACGGATAATGCCGAAGATGCCCCTTGTGGAAAACTGCGAAGCGAAAACATTTTTTGTGGGCGTGAAAGAGCGGAATATGGTAGTACGCATCTTTTAGATCTATAGTGGGCATAAAAAATCCCGGACCGACAAGGGGCGTGGTGGACCTGACTGATTCCATTTTGAAATGCCGGTAGATGACGTGGCGATTTAAGGGT
Source organism: Anomaloglossus baeobatrachus (assembly GCF_048569485.1). Taxonomy (NCBI): domain Eukaryota; kingdom Metazoa; phylum Chordata; class Amphibia; order Anura; family Aromobatidae; genus Anomaloglossus; species Anomaloglossus baeobatrachus. The sequence continues at coordinate 452,609,768 of NC_134354.1, forward strand.
TTGAGGTTGATTAACAACAGAGGTGTGCCGTTGGGTTTTGTTATCAGGAAGAGATGGGAGTAATGGCCGAGACCCGCCTCCGACTCTGGTACTACCGACACTATCCCTATTTTTTGGAGGTTCTGAATGCAGCCCATGAGAGTGACATGACTTCTCTGAGAGGGAGAATAAGTGACCCGAGTACAACGAGGAGGATAAGTGGAGAACTCCACCTTGAGACCCTCTTTGAAGGTGCTTAAGACCCATTGGTTTGATACCTCCTGCCACTGACTTAGGAATGCTGACAGTCGAACTCCTATCCTGATGGCGTCATTGTTCATCTTGCTGCTGTTGCTGATCATCAGACCTCTGGGACTGAAAGATGTACCTCCCTCTGCCCCCTTTCGGGTAACTCAAATGGCCTGTCTTACCCTTCCCTCTGTAATGGGTAGATGGATTCTGGGGGGCACGAAAAACTTTCTTATGTGGTCTTTCTTCTGGCAACAGTTTCTTCTTGCCCGTAGCCTTCTCCCTAATCTCTTCTAGGGCTGGACCGAAGACATGCTCCCCTCTAAACGGGAGAGAGCAAAGCTTTACTTTGGAGGCCTTATCACCGCTCCAAAGCTTAAGCCAGAGAGCTCTTCTTGCCGCATTAGAAAGGACCCCACCTCTTACAGCTACACGGACAGACTCCGCAGAAGCATCAGCCAGAAACCCTGTTGCTTTATGGAGGACTGTCAGGGAAGTCAGGATATCTTCCTTACGGGTGTCTTGGATGAGATGTTCCTCCAGCTGTCCAAGCCATCTGAACAAGGAGCGAGCAACACAGGTGGAGGTGACCCCTGTCCTATGGAAAACCGCAGATGCCTCCCAGGATTTCCGAAGGAGGCTGTCCATCTTACGGTCCATGGGATCTTTGATTTGAGACGAATCCTCAAATGGCAGCATTGTTTTCCTTGCCACTCTGGCGACCTGAATATCCACCTTAGGGATATCCCAGCAGCAGGCTGAATCCTCTTCCAGTGGGATTCTTTTTCTCAATTCACGAGAAATGGTGAGGGGTTTCTCAGGGTTTCCCCACTCTTTTAAAACCATCTCTCGAATTATTTTGTGGACCGGAAATCCCAACTTCTTACGGGTCCTAAGGCCCCCGAACATCTTATCTTGTACCGATTGAGTAGATTTTTCTTCTTCTACCCTCATAGTCTCCCTTACTGCACCTAAAAGTTCATCCATATCCTCCATGGAGAAAAAATATCTGGCTTCAACTGTATCAGAAGATAAACCATCATCCTCTTCAAACAGCCCTTCCAGCGGCAAGGAGGGCCCCTCCAAAGAGTCTGACTCAGAGTTCTCCACAGGGCTGATTTTTATCTTTTCAGGTGCAGGAGGGGCTGTAGGAGGTGCGGGGGTGGGCTGTGAAAGGGATGCCAGGGAGGACTGAATCTCCTGACATACCATATTTTTTAGTTCATCCATAAGGGAGGGCTGATCCTCTCTTACTACCTGATCTGTACAACGCTGACAAAGCTTCTTGGAATACTCAGCAGGAAGCTTCTTATTGCACATCATGCACCTTTTAAAAGATGGCTTCTCCTTCTTAGGGGCAGGAGTCTTATCTCCCTAAGGGGGAGAGAAGAGGCCATTAAAAAACAGGCACCCAGAAATGAAGCTTGCTGGCATATGATAGCCCACCACCCCGACCTAACCCCCTAGTCACTGTTTACTCAAAGAACTGGGGGATGAGCTGGGCTCCACAGATGCAGAACTTGAAGAGCGATCTCCCTCCATCCTATCTCTGAAAGTGCTCATACCTAGGGTCCGTATGCGGTCCGGGTTATATCCAGATGTGAGTGACTCCTCCTGCTCCATAGGTCGGGGGGCGCAGGCTTTCACAGGAGCGAGCCCCGGCTATCACAGGCAGCAACCGCGCATGCAATCCACAGTGGAACGCATGGAACCGGAAGTGACGTCATCAAAGGGCGCAGACGTCACTTCCGCACGCCACTTCCACGTGTGTGAGGAAGAGGTGCCATGGAGCTACCAGAGGCCTATGGTAAGTCAGCCTGCCCTGCTTTACCTCGCAGAGGCGCAGGAGGGGAAGACAGGTCTGGAGTCCCAAGGAGACGGGAGCAGCGGTGGAGGAGGAAGCACTTGGCCCTGACATCAGCTGCCCGGTATGTACCTAAATGCAGAGCTCTCATGACCGGCCACGAGAGCACCGCAGTAACCTCTCATGTCCCATAGGGACAGGAAACAACACTGGAGATCGGAGGGGTTATTTAACCTCCTTGTGTTTTCTGTCCCTAATAGGGTGAGTGCACCTGAGGTCACAGCTGGCTGTTCCCACAGTACATTAGCTGTGACAACAAGTGAACTCACCTTAGGCTGTAGGCAACTCAGTAGGCTATGTGCGTACTTTGAGTATTTGGCTGCAGAAATTAATGCACCAAATTGGCATCTCCTGGCAGAAAAATGCACACATTTTTTATGCATTTTTCTCCCAGGATATGCAGATTTGGTAAAGAAATTTCTGCAACCAAATACTGAACTTGCACACAAAGCCTAATCCGGTATTGAGTTCAATAAGTTTACATGAGGTGAGTTTACTTGAGGATTCAGCTGGCGGTTCCCATGGTACACCAGCTGTGACCTCAGGTGAATTCAATTAACTCACCTCAGTTGAACTCAATGCTAGATTATGTAATGTGCACAGAAATTCCTACACCAAATCTACAACTCCTGGCAGTAAAATGCACCAAAAACAAGATGCATATTTGACACGTTATTTTGCCAGGAGTTGCAGATTTGGTACACAAATTTCTGTCAACAAACACTCAGCGTTTTGTGTTTATTTTTGTTTACTTACACAATTAGTAATATAGGGGTCTCATAAACCCTTACTAATCTAGGACTTCATTGTAGTTATAATTTTTTAACAAATCACAGGTGTCATTAACTTCTTATATTACTCAGATTGCCACCAATGCAGGGCAATTGGGATGAGCCAATTAAGCGCCAGGATTGGCGCATCTAATGGGGAGGGCCAAATAACCATCCCCAGACTGAGAATACCAGCCCCATCTGTCTCCTTTATCTTGACTGGGTAACAAAATTGGGAGGGACCCCACGCTTTTCTTTTTTAAAAATCATTATTTAAATATTTTTTTTTTATTAAAACGTGTGGGCTCTCTTATATTTTGAAACACAGCCAAGATAAAACACACAGCTGGGGGCTCCTGCCTCCAGCTGTCTACTTTATCTCAGCTGAGTATCAAAATACGGAGAACCGCATATAATTTTTTCAAAATATTTATATTTATACTCCACTTTGGAGACCCAGAGAGCTAGTGCTGAGATTGTCGCATCTAATGGATGTGATAATTCTGGGAGGCTGCAAGCTGCTATTTTTAGGCTGGGGGACTCACAATAACCATGGGTCTTTCCAGCCTGAGAATACCAGCCTCCAGCTTTCTGGCTTTATCTTGTATGGGTATCAAAATTGGGAAGACCACACGCTGGTATTTAAAATGATTTAATTTAAAAAAAGCAAAAACCCACAGGTTCTTCCTATTTTGATACACAGCCAAGATAAGAGCATGTCTGGAAGCTGCAACCTGTAACTGTATGCTTTATTTGTGCTGGATATCATAATATCGGGGCACACTACGCCAATTTATTTATTTTACTGTATGATGGACCCGCAGGCCGGGGTTGTGATTGGAAGTGTCAGACAGGCTGTGACCCAGCATGGGGGCACGTCTAACTGCAACCAATCACAGACACCGGTGGGCGGGGAAAGCAGTGCATATTCAATGAAGGTACTGAGTGGCCAGGGAAACCAATGAGCGGCCGCAGGAGCGTACAGCCGCGCCTGTGACGTATAAAGTGCTTCCTCCTACCCCTTTACGCCGGTTTCTGGTCCCCATAGATTATATGAGGACTGGCATCCGGCCAGATACCAGGGATAAAAACCCCTGCTGACCCAGAGTTGGTGGGGATTGATTTGCGAGTCCAAGTCCTCCTATCATTGGAGAGAAATGCAAGGACAAAACGCAAAAAGAACTGACATGCTGCAGTTTGTCAGAAGTTTGTGACAAATAAACTGCACACAAAAAAACTGCAACGTGCGCACAGCAAATCAGAATACTCAGACTTTGCTGGGAAGTCAAAAGTGAGAACTTTCTGACAACAAAACTACAACAAAAAATGCGTCAAAAACACAGCGTGCGCATGTGGCCTAAAAGTTTAACATTTCAGTTTATGGTTCTGCATAAATTTGACCTAAAATGACATAAGATTTTCACACATTAAAATGCAAATAAAGAGAACCAACTCAAAAAAGCTGTAAAAAAATATTACTGGGGTTTTTTTTAGTAAAAATATCAAATATCATATCTGACTGTCAAAAGTATGTGAATCTTTAGGATTAGCAGAATAATTTTAAAATAAAAGTATATTCTGGTGTTTTCAATCAGATGACAATCCGTTGTCAATGAGCAACCTATTTTATTTAAATAAGAGGGATCCATCAAAGTCTGATCTTTACAACTAGAGTTGATCGAACATGCCAAAAACTGGGACCGGCAGATCACAGCCAGATTTTAAAGAGTCTGATCCGCTACGGAATCCGGTGCCCATATAAGTCAATGGGGACTGGAATCCGGAGATTAAAAACGTTTGTGGAGGGGATAGGGGAGGTAGGAGCGAGCGCAGCATACTCACCGAGGCAGTGTCAGTGGCGGCACACTCCTTCCGGGTCACACCCTTTCGGAGCCGACAATTCAATATTCACTACTTTGCCCGCCCACCGGCGCATGTAATTGGTTGTAGTTAGACATGCCCCCATCCTGAGTGTCAGTGTGTCAGCTGAGTGCAACCGATCACAGGCGCCAGGACGGCCGGTGGGCGGGGAAAGCAGTGTATCCCTCGCAAGTGTGACTCTGGCTTTTTTTTTTTAATTTAAATAAATAATTTAAAAAAAACCCAGACGTGCAGTCCCACCTAATTTTCATCCCCAACCCTGATAACGCCGGCTGGGGGCTGGTATTCTCAGCCCACAGCCGCTAGGTATTGCCGTATCTATTAGATGTGACAATCCCGGTGCGATACCGGCCCTTCTCGTTGGCCTGATGCAGTGCCAATCGGAGTAATAAGGAGTTAATAGCAGCGCACAGCTGCTACTAAGCCCAGGTTTGTCATGGCACAGGTGTCTATCAGATACTTGCATCACAAACCTGTTGGTGAATGTAAATAAGCACACACACAGAGAAAAATCCTTTATTTGGAATAAAGTACAAAACGCACACCCTCCTTCGCCACTTTATTAACCAGCAGCACAGCCCTCCAGCTCTGGCATAATCAACACGAGGTCCCACGACGAAACATCCAGCTCTGCTACATCTCACAGCTAGCAGCCATAGAGAAGACTGACAGCTATGAGTGTAGCCTATTACTGAACCGCGATGAGCGATGACTGTAGCAGACACTGTCACAGGCTGCAACCAATCAGAGACGAGAGGATGGCTGGTGGGCGAGAAAAGCAGTGCAAGTGTCTGCAGGTCAGAAAGGTGAGCGTGCATGTACCTAGAAACACATGCACACTCCTGTCAGAAGTTTGCACGGCTGTGCTGCGATATCAGACTCGCGGAAGTCCCTTGCAAGTGTGACTGCGGCCTAAGAAAAACCGCATGCAGCTTTTTTTTTTAATTTAAATAAATAATTAAAAAAAACGATGTGTGGTGCCCCCCCCCCCAATTTTCATCCCCAGCCATGATAATTCCGGCTGGGGGCTGGTATATTCAGCTCGCAGGCGCCCGGCATTGCCGCATCTATTAGATGTGACAATCCCGATGCAATACCGGCCCTTCCCGTTGGACTGGAGCGGTGCCAATCGACGTAATAAGGGGTTAATAGCAGCGCACAGCTGCTACTAAGCCCTAGGTTTGTGATGGCACAGGCGTCTATCAGATTTCTGCATCACACAAACCAGTAAGTGAATGTAAATAAGCGCACACACACACACAGAAAAATCCTTTATTTTGAATAATGTACAAAACACACCCTCCTTTACCACTTTATTAAACCCCAATACAGCCCTGCAGCTCCGACGTAATCCACACGAGGTCCCACAAAGACACATCCAGCTCTGCTACATCTCAGTGCGAGCAGCCATAGAGAAGACTGCCAGCTCTGAGTGTAGCCTATGACTGAGCCGTGATGAGCGATAACTGTCACAGACTGTGGGGGCGCGTCAGCCTGCAACCAATCACAGACGAGAGGACGGCCGGTGAGCGGGGAAAACACGGAAAGCTGTTTGTATGCGATGGACAGTAAAGGAAGTGAATGCGCGACCCGGAAGCAGTGTGCCGCCATGGCCCATGACTCCGAGTCTCGATAAGTATGAAACTCACTTATTTCGTCTTTAGTTTATTTTTACTTCAATTGTTGAATCCGGATCGTGCACCCGGAATCCCGTGACCGGGTCCGGCACCCAGAGAGCGTTGAAACCAAGCGGATCTGGACATTCACAGTACGGATCCGCTCAGCCCTATTTACAACACATGAGAAAAGGAGATTTCTGAGGACCTCAGAAATAGAGTTATTGATGTTAAAACCTGGAAAAGGTTACAAAATCATCTCTAAAGAATTTTAACACCACTATTTCACAGACTTACAGATTGTATAGGAATGGAGGTAATTCAAGACCATTATTATCCTCCCTATGTGTGGTAAACCAATAAAAATCACTCCAAGAGCAATTGTAAAACAGTCCCAAAGGTCAAAAAGGAAACCCAGGTAATCTCTAAGCAATTAAGGCTACATACGTACACTGCGCTTTTTGTCGCGTTTTTTTGGTGCAGTTTTGTTATCAGAAGTTTCTGACATTTGACTTCCAAGCAAAGTCTATGAGAATTCAAATTTTCTATGTGCACCTTTCAGTTTGTCAGCGATTTTTTTTGTCAAAAGTTTGTGACAAAAAAGATGCATGTTCATTCTTCTAGCATTTTTTGTCAATATTTGTCACACAAAACGCATCAAAAATGCATGCTGTCAATTTGGTGCGTTTTTCAACGCACCTACAGTGCAAGCGGTGTTTTTTTTTTTTTTTTTATATTTCCAGGCTCTCTCTAACCAGGTGCAGTTTTGGTTGCAGTTTGTGTGCATAAAAAACTGCAGCGTGCGCATGTAGCCTAAGGCTTCTCTCACATTAGCCAATCTTAATATTCATGATGAGTCCACCAAAAAGAGCACACTGAACAAAAATGGTGTTGATGGCAGGTTAGAGAGAAAGCCAACAAAATAACTGTCCATCTACTGTTTGGTAAAAATTATCATCTCAACAAGCCAGAAGACTACTGTGCCAAAGTTTTGTAGATGGATGAGAGAAAAATGGAGCATTTTGGTTTTTAAATAAGAAGTGTTGTTTGGAGAAAGAACAACTACAACTACATTACATCATAAAAATGTCATTCTCTCTGTGAAACAATTTGGTGCTAGTGTTATGGTTTGGGCCAGTTTGACTGAGTTTGGGCTAGAACAGCTGTCTATGACCTGGATCGCAAGAGAGCATATTTCCTGTGGTAAGATACCAACCCAAAGCACACAAGTTATTCTACAAAAGATTGGTTAAGGAAAAATAAAGTTAAAGTGACCGTAATCCTATATGTATGTTATGGATGGACCCGGAGCAAGCAGTTCATGTGAGAAATCCCCCACCATAAAACAGCTGAAGCGGTTTAATAGGGTAACATTCTTACAAACCAATGAGCAGGACTGATCAACAGTTACCGGAAATAATTGATAGCTATTGCAGCACAAGGTGGGGTCACACCAAATATTAAAAGCAAAGGTTCACATAAATTTATCATTCATAGATGTGATACTCAAAAATAAAATGACTGTACACATTTGTATTATTTGATCCTCCATATACTTTTAGGATGTCTGTGAAAATCTGATGTAGTTTTAGGTCAAATTTATGCCAAAATAAGACAAATTCGGAAGGGTTCACAAATACTCTAAATGCAGTAATGTTGTTTGCACTCTGAATGATGGGGAGAGAAGAAAATATTGGGCATTCAATCTTTCCCCTCTTTTAAACCTTGCCCAACTAACCAATTAACTTGTACTTGAAAATGGGTAGATTCATCCAATAGGAAAGGTATTCAAAAGAAGAATACTCTCTCAGTCAACGATTGAGGAAAGAGAACAGACAACTAAGCAAGATGAAGTCATCCATACGTCTTCTAGAAATGTAAATACTCAAAACCATCTCTGCATGCAAAAGATAAAACCCATAAAAATTCCACAGGATTCTACATTTAGGTAAAACTAAACAGCAAAACATGACACGAACAATGGTGAATATGTCTTACAAGCAGTGAAGTGACTAACAAGTTCCTGCCAAGAGGGGCAGACAGAATAAAAAGAAAGAGACAATAAGAGGACACCTACAAGCAGTATCTATGTATATGTCAGCGCTGGGAGAGCATAAATCCTCATTATTGTAACCTGCAGACCATAATAAAGTCTTTAGGGCAGCTTAGCTCAGTGATGCATTCAAGAACAAAAGGAGGAAACTAAATGACTGTGTCCTTAGACAGTTTGGTGGCTCCACAAATGCAGAAGACCACCACAGAGTTTATGTAGTCTTCCTGACCACAAGGTTAATTAACCATTCTGCATTCTTAACACCGGAGGCGTAAAACTGGAGATGGGAAAGCAAACAGCCAAAATGCAAAGAAAAAAACAACCTAACAATATAAAGCCATTCTAACCAATTTTAACCTTACATATTTATTCTTTTATGAAAGAATTTTATTATTCTCTTTTGGCCATATTTTAAGGAAAAACAAAACTACTTGCTGCTGTGTGGAAGGGATTGCTTAACACAATACAGTCATTTTGTGGACACCTCCACCTACCTAAAGTACAAATAATTGAAATTCTAGGGTTATCCATCAAATTTAAACCTAATGACACTCCTATTTAAAGAGAAACTGTCATCAGAATATGAAGTAACCAAAATGAAAGAAGTCCAGCTCACCGATCAGCTGATTGCTGTTAGATATAAATGTCCTGCGCACGGAATGGTCTGGCCACCAAGTAGAAAGTTAGAAAGAAAAAATTCCAGCACTGTCCAAAAAAAATACTCCACTTTATTGGAAAATTTGAAAAAAGGTTTGACGCTAGGCCTTAGTTATGTTCTGCTGATGTTCTGTTTATGTTCAGACATGACTAAGACCTAGCGTCGAAACGTGTAGTTCTCATTGAGATCTTTATCATGAGCTATTATGCTGGATTTTAAGAATTTTCTAATAAAGTGGAGTATTTTTATTGGACAGCGCTGGATTTTTTTCTGTCATCAGAATATGACCTATTGTTTAAATCAGGTTTTTGTATTAAATGTTAATTTTCTTTTTAATTTGACAATGTTTTTTTTTTTTACATATCACAATTAGAGATCTTTAGAATCTGCCCCTTTCTCAAAATGGAAACAACAAAAACCCTCACTGTGGCCCTGATCCACTCCTGCCTTGATTACTGTAATTCTCTATTAATTGTCCCCACCTCACTAGACTTTCCCCTCTCTGGTCCATCCTTAATGCAGCAGCCAGGGTCACCTATCTGGCTAATCAATAATTGGATGTGTTTGCTCTGTGCCAGTCATTCCACTGGGCGTCCATTCATTATAGGATACAATTCAAAGTGCTTTTTCTCACCCACAAAGCTCTTCACAGCATGGCAAGGCCCTACCTCTCCACCATTATCTCTGTGTATCACCCTAGCCGTTCTCTATGCTCCACAAACGACCTTTGACTAACCAACACTTATCTGAACCTCCCACTCCTGGCTCCAAAACTTTTCCCAATCTGCACCAATCCTCTAGAATGTTCTACTCCAACTCCAAACTAGGGCCATGCACAACTTACACAACTTCAGACGCTCCCTAAAAACAAACCTTTTAAGGGTGGCCTATCAACCTCCCTAATTGGTCAATTCACATATATATCCCCTCCGCAATTTCTCAGAACATGATTCTCTGTCACACTCCACCATCCCCAAAGGCATTGCAAAGACTGGCTGGTGACTGGCTCATACAGCCATTATCTATCCCCCATTTCTTTGAGATGGCTGGACCATCATTGTAAATAAGCACTTGTACCTTGTGTCACCCCCACCTCACCCCATTGTAGATTGTAAGCTCTTACGCACAGGGTTGTCTTTATTTTTGCTTTAATTATTGTATCTTTTATAACTGTTACTTATGAATATTTGTTTGTATATGAACCTCTGAATTGTAAAGCGCTGCGGAATATGTTGGCGCTATAGAAATAAAGATTGTTATTATTATTAATTAGAGATTAGCAGAGCCATGAAAGTTAGGGCTCACTGGGTTCATATGGACATTAGATAAAGTTCTGTTCTGGACCCAAACTTGACCTGAACTTGATCCCAGAATCCGAACCCCATTGGAAGTCACTGATTGGGCAGTTTGGCTCTCTGCCCACGTACACAGAACACGTCTAGGGGAGGGAGGGCAGGATATTTTTTTTTGTACACACTACATCAGAAAATATGGCTTTTACTCCCAGTGAAAGCCATTCAGAGACTGCAAGCGGCTCGTACTGGGCCAAGGCACTGAGCGTCCCCAAGCACACTGAGCTTTATTGAGTGGTTAGCATAACTAAAGCACCAGAACTCTGACACTTAATTTTTAAGTCCGTGTTTGTACGAACCCGAAACTTTACAGTTCAAGTTCATCCATCTCTAATCACGATCTCAAAAAGCAAAAATGAGTAACCTTCCAATTTTCACAGACATGTGGAACTTTTTCTTTGAGTACAAAGTTGGGATTCACTGAAATATACAAGTATGAAATCCCATGATTATAAGACACACTGAAAAGGGATTTATCAAAAAACTTAGCTATTACTAAAGATCATAAACTCAATAATGACATACTACACACAGTAACTTTTATATTTAAAATCCTGATTCAACCATGCAAATTGCTCAGGAAATGACTAACAGAAAAACAAAAACACTTCGTCTTTACAGATAGATATAGATTTAGAATGATATAGCTCATATGTATTTTCATATCAGAAATCAGGCATTAGTATAATATTGCTATACAAGAGACTGCCATAAAAAAAAATCTACATGTCCAATAGACAAATAAGAAAGGCCTTATATGATCATAACCAATTTCTTAAAAAATTAGTAAAGCCTTATATAGGGACATATTGTGATTCTGGACAATGAGACCCTTGTCAGATACTCACATTGCACCCTTTATTTGAACATTGCCTACTGCTCAATGATACCTACCCCTTTGAGCACTTTCTCCATCAAATGTATAGCTACTTACATATATATCAATTGGAATTTACCTTCCTATCGCCTCTATGGTCTTTTCTGTAGAAATTATTCAGGGGTTGGTTTTGACTGTGTAATGAAATCTGGGTAATATTTACCTGCATCGTTAGTCATAATTTTGGATAAAATCACTTGTCTGGAAATTACGTTCTGGTCTATTATTGAATGGCTTCAGCCCACTGTGACGTCTCTTTAGGGAATACCACGTCTGTTGATTTTCAGTATGCCAATCAGAATGTGGTATGGATGTGATATCGCGTCATGTGATGGGCATGGCCGAAAGTTTAAATAATCAGCGTGTTCATGGCGCAATTTGATATACTGGAAATGCAGCGTCTTGCACCTCTACATGTAGTATTTGAGTAAATAAGGTTAAGGATGGCTGCTCAATAAGGAATAGGGAACGTTTATCACAATATACACTGTGTGCAAAATTATTAGGAAAGTTGTATTTTAGAGGATTTTTTTTTATTATTGATCAACAACTATGTTTTCAATCAACCCAAAAGACTCAAATATCAAAGCTTAATATTTTTGGAAGTTGGAGTGTTTTTTTTTTTAGATTTGGCTATTTTAGGAGGATATCTGTTTTGCAGGTAACTATTATTGTGCAGAATTATTAGGCAACGTAATAAAAAACAAATATATTCCCATCTCACTTGTTTATTTTCACCAGGTAAACCAATATAACTGCACAAAATTTAGAAATAAACATTTCTGACATGCAAACACAAAACCCCAAAAAATTAGTGACCAACATAGCCACCTTTCTTTATGACGACACTCAACAGCCTACCATCCATACATTCTGTCAGTTGCTTGATCTGTTTACGATCAACATTGCGTGCAGCAGCCACCACAGTCTCCCATACACTATTCCGAGAGGTGCACTGTTTTCCCTCCCTGTAGATCTTACATTTTATGAGGACTACAGGTTCTCTATGGGGTTCAGATCAGGTAAACAAGGGGGCCATGTCATTATTTTTTCATCTTTTAGACCTTTACTGGCCAGCCACGCTATGGAGTAGTTGGATACATGTTTTGTAGCATTGTCCTGCATGAAAATCATGTTTTTTTTTTTTACAATACTGACTTCTTTCTGTACCACTGCTTGAAGAAGATGTCTTCCAGAAATTGGCAGTAGGTCTGGGAGTTGAGCTTCACTCTCTCCTCAACCCGAAAAGGTCCCACAAGTTCATCTTTGATGATACCAGCCCATACCAGTACCCCACCTCCACCTTGCTGGCATCTGAGTCGGAGTGGAGCTCTCTGCCCTTTACTGATCCAGCCTCTGGCCCATCCATCTGGCCCATCAAGAGTCACTCTCATTTCATGAGTCCATAAAACCTTTGAAAAATCAGTCTTAAGCTATTTCTTGGCCCAGTCTTGACATTTTATCTTATGTTTCTTGTTCAAAGGTGGTTGTTTTTCAGCCTTCCTCAGCTCGGCCATGTCCCTGCCTGAGTATGGCACACCTTGTGCTTTTTGATGCTCCAGTAACGTTGCAGCTCTGAAATATGGCCAAACTGGTGACAAATGGCATCTTGACGCTTGATTTTCCTCAATTAATGGGCAGTTATTTTGTGCCTTTTTTGCCCAATACGCTTCTTACAACCCTGTTGGCTATTTGCCATGAAACGCTTGATGGTTCTGTGATCACGCTTCAAAAGTTTGGCAATTTCAAGACTGCTGCATCCCTCTGCAAGACATCTCACAATTTTGGACTTTTCAGAGCCCGTCAAATCTCTCTTCTGACCTATTTTACAAAAGGAAAGGAAGTTGCCGAATAATTAAGCATACCCTATATAGGGTCTTGATGTCATTACACCACACCCCTCCTCATTACAGAGATGCACATCACCTGATTTACTTAACTGGTAGTTGGCTCTCAAGCCTATACAGCTTGGAGTAGGACAACATGTATAAAAAGTATCATGTGATCAAAATACTCATTTGTGTAATAATTCTGCACACAGTGTAGTCAGAGGGAGATATAATGTGGATGAGACAGTCAGACTATCAGTGACGTTCAGGTTAAGACGCATTTAGATGTGACGCTGTTTACAAATAGGTGGGAATTAATATAGATGAGATCTTTATATTGAATCAAAATGGCAGGAAAGTGGTAATAATTGTATCATCTAAGTGAATGACGTGAACATCATTATGCCATTAAAGCAGCCCTTCCATGGAGATTTGTGATCATTAAATCTGTGTATAGGTCTATGTTGTGTAATGTGAGTGTAATATACTCACCTACCGCTGCTCTCTCCTGGATCCAGCAACTTCTGCTCCACTGCTCCGTGACGTCAGTGGTGGTGGTTTTCTCTTGTTTGTTGTTTTTTTTTTACACTAAGTTTTATGGTAAACCCCTATAGCAGTGAATCTTCTATACAAAATACAGGGTTAAAGTCTGACCTGTGTTGTGGCTAGTGTACATATGAATTTCCCAAAACTACATAAACTAGGAATACAAAAATTATCTAGTGGGAAAACTTTAAGATTATTATTTTATTTCTTAACTAGCTGTAGTACCCGGGCGTTGCCCAGGATAGTAACTGTGTCTCTCCCAGTCTCTGTCTGTCTGTCTTTGATGTCTCTCTCCCAGTCTCCCTTCCTGTCTCCCTGTCTCTTTCCCCGCTTCTTTCCCCGTCTCCCTGTCTCTTTCCCCGTCTCCCTGTCTCTTTCCCCGTCTCCCTGTCTCTTTCCCCGTCTCCCTGTCTCTTTCCCCGTCTCCCTGTCTCTTTCCCCGTCTCTTTCCCCGTCTCCCTGTCTCTTTCCCCGTCTCTTTCCCCGTCTCCCTGTCTCTTTCCCAGTCTCTTTCCCCGTCTCCCTGTCTCTTTCCCAGTCTCTTTCCCCGTCTCCCTGTCTCTTTCCCCGTCTCCCTGTCTCTTTCCCCGTCTCCCTGTCTCTTTCCCCGTCTCCCTGTCTCTTTCCCCGTCTCCCTGTCTCTTTCCCCGTCTCCCTGTCTCTTTCCCCGTCTCCCTGTCTCTTTCCCCGTCTCCCTGTCTCTTTCCCCGTCTCCCTGTCTCTTTCCCCGTCTCCCTGTCTCTTTCCCCGTCTCCCTGTCTCTTTCCCCGTCTCCCTGTCTCTGTCCCCGTCTCCCTGTCTCTTTCCCCGTCTCCCTGTCTCTTTCCCCGTCTCCCTGTCTCTTTCCCCGTCTCCCTGTCTCTTTCCCCGTCTCTTTCCCCGTCTCCCTGTCTCTTTCCCCGTCTCTTTCCCCGTCTCCCTGTCTCTTTCCCCGTCTCCCTGTCTCTTTCCCCGTCTCCCTGTCTCTTTCCCCGTCTCCCTGTCTCTTTCCCCGTCTCCCTGTCTCTTTCCCCGTCTCCCTGTCTCTTTCCCCGTCTCCCTGTCTCTTTCCCCGTCTCCCTGTCTCTTTCCCCGTCTCCCTGTCTCTTTCCCCGTCTCCCTGTCTCTTTCCCCGTCTCCCTGTCTCTTTCCCCGTCTCCCTGTCTCTTTCCCCGTCTCCCTGTCTCTTTCCCCGTCTCCCTGTCTCTTTCCCCGTCTCCCTGTCTCTTTCCCCGTCTCCCTGTCTCTTTCCCCGTCTCCCTGTCTCTTTCCCCGTCTCCCTGTCTCTTTCCCCGTCTCTTTCCCCGTTCCCCGTCTCCCTGCCTCTTTCCCCGTCTCCCTGCCTCTTTCCCCGTCTCCCTGTCTCTTTCCCCGTCTCCCTGTCTCTTTCCCCGTCTCCCTGTCTCTTTCCCCGTCTCCCTGTCTCTTTCCCCGTCTCTTTCCCCGTTCCCCGTCTCCCTGCCTCTTTCCCCGTCTCCCTGCCTCTTTCCCCGTCTCCGCCTCTTTCCCCGTCTCCGCCTCTTTCCCCGTCTCCGCCTCTTTCCCCGTCTCCGCCTCTTTCCCCGTCTCCGCCTCTTTCCCCGTCTCCGCCTCTTTCCCCGTCTCCGCCTCTTTCCCCGTCTCCGCCTCTTTCCCCGTCTCCGCCTCTTTCCCCGTCTGTCTCTTTCCCCGTTTCTTTACTTGTCTCTGTCTCTCTTTCTGTCTCTTTCGCTGTCTGTCTGTCTCTCTCTATCAGTCTCCCCACCGACATCAAATTACCTCACACATCAGCTTCTTATACTATGAATGTCCTTTGTTCCTATAACAAACAATTACAGCTCCTATTAATAACCTAATAGCTCACAGCTCCATTCACTTTAATGGAGGCAGGTTTTTTGGAGAGTAATTGTAAAGAACGGGGTTAAATTTTCCCATCAAAACATAGTCTATGACGTTCCCTGAGTCACATGGGGCGTTGTGCAAAATGTTGTGATTATAAATGCGATGGTGCGGATTCCTTTAGCGGACATACACACACACACACACACAGCTTTATATATTAGATTGAGGTCGTTATAGGGGAAAAAAAAATATTGCCAAAATTATATAAAAAGTCCACACAACATATAAACCTGATTTCAACTATAGGTCATTTTCTGATGATACATTCTCTTTAAACGCAGCCTAATCGTCAGATTTATGCTGCTCGAACCACATGCAGCCACTGGCATTTTTGAGTGTGGCCAGGTTGTAAAAAAAACTTTGAAAAGTTGGCTGGCGAGTATGCCTTAGCTGACTAGTCCAAAACTGGCGGCTTCTCTCCACCCAGCTCCCTTCCTATGAACAAATTTAGGATTCGCTCACATCTGCGTACAAATACGCTGAATGCAATAGCTATATATGCTATAAATACGCTAAGATACTGGGACATTAGCCCAATTGGGGGGCAGCGAGTGATTATGATCTCCGTACAGCGCAGCAGAATATGTTAGTGCTATACAAGCAAATTAAATACAATTATTAATAAAACAAAAGGACAGTCAGCATGTGAAGAGCTCACTCCCAAACAGCTCAAAAGGTTGGCTTTAATTTCTCTCTAAGGAAATATATCAAATGGATGTCTAACTTTCAGCCACACTAAGTCAACATGACATCCCCTGTAGCTCAGCAATATGAAGGTCAGAAGACTTCTGTCTTTGCGTGAAATATATTAGTGTTTTTATGGCCTCCGATAAATGCTGTAAAAGTGTTTGTGTTTGTCTGGCGCAAGCATAAAGTCCAAAAAAGGAAGCTATATACAAAAGTATAAATAGGTTTGCCAGGCAGGAAGCATGGATTAGTATACACAGCTTGTTCCAAACCTTTTGAATGACACGCATTTGGCCGCTTGTATGCAAAAATGAAAAAGCAATAGACGGATATAGACAGGGTTTTAGGAAACCTAGATGATTGATGGCATGAGTGCTGATGGCAATGTGGTTTTGCTTAAAAAGCTTGATTTTCAGCACAACAAATGCTTCAACATACTTCCTAATGCACGGTAAAATAAACAACCCCGACAATACAGCAAAGAACGGAATAGTCCCTTTATTTATTAGGGTTTTGCTATCCTATAGTGGGTCTCAGTGAAAGTGTATATTCCTACTTTTATTCTTTTCAACTTAAGTTACATTGCAGATGTGGAATGTGTTCAGGAGCAATGGCACCTTTTATTTATTGTCACGCTTTGAAACTAAAGTTTGAGGATACTTTTCCAGGAGCACAGAATAGTAACTGGAAGTCAGATTTCAAGTCTGATAATTGCGCAGAGGTGTCAGTATGGACAATCTTATGTAATATAACAAAGCCGTTTACCTTTGCAGTGAAAAAAAGTTCGCAACTTATAGACAAAATAGAAGGTCCCAGAGGCACAACCATTATAAGAAAACCAAAAATGTGCCAGGACTACTGTAAATATTTATTTAAAAAAGAGATTTTATTAAACATAAAGAAAGGATATATAAATAGTCAACAAAATACACACAGAGGACAAATTGATGGGTGAGCCTGTAAGGGGACCCCCACTATTAAGAAAGCACCAGTATTTATATAAAATAGTAATACAGAAGTACCCATAGAAGTACAGTGCCTTGCGAAAATAATGCTTGGGATCTCTGCAGCTCCTTCAGGGTTACCTTTGTTCTTGGTGCTACCCCTCTGTTTAACGCCCTCTTTGCCCGGTTGAGAGTTTTGATGGACGTTCCTCTCTTGGCAGGTTTACCATTGTACCATGTTCTCTCTATTTAATGATAATGGATTTGAGGGTGCTCTCGGGGAATCATCAGAGATTGGGATATTTTTCTTCTCAACAACTTTGTCTCTGACTTGTTTGGAGATCTCCCTGGTTTTCATGGTGTTGTTTGGATTAGTGGTACTTGTTACTTAATGGTGTTGCAGCCTCTTTGGCCTTTCAGAAAAGGTGATTATATACTGACAGACCATGGAACACTTAGATTGCACACAGGTCGACTTCTTTTCACCAATCATATGACTTATGAAGGTAATTACTTGTACATATTTTTAGGGGCTTCATAGCAAAAGGGGTAAATACATATGCACATGGCAATTTTTATTTATTTTACCCCATAAATTAAATTTTTGCCTTTATCTTTCTCACTTCACTTCCCCCCTTTATTAGTGCTGATGCATGACACACAAATCGGAATACAAAAATATATAAACACAGGTTGTAATGTAACAAAATAGGTAACAAGTCAAAAGCGGGTGGGGTGAATACTCTTGCAAGCCACTTCATGATTGTAGAAGTAGGTTATCTCACATATTTATACTCACACAACGTATAAGGTTTGAATGCCAAATGAAACACCGGCGTATGTGTAGCAGGTCTAATGAGTGACAGCAAATCCCGTAACAGGTTTATAACGTGAAGTCACACCACTAAAAGACCAAGGGCGCGCACCAACGACCCCTGAGTAAGCATTGGTAAAACACACGTTGGGTTATTTTTGGTAGGTGAGCCTCTGATTACTGTACTTTTTGAACTTCATGAGATTTATTGTTTGGGAATGTCTTCATTTGGCATTCCAACTTTATAAAGTGTGGAGTATATATATTTCTCAGACAGAGTCCAAAATAGGGAAGGGACGGCACTCACCAAGATCCAGCAAATTTCTTGGTGAGTGCCGTCCCTTCTCTATTTTGGACTCTGGCTGTGAATGCTTAACTGCTATGGATGTGCACCTCATTGCCAGCTACATGGAGGATCCTTGTCTACATCTTGGATTGCTGCCTTTGCTGATGATTATGGGTGGGTTGGTGTGGCTATTTGTGATACCAATGTGATATGACTGAAGAATGTGTGATTAGATAGGGATCATAATCAAAAGATAGGAGTGATCCCAGATATTATTTGATCTATCAATAATTCAGTATCAAAGAGATGTCCTTTGGATAACCAATTTCACTATGACCAAAGAATAAGATAATGAGGAAGTCGCATTTACAGTTCCACTTACCGGAAACTTGTGGTTGGCTTAAAGACAGGTTTAAGGAAGCTTGCATATGAAATTTACAGCTCATTGCAATATTTCACTAACACTATGGTCAACTGTGGTCGGTCAGTTGTCAACTGGCAGGATGTACAAGTAAATGTGCAGGAAGCTGCTGGTGCCCACAGCAGTTTGTGGTCAAGTTACATGAACATGACTCAGCTGTCACATGCTGGTGACCATTTAAACACAACCTACAAAGTTCTCCTATAAAATTACACCAGACTCGCTTAATGTTAGGGAAACCTTCCAGGACATTGAAGTGTACGCACTGCTCCTGTGATGCAAGATGCCATGTTGTTTCCTTTATCATTAAATTGAGTTCCCTCCGATGTGAAAGGATTGCTACAACAAACGGTAATGTTGATGCATATTTCTGTTATTGTATAAGATTCTATGACTATAGTTCTAAATGCCTATGTACCATTAACTATTCATGTGCTATTAAAAAAAATAGTATCTTGCTATAAAGAATATTAGTATTCGTGCCTGATTAGGATATCAGTGAGCGCTTCGTAAGTACGGGCTTTCAGCCCCCTTCTTAGTAGAATTTAGCAAGACACTATTCTTCTCTGTGGATTTAGCCAGTATATATATTTCTATTATCATATACTTTTATAGGTACTCTTTCTGTATTTTACTATTTTATATAAATAACTGGTGCCTTATGAAAATTGGGGGTCCCCTCATAAGCTCACCCACCAATTTGTCCTATGTATCCATATTGTTGAATATTTATAAATACTTTAATAAAATCTTTTTGTAAATAAATATTTACTGTAGCTCTGGCACACATTTGTTCTTTTTGATACCTTTGTCTTTGAAAGAGCTACAATGTCCATATAAATAGTTAGGGAAGTGAAATCCTGCTGTCAGATTCCCTAGAAGCAATTTAATAATGCACATGTTAGACAGGTAACCAGCTGAATATATCATTGGTGAGCATAAGCCTCCACATTTTACATGATCCATTCTGACCTGTCGCAATGCATTTTTAAAGCAGTTTATAACTATACAAATACAATGGAATGTTTAGCAAACAACAAGTAAAGAAATGATGGATATTATACCATTCCATTTACTTTGCCATTTTCTTGTAGTAATGACTAGAGATGGGTGAACCAGCAGATGTCGGGTTTGATCGGACTTGAACCTGAACATGAGCCCGAAAACCAAACCCCATATAAGTCTATGGGGACCAGAAAAATGTGTGCTGTAAAATGGTGCTAGTAAGGGCTAGGGAGCTTTAAAGCAGTAGAATTATACTTACCAAGTCTCCCGTGCGGCTGTCACACTGCTTCTGGGTCCGATTATTAGCTCCCATGTCTTTTAACTAGTTACCCCTCCCACCTCGTCTGTGATTGGTTACAGTCAGACTGCCGATGTGCTAGCGTCTCTGATTGGTTGTGGAGTGTAAAAATATATAATTGTTAACAAGTGGCATAGGGTCCCCCACATATTGATACTCAGCACAGATAAAGCAGACTGCTATAGGCTGCAGCCCCCAGCTGTGTGCATTATCATGGCTGTGTATCAAAATATGAGGGACTGGATGTGGCTTTTTTCAAATTATTTATAATTTAAAAAAAAAAACAAAAAACAAAAAAACAACAAATAGTGCGCAGTCCCCCCCCCCCCCAAGTTTGATATCCAGCCACGATAAAGCAGACAGCTGAGGACTGGTATTCTCAGGCTGGGGAGGCCTATGATTATTGGGTCCTCCCCAACCTAAAAATAGCAGCCTCAAAATTGTCACATTCATTCGATGCAATAATTCCGGTGCTTCACCCGACTCATCCTGATTGCCTTGAAGCAGTGGCAATTGGGGTAATATAAGGTGTGCTTTGTCAAGAAATCACAGCTGTTATCAAGCTAGAGGTTAGTAATGAGTAAATATTTTTTACAAAAGTTGCATAGGGTCCCTTGTATTTTGATACACAACCAAGATAAACACACACAACTGGGGGCTGCAGCCTGTAGCCGTCTGCTTTATCTGCTGCACTGGGTATCAACATACGAGGGACTCTATGCCATTTTTTTTCAGTTATTTCTTTTTACACTCCACAACCAATCACAGATACAGGCTGACTGCAACCAATTAGAGACGCATTCACAGAGGGTGGGCATGGGAAGCAGTGAATATGATTGGAGCCGGAAGTACTGTGACTGCCGCACGGAGACTTGGTAAATATCTATATATATAATTGCCTTATTCTGTCTGTCTGTCTGTCTTGCTCCAAAATTGTGTCCTTACGGTGACACAAAGCTGATTGGCCGCTGGGCTCGCCATGGCCCCGCCCCCCGCACGGATTGGCCGCTCGCCTCGCCTCTGCTCCCCCCACGGATTGGTCGCTCGCCTCGGCCTGACCCCGCCCTCCGCATGGATTGGCCGCTTGCCCTGGCCCTCCGCACGCATCGCCAGACATAACCTTGCGCTGCTGGGATCGTGACGGAGCCGGTGATCGCCAGACATAACCTTGCGCTGCTGGGATCGTGACGGAGCCGGTGAACGCTGGTAACCATTATACACATCGGGTAACTAAGGTCCCTTAGTTACCCTATGTGTATCATAGTTACTAGCGTACACCGGCTCCCGGTACACATGTGCAGGGAGCCGGCATTATACTCCTCTCCCTCCAGGACTACTCCTCCTATTATAGTCCTCCTATTACACTCCTCTCTGAGTATAGTAGGAGAACTATTATAGCATGGGGGATGGAGCACAATGGGGTGCGCAGCATGGGGGATGGAGCACGATGGGGGGTGCGCAGCATGGGGGATGTAGCACGATGGGGAGTGCGCAGCATGGGGGATGTAGCACGATGGGGAGTGCGCAGCATGGGGGATGGAGCACGATGGGGAGTGTGCAGCATGGGGGATGGAGCACGATGGGGGGTGCGCAGCATGGGGGATGGAGCACGATGGGGGGTGCGCAGCATGGGGGATGGAGCACGATGGGGGGTGCGCAGCATGGGGGATGGAGCACGATGGGGGGTGCGCAGCATGGGGGATGGAGCACGATGGGGAGTGCGCAGCATGGGGGATGGAGCACGATGGGGGTGCGCAGCATGGGGGATGGAGCACGATGGGGAGTGCGCAGCATAGGGGATGGAGCACGATGGGGAATGCGCAGCATAGGGGATGGAGCACGATAGGGGGTGGTGGGCAGCATGGGGGATGGGGCACGATGGGGGTGCGCAGCATGGGGGATGGGGCACGATGGGGGGTGTGCACACCTCCCCCCAACACACACACACACACAACACACCACACACACACTGGGAACCACAAACACCGCCCTACACAGACACCCACACACACAGACAACGCCGCACACACACAACACCCAACACACAAACACCGCGGCATACATAAATATACGCACATACCGCACAACACACACATTGCACAAAACATACCTCCCCCAAAACACACCACACCCACACAAACCGCGCAACACACACACACACACAACGCTACAGACACACAGCGCTCCACAAACAACGCAACACACGCAACACACATACAACACCGCTCTCACCCCCCACCACACCCAGACAACACCCAGAACATGTACAGCGCCCTACACAAACA
Organism: Anomaloglossus baeobatrachus; assembly: GCF_048569485.1. NCBI lineage: Eukaryota > Metazoa > Chordata > Amphibia > Anura > Aromobatidae > Anomaloglossus > Anomaloglossus baeobatrachus. The sequence continues at coordinate 452,632,042 of NC_134354.1, forward strand.
CTTAGTAACTACACACAACAACATCTATATATATATATATATATATATATATATATATATATATATATATATATATATATAACAAAAATCATACATGAACTACACAATACGTAAATTCTAGAATACCCGATGCGTAGAATCGGGCCACCTTCTAGTAACTGTATAACTGTCCTGCTCTAATCCCCATTTTGCTTCCTTTTAATTTTATCCGGACTCAAACAGTAACACAGATTTCCACAAGAAGTCTTAAATAGTTGAATAGTTTTGATAAAAGGTATGTTTTCTCATTTTACTTCTTGACATATTTAAAGGATCTGTTTTTGAAGTCTGAAAAGTCTGCATGAAAGTTTAATGAAATAAGGACATTGTGGACAGAGGTTTGAAATCATCCTTTAAAACCTCAAATTTATAGACTGAGCTACGAAATTCTGAAAATGATGTCAGCACAACTAGATGCAGCTTGCCACAACTGAAACGGACCCATTGTGCTTTGACAGCATACCAGCTGTCCTTAGTAAGGACCCTGGGGGGTATACTGTAGACTACAGACATATTGTACATGGTCAGTAAACGCTACTTCATAGCCTGCATAAATGTTAAAAACAAATTTTGGCGTAATTACTAGGATTTCTATGAAAACTTGAAAACTGTCCATGTATTAGTAAATTAGATTTTAAAGGTAAGGTGTCACGTTTTTTTATTTTTGTATTAATAATAGTGATTATGAAATCAAGTATTTTTAATACAAAATTAAATTCACAGTTTAGTTAGTTTTTATTTAATTCTAGTTTTATTGAAATACCGGGGGGCTGCCATCTTGGATTTGCTGTGTGTAACAACACACAGTTGTCGGGCTGCGACTCTATTCTCTAACACTGACACTGCTTCTGCTGTGAGCTGGACATTCCCCCTGGGCTGTCCATATCACAGCAGAGGGAGGAGATCACCACCATCTTTGTGGAGCTCACAGCATAAGTTATGCGCTGCATTTTCTCCCGATACCCGTTCGGGATGTGCGAGTAGTGGCGCTGCTTCCCTCCTCTCCGCTGCTACCCTCACTTCCCACCTCAGATAATCCTGCGGCCACTTTCCCCTCTCCCTGACTAACCATCCCCCCTTCTTCCCCCAGCTGCCACCACCCCCCTGCAGCTCCCCCCACTCTTGTGTTCTCACGTCGGGCTTCCGCTCCACAGAGCACAGTATACTGAGGAGTGCAGTCTACAGCAGGGCGTGGTATACTGAGGAGCGCGGTATACATGGGCGTGCGTGCGGCAGAGCATTGAGAACGGGCGTGTATGCGGCAGAGCATCAGAGCATTGAGTGCGGGCGTGCATGCGGCAGAGCATTGAGGGCGGGCGTGCATGCGGCAGAGCATTGAGGGCGGGCGTGCATGCGGCAGAGCATTGAGGGCGGGCGTGCATGCGGCAGAGCATTGAGGGCGGGCGTGCATGCGGCAGAGCATTGAGGGCGGGCGTGCATGCGGCAGAGCATTGAGGGCGGGCGTGCATGCGGCAGAGCATTGAGGGCGGGCGTGCATGCGGCAGAGCATTGAGGGCGGGCGTGCATGCGGCAGAGCATTGAGGGCGGGCGTGCATGCGGCAGAACATTGAGGGCGGGCGTGCATGCGGCAGAGCACTGCGGGCGGGCGTGCATGCGGCAGAGCACTGCGGGCGGGCGTTCATGCGGCAGAGCACTGCGGGCGGGCATGTGGAAGAGCACTGTGGGCGGGCAGGCATGCGGCAGAGTATTGCGGGCGGGCATGCGGCAGAGCATTTGCTGGCGTGCATGCGGCAGAGCATTGCGGGCGGGCATGCGTCAGAGCATTGCGGGCGGGCATGCGTCAGAGCATTGCGGGCGGGCATGCGTCAGAGCATTGCGGGCGGGCATGCGGCAGAGCATTGCGGGCGGGCATGCGGCAGAGCATTACGGGTGGGCATGCGGCAGAGCATTATGGGCGAGCATGCGGCAGAGCATTGCGGGCGGGCATGCGGCAGAGCATTGCGGGCGGGCATGCGGCAGAGGATTGCGGGCGGGCATGCGGCAGAGCATTGCGGGCGGGCATGCGGCAGAGCATTGCGGGCGGGCATGCGGCAGAGCATTGCGCGCGGGCATGCGGCAGAGCATTGCGGGCGGGCATGCGGCAGAGCATTGCGCGCGGGCATGCGGCAGAGCATTGCGCGCGGGCATGCGGCAGAGCATTGCGCGCGGGCATGCGGCAGAGCATTGCGCGCGGGCATGCGGCAGAGCATTGCGCGCGGGCATGAGGAAGAGCATTGCGAGCGGGCGTGCATGCGGTAGAGCATTGCGAGTGGGCATGCGGAAGAGCATTGCGGGCGGGCATGCGGAAGAGCATTGCGGGCGGGCATGCGGAAGAGCATTGCGGGCGGGCATGCGAAAGAGCATTGCGGGCGGGCATGCGAAAGAGCATTGCGGGCGGGCATGCGAAAGAGCATTGCGGGCGGGCATGCGGAAAAGCATTGCGGGCGTGCACGCGGCAGAGCATTGCGGGAGGGCGTGCACGTGGCAGAGCATTGTGGATGGGTGGGCGTGCGGCAGAGCATTGCTGGTATGGCGCATGCAGAGCACTATGTGGGGAGTACTATGCAGCTGTCCTTGGTGACACTTTAGACATTAGGATCACTTTGCGGTCACCAACAAAATGGCTCTGCACTGTGATCCTAAACTTCATCTTCCCATATCATTTTGGAAACCCCCAGATTGTGAGGGGGGGTGACATCAGACACATGAGAGCAGAACTGTAGCTGTAATGTGAGCTGGTTCTACAGTAGGATTTCAGCAACTGCTCCCCCTAGTGTTTAAGAGTGGAAAATATCAAACTTTTACATTTTTTTATATTAAAAACAAATGATATTTAAACAAAACATTAATGCTTTACATTTCCATTTCTTCAGTTACTGATTTTTTTTTTGGACAACACCTTCCCTTTAAGGCAATCAATCAAGAGGAAGTGCAGCCTCACAAATAAAGGTGGCCTTTATTCAGCATCAGCGCAAAAAGACACAGCCAGGAATGAGGTTACATGAACTATGAATGCTGAGACCATTTAGTGTTGAAACTCCCTACCTATGGGGTAAGCAGGAGGTCTTCAACTGAATAGTTGAGGTAACTACTTTCAATTTATTATATACCAGGCATGAAATTAAACTCTTACCTGTTCAGCTCCAACCATACTAATAGGCTTGCACTTAAAAAGGTGGTTGATAAACTTTGGAATGAAGGAGCTGAAAAACAACAAGTTCAACGTAAATGGGTTAATGCATAAAAAAAAAGATCCTACAGAAATAAGTACAACTGCTGAGCCTCTAGATGAGATCATTAACTATCTTAAAATGAAAACAGAGGCGGGTTTACAAACCTCGCCTTGTGGCGCTAAGTGATCACTTATCAGGTACCTGACTGACGAACAGTGGCTTAATTGCCTGTTTAGACAGACAGCATTTCCTATGCACACAGAAAATTAGTAATAGATTCTGTATGAATAGTCGATCACTGGTCAATGTTCTCGGATACACATACACAGTGTACACAGGACTTGTGCTTCCAAGAATGATAATTTTTAAGCCTACTTAAAAGCATTTTCACCAGACAAACAAATGTTTTGCCTGTTTGGTGGGCAACTGGCAGCCTTTTTACACAATCTGATTATAGAGAAACGAGCGTTCCATGGAACAATAGTTCACAATAATCAGCTAGGGTAAATTTAGCTTAACACTTGTTTCAAATTAAAGATTTATTCCCAAAATACCAAGTTACCCCCTATCCATAAGGGAAGGGATAACTTGTTGATATTGCTGGGACCTTCAGCAATCTGGAGTAAAGAGCTCTGGAAGCCTGCTTGAATGCAGTGGCGTACCGTATGCTCAACCTCAGATGCATTCATTTTTTATGGGACTGCTAGAAATGGCCAAGTGCTATAGTCCACTTTTTTCAGCAGTCCCAAAGACAAGAATTGGAGTAGAGGTCAAAGCCTGTGCACCTCCACTGAAGACTGGATTGCTGGAAGTACAGCAGTTTCCAAGGCCTTGTCATTCTGAAGCAGTAGACAAGAGGCAGTAAATTAGAAATATATGCCAATCACAGTCTATGCCTATTGTGATGACAAGAAATCGTGCCTCACATTATAATACCTTGAGAAAATTGAACATGAATTCCAAATAACACTTAATATATATTTAATAGTAGACCATTACAATCCTCCAAGGGTATATCTCATAAAATGTCTTACAATGCAATGCAAAGATCTGCTTGTTCAGAGCACAACAAAAGCCATGTGGTTCATCAATTAATGTCATTCAAGGAAGAGATATGCATGGAGAAGGTATATATAGTAGTATGCTTAAATAACTTGTGTTTTTCTGGTTTCTAAAGCTCTTTTAACTGTGTAGAAGGCTCCATTAACAGATGATATCCATTCTGTGAAGGTAACTGACAGACCCGATTATATTAAAGGGGTTGTCCACTACTAGGACAACCTCTTCTTATTCCACATGTTTCTACCAGATAATATAATAAAAACTATACTCAGCTCCCATACTGGAGCCCTTCCAGTGATGTCCAGGCTCACGTGAGGTTGTAAAGTCATGTGAGCCCCGCGTCCAATCGACGCTGGTTTCTGCCTCCCCATCTTTGGACCAAATGAGTTAATCAACAGGAAGTGAGCAGAGTGGCTGAGCTTACTTCCTGTTGATTACTCGTTTGGTCCAGAGACAGGGAGAAGGAAGTCGGCACTGACTGGTTGTGTGGCTCGCGTGACTTTACAACCCAACGTGAGCTCCGGCACTGTGAGGCCAGACACTGCTGGAAGGGCGCCTTTATGGGAGGTGCGAATAGGCTTTATTATGTTACCTGGTGGAAACCTGTGGAATAAGAAGGGTATGTCCTAGTGGTGGACCAGCCCTTTAAACAGCACAACACAGTTCTTTTATATGAAGAAAGCCTTAAACAGCAGCATATTAATTTAAAAAAATTAGGAGGAAATGAAGCCCAAGTGAACATTTGAAAAGTTAATTATATTACATTATCATATTATATTTAGCAAAAATATTTATATTTTCTAGAGTAAAAATGTATGCCAATTTTGTATTTATTTACAAATCTAAGCAATCCCAGCCTATTTTATTTTGTATACCAGACACAATTAATAGGAAAAATCCCAGAGTATATGAATTATGTGTAACTAATTACCCTGATATTAAATGTAGGTAATGAATCAAGTGTATGAAAGGAAATAAAAGCTTTAGAACGAATATAAACAAATAGTATACACAGAGCATAGCCTTGTTTTAATGGTAATTTGTGACCAGTATAATATCTGGGTCCTCTGTATACACAAAAGAATGAGTGTTATAAGATAAAATAAACAATATAAAAGATCCAAAGAGAATGGCTTAATTATAAGAACTTGGTCCTGGGACAAAACATAAATAACTAGAGGAAATGTGGAGCTTGCCCGTACTGCTGGAAAGGCTGCACAAGCCAGGTGTCTAAATAAGTCCTGAAGGGTAACCTACAAGCCTAGCCAAGAACAGCGGGAGATTACTCAGCAATCAGCCTGTTAAAGTAGGAGAAAAATAGCAGAAGGGTATAAGCTTGACCAGCAAATATCAATAATAACACTTAGGAACAGACATTTAGAGAGAATCACTAGAGGCTAAAAAAAAATCTTTATAATTAAGGCTTTGTTCAAACTCCGATTTCCCAAATTCCACCAAGGACAACAAGTATCAATGTTCTCCTTGTGTTTGTGCGAGTTTCCCCTAATACGCCAAAAACAGGATAAAGAATTTAGATTGTGAGCCCCAATGGGGACAGTGATCATAATGTCTGTAAAGCGCTGAGGAATATGATGGCGATATTTATGCAAGAAAAAGACATAAATAAAATATACCATCAACAAAAGGCTTCTAAACAAGTCGTTAAAGGGAACCAATCACCAGGATTTTCGTATATAAGCTAAAGCCATTGCTATACTGGCACTACCAGGCGGATTATCTACATACCATTAATGGTCAGCTCGGATGTTTAGGCTTTTAAATCCAAGAAAGTAAAGTTTAAAAAAAAAAAATCGGCAGCTGCTTGAGTGGCAGTTGCAATGGAGCAGATAATATATTCATAGTTAGCCCCTCCCTTTGTTAGAATTAGCATAAGTATTATACTAACGATTCACTTTGTTGCAGGACCTGTGTGAGGTCATACCCATGTGACCTGGTATCCAGCTTTGTTGGCTGAGGCCCCGCCCCTTCTGGTCACATGGGTATGACCTCACCACAGGTCCTGCTAGACAGTGAATCATTTGTATAATACTTATGCTAATTCTAATAGGGGGAGGGGATAGCTATGAATATATTATCTGATCCTCAGCTGCTGCCACTCAACAAGTAGCTAATTTTATAAACTTTACTTTTTTGGATTTCAAAACCTAAACATCCGAGCTGCCCCCTACAGGTATGTATAGAATCAGCCTGATGATAAGCTTTAGCTTATATACGAAAATACTGGTGATTGGTTCCCTTTAAATAGGCAAATTGGTAAACATCATCCATATGTCTAAAGGACACTGACATGTGACATCTGAGTTGTGCCCTAAGTAGACGTGGACAAATACGGTTTTCTCCACTTGCCTTGGACCTACTTTGAACAGCGCAGTTGATCAGTGATTGACTGCAGATTACACATAATGCTACTATAGGATGTTAATACCAATGGAAGAGAAGGAAACTGATTTCAGCAATGACCATGAAGAAGCATCAACGGTCTTACAGGAGGTATCATTTTTTTTCTTATATTTCTCACCTCCTTGTCCTGTAGTGGACGATCCTTTTAAGACTGATTTATAAATAAAATATTAAGGGCAATAGTTGATCCAACTGTATACTTTTAGAAAAGAGCATTGGAGTGAAAAAAAATGTTGAATGGTGAAGGCGGAGATGGCTTGGGCTTATACTGATGAATGATGCAGCTGTTTGTGGAGGCACAGTGTATGTGAGCAGGAGGTTCCTGTTCGCACACAGGAGGGATATTGCACAAGCACGGTACCTGAATACTTCTACAGTTCAGACAGAGGTGCAGATGGTGCCTTAACTCCTTAAAGTGAATGTCAATCTTTGAAAAGCTATTTTTTTTAATCAAAAAATGTTACAAATTGCATTCATATTATTTTATGGTATTAGTAGTAAAAACGATTAGCTAGTAAAGCAGCCGCCAAGCATATATTTGCAGTTTCTCATTAATTTTACATCTTTAATACCCCACTGTGCTTACAGCTTAGGATGTAATTGCATTATGCATTAGAGTAAAAGCCAATGATTTTACGCACTTCGCATACTCGGAAGCCACCCATAGAGACACTTTGAAGATTATATGAGGGAACTATATATATATATTATATATACTTTATATATATATATATATATCTATATACCGCTCTCTCTCATATATATATATATATATATATATATATATATATAAATATATATATATATATATATATATATATATATATATATATATATATATATATATATATATATATATATATATATATATATATATAAAATATAAATTCCTCATATATTGGCAAAATAAGGCACCTGCAGATGTCATCAGAAATCCATTGGCTGCTGCTTATCGTGACCTGTATTTTTTCAATGTTAATGAGATGTAGGTTATTGCAAAACGCATGAGGAGAGCATGACAGCTTAAGTCAGCAGCGGTTAAACCAATCTTGGGCAGTACTGCGAGGAAACCAGCAACATAATACTGTTCAATATTATTCTAAAGCACACTGCCAGGAAAATCAAATTGTATCTAAAAAACAAAAACAAATGGAGAAAAACTGAAACCCTTAATTTGTATTTCTAGCAAAGAAAGCATTTACATATATTTAAAATACCAAATTGGTATGCTTGGCACAATTCTTGATCCACTTATTTTATCCATTGATGTCGTGTTCTGAAGGGCCGGCCTCAGACTTAACTACAGATTTCCCGCTATGGCAATAAAACCATAAAAACCACAGAGAAGTTGTTTCTAGCAATTCTGCTAGAAAGAAAATAACTTGGATGTAGTAATCTACCAAGCAATAAATAATGGCTGCATTCATCAAGGTCAATCAAACCGTTAGTAACGTACTTGGCAAACTTGATGCAGAACTGAGTGAAGTATTTTCGGGTAGAAGCCAAGTTATCTCGAATAATGGGGACGTTCTGCTTGACATGGAGGATTATTGAAGTAACATAGGGACTTTGATCACCAACATGTTCCACATTCTGCCACTGCATCTGTACAAAATAGCACAAAATATAGGATCAAAAATAGCAAATATACAATGCAAACTTCAGGAAATGTAGCGATAATTTAATATAAAAAATTCTATATTAATCAACACAATTCTACAGAGAAAAGGAGGTAATCAATGAATGATTTTAGTTAGAGGTACATTTATTGGTACCATTTCATTACAGTGCAATTCAAAAGTTTGGACACACCTGTTCATGCAATGGTTTTTCTTATTCTTATCGGAATGTGCACATTGTAGACTTCGCAAAAAGGCAGCAAAACCATGAAGGAACAAATATTGAAACAGTCAATAAAGAAACAGTAAAATAAACCAGAGTATGTATGAAACCTTAGCCCATTCAAAGTACCCCCATTTTACTCTGATGACAGCTTTATACACTTTTGGCGTTATGAAGCTGTTTAAGAGAATGCCAAAGGTGTGTAAAGCTGTCATCAGAGTAAAAGGGGGTACTGAGGGGACTAAAGTTTCATACATACTCTGGTTTATGTCACTTAGGAAAGCAGCCAAGTGTTCAGCACCTCTAGGAACTCCTTCAAGTCCGACACTGCTGGAAACTGCACCGACTGCGAGTATAGGTTTTTTTTATTTTTATAGGGGTGCAGAAGGAGAATGAAAGGAGGTTGTCCAAGTAGTGGACAACCCCTTTAACTATGGGATTGCTCTGGAGCTTTGGATACAATTTTATGTGGAGCTAATTGATGTCTGATCATTATTTATGAGAACTGGTAACTGATGAACTTCTCCTCTGCAACTAAAATAATTCTTGGTATCCTTTCCTTGGATGGTCCATGTGAGAACCAGTTACATCATAGTGATTGATGATTTTCATGACTGCACTTGAGGTTACTTTCAAGGTTCTAATACTTTTCCAGATTGAGCAGCTTGCTTTAAAGGAATGATGGACTACTCCTTCCCTTTTCTTAGTTGAGTTGTTCTTTCCATATTCTGGCAACAGTTAGAACAGTTGTGGAATGGGGCTCAGCACTGTATGGAACAGTGTACCAGAGAAATACATCAATGTGATGGCCGCAAACACTTTCTAAAGAGCTGTGATTCCACAAATGAAGCTTTGCAGAGCCAAGCCATTCCAGGTGTCTAGAAGATGAAGCTGCCCTAAAATATTATTATTTATTATTTATATTATAAAATATGCCAAGGGTATGTAAAGTTGTCATCAAAGTAAAAGGGAGGGTACTTTGCTTTGTTTCACATATGATTCTTTACTCTATGTTTACATATGTGCCATTTTGTGGTTTTGCTGCCTTCAGTCTGAATCTATGATCTCCATATTACAATAGAGACAAAAAAAATGATTCCATGAACAGGTATGGCAAACTTTAACCAGTACTGTACATTAATGTGATCAGTGAAAGCGCCCTTTGATTTTAATAGTATTTCAATTTGTGGTAACATTAAAATTATTGAAATAAAAACTTTTAAAGAAAGCGAATTCTAGCTCCAGTTTACAAAATACTCAGATATCCTAGCTTCTTAGATTTTTTTTTTTTACAAAAATTATGCATTCTGATATGTTGACAATATTATTTTTTTTTTTTTATAAAAAGAAATATATTTATTGTATCAGTTTTTCATATAAATAAAAATAAATCGAAATTAAGAAAACACTTTCCCGAATTAGGAAACATAAGGCCCACATTTATCAAAAATGGAAACATTGGCTCCAAATCTTTAGTGTAGTGTAGCCGCCTCAAGGCTACTACTCCATATTTCTCAATTGTTGTACCCTAATGACAAAATTTGGCGCAATTCCCCAGAGCAATTTTTAGGAATTGTAGTATACTTTGCAATGTTAAATAAGAGTGAGAGAGCAGTGGGCTAAATAGTATCTGTTAATGATACATTTTTGCGCAAAATTATTACTTTTTTCAAAAGTGTTGCACAAATTGCAAGTTTTTAATGTTAATTAGCCGGATTCCTAATACTAGAAAAGACAACTAGACTAATGTGTGAAGTGTTATAATTTAGTGTAGCATTCAGTCGCAAATTGAGACTTTTTATGCATGTCTAAATGGTTGTAATATAAATTTATGTGTTCCATGTCTTTCTTAACCCTAGAACGCACAACCTTAGAAATCAACCATAGAAAACAAGTAACCTAGCAGGCCTGCGAGGCCCCAGGTATGGGTTCTAGGGTTAAAAGATAGCTATTACTTGTGTAAAATCAGTATGATGATGTTCAGACTTTCCCAAGGGACCTATTTATTTCACACTATGTTTACTTGGCACTTCGTGCAATGATCTTCTGCGTCACATTGGAACTTTTGTCCTCCCAGTGAGGACATCTCTTTTTATGGATATTTACCAGAGAGAGATGGCTTATTACTAGATGTGGACGAATAGTTAAATATTTGGGTTCGGATTAGTTCTACCGAATACCCAGCACTATTCCAGAATTCATAACGAATAAAAAATTAATCCACATCAATGGGGAACCCGAGCATTTTTCTTGAAGATTTCCCAGAAAAATGTTCAGGTTCCCCCTTCACTTGCATTAGGTACGTTATTTGTGACGAATACTGGAATAGAACCCGGCATTCAGATAGCATACTCCGAACCCAAATATTTCACTATTTGCACATTTCTACTTATTATATCATTTATAGATCTTTCTGGTTGGCAATATATTGAGGTATCCAACCAGGTATTGGTGGATACTACTTCAAGTAGTGACTGTTCAAGTAGGGAAAGGTGACATTTACGAACAAGTTTAAAATGCCAACCTCCACAGTAAGGTAGGGAATAAACTGTGCAAAGGGATTGTGCAAGTGAAGACGTACACCTACCTGTTCACTCACCGATACTATCCTATAAAGTACCATATTAACCAAAAGGGTATAACACATCATCAGTCATATAGTTTGTTCCATACTTGGGCTAGTTCCATTCTGTATCCATCTCTCAAGCCATAATCTGTAGGGGCGTTTTTTCATGATTTTCAAAGAAAAACAAACATGTCCGTAACATTTCTGAAATATTCGCTTCTGCTGCTACTGTAAAAAAAATGTAGCCAAAATCCCAGAAAGCGGTTTTACAATCTCTGTGCTTTAGTTTTTTGGGTTTCTCTTGCAGACTAATATTGGGGTTTGTTTTCTAATTTAAATAAAGTGTGTTTTTAAGAGGTTGTAGTGAACTATCTAAAATTTGCATGTTTTAATTTTTAATGTAAAAAATACATATATAATTGTACGTCACAATGAAATTTTACAATTTTGAAGAAATTACTAAAAAAAAATTTATAATAAATGTCATAAAACATTGATAAATTTGGCTTCGGGATTTGTAAGAAATAAATACTTAGCTCTAACAGAGAGCAGCGATACAATAAGACGTGTTTGCAGGTAACAGTGAAGATTCCTTGTAAATTTGCAGCTACGTTTCAGCAAATCGGGTTGGGGAATTTGTGAGAATTAACCCCTTAATGACTGCCCAATATGCTTTAAAATGGTGGCTGTTAAGGGGTCTTGCTCTTTACTGCAGTGTTAAAATGGCAGTAATGAATAAGTGGAGTGCGCTCTTCCACCCAAGGCGAAATTCCCACAATGACAGCTATATATGACAGCTGACACCTGCAGGCATTGGCCCCGACTGGTTTTGGAATCGATTAGGCCCAAATAACCCTTCAATTACTGCTGTAAATCGTGACAGTGGTAACTAAAAGGTTAAAAGGGGTTAAAAAAATAGCAGTTTTTAAAATGGTATCACTTTTGGGGAGTTTCCACTATATAGGCCCCTCAAAATCCATTTAAATCTGAATGGGTCCCTGAAGAAACAGTCTTTATAAATTTGTTGAAAAAATTAAATGTTGCTACTAAACTTTAACTTCTAACATCATAACAAAAGAAAATGTTTAAAAAATGATGCAGATGTTAAGAAGAAATCTAGGAAGTGTTATTTATTGATATTTTATACAGCATGACTAACTGGTTTAAGAGTACCGTATAAGAACTGAAATTTTTAAAAATTGTGATTTTTTTTCATTTTTGCTAAAATTCCAATATTTTTACAAATAAATGGGGGAAGTAAAAAAGGAGATAAATTTACCAATACCATAAAATACAATGTGTCGTGGAAAAATATTCTCTGAATCACTGGGATTCGTTGAAGCGTTCCAGAGTTATTACTACATAAAGTGACACTGGTCATATTTCTAAAATTTGGCCTGGTCATTAAGGTCAAAATTAGCTCAGTAACCACAGAGTTAATGGTATTCTCAATGCTAGAAATACAGCCAGATGCCTATCCATCATGTAATACCATAAGAGAAGTGGCTGATTGTCTTCAAATTTATTTTGCAACTACCCCAAACATACAGCCACTGTCATCAAGGAGAACATGTAGTACTGGGAGTGATGAGATGGTCCCAACAGATACCTGATCTCAACATCGATTCTTCCTGGTATTCCACGATGGATATGTGCGAGCTTACAGCCATAGAATATCTGTGGTATTTTTCGCTTTATAAGACGCACTTCTCCTCCCAAAAATTTGGGAGGAAAATGGGGGGTGCATCTTATATAGTGGTACCTGGGGAGGGTCCTGTCTGAGGCGATCGGGCGGCCGGGTGCCTGTGGCTGCATGCAAGCGGCCGGGTACCTGTGCTTGCGTGCGGTGGCAGCCGGGTATCCGTGGCTGTGTGCGGGCGGCAGCCAGGTGCTGTGTGGGGTCGGCAGCCGGGTACCTGTGCTTGCGTGCAGTGGCAGCCAGGTACCCATGGCTGTATGCGGGCGGCAGCCGGGAGCTGTGTGCGGGCGGCAGCCGCCCTCACACAGGCACCCGGCTGCTGCCCTCACACAGGCACCCAGGTGCCGCCCGCACACAGCCACGGGTACCCGGCTGCCACCGCACGCAAGCACAGGTACCCGGCCGCTTGCATGCAGGGTGAGCGGGCAGCCTGCTGGCTGCCACTCTGTGCATGCTGGGCGGGCGGCTGTGCAGCAAGTTACCAGTTGTCCGCGGTCCCACTTTCAAATGATGGCGCCGGTGGAGCTCTTGGATGAGAGCTCCATCTGCGCACGCACTGCTCCGGGAGTCAGCGCGTGCGCAGATGGAGCCCTTGGATGAGAGCTCCATCTGCGCATGCGTCGCTCCGGGCGCCATTACTTGAAACGGGACCGCGGACACACTGCCACCACTGAGCAGTCCCCGCCGCTGCCACCAATGAGCAGTCGCCGCCGCTGCCACCACTGAACCGGGACCGCGGACACTCACTGCACCGGCCTGCTGCACGGCTCACCCGCCGCCGCTGCTGCCGCCACCACGGACCCCACGGCTCCTGCCACCACAGACACCACCGCGCCTGCAACCACGGACGCCACGGCACCTGCAACCACGGACCCCGCTGCCACTGACCCGCCGTGCCTCCTGTGACCCCGCTTCACCACCACTGCTGCCCCCCTCCGGTAAGAGAACACCAGAGTATAAGACGGACCCCGTTTTTCTTTTTTTTACCTTTTTTTATGTCTAAATTTGGGGTGCGTCTTATAATCCGGTGCGTCTTATAAAGCTAAAAATACGGTAATTCTCCAAGATGTTTGGAACAACCATCCTGCTTATTTCCTTCAAAAACTGTGTTCAAGTGTTCCTAGAAAAATTCATGCTTTGATGCAGCTTTAAAGACAAAGAATGGTCACACCAAATATTGATCTGATTTAGATTTTGCTTTTGTTCACTCACTTTGCATTTTATTAATTGATAAAAAAAAAACAAAACCTCTATTTTTAACGCATTTGTACTTTGCACCACGTTTCCACACCTGCCTAATACTTTTGCACAGTATATAAACACATTACAAATGGTAGTTCCCTTTTATTTATTTTCTCAAGAAAATTAATTTTCAAAATTTCCAAATGCCCTATTAGGACATGTACTACTGAAAAAAAAAAAAAAAGAAAAAAATTATATATACTGTATACACTGAACAGCACTCCAAGACTAAAGGGTGCTTTACACCCTGCGACATCGCTAACTATATATTGTCGGGGTCACGTCGTTAGTGACGGAAATCCGGCGCCGTCAGCGACATCGCAGCGTGTGACACCAAGGAGCGACGATCAACGATCGCAAAAGCGTCAAAAATCGTTAATCGTTGACACGTCGCTCCTTTTCATAATATCGTTTGTGGTGCATGCCGCTGGTTTTTCGTCGTTCTTGCGGCGTCACACACCGTTATGTGTGATGCCACAGGAGCGACGAACATCTCCTTACCTGCGTCCACCGGCAATGAGGAAGGAAGAAGGTGGGCGGCATGTTCCGGGCGCTCATCTCCGCCCCTCCTCTGCTATTGGGCGGCCGCTTAGTGACGCCGCAGTAAAGTCGCTATGACGCCGAACGCACCTCCCCCTTGAAGGAGGGATTGTTCGGCGGTCACAGTGATGTCGCTGAAAAGGTGCATGTGACGCTGCCGTAGCGATAATGTTCGCTACGGCAGCGATCACCAAATGTCGCACGAACGACGGGGACGGGTGCTATCGTGCACGCTATCGCTAGCGATGTCGCAGCGTGTAAAGCACCCTTAAAACAAGTGGGAACAGGTACAAGCTGAAACAATTAGTCAGTATAACAAAAAAATGAAGGCATGTAGACATCATGGAATGAGAACTCCAGTAGGTAACACTACATTTTTCCTGTAGCAGCCACAGTAGAGGAAATGAATAACGGTCAGCAGATTCACCAAGCAATAAAATCAGATCACTGAAACATTTCTGGAGGTGAGCAGGGCTGAACTTAGTTAATAAAAAGAGTCATCATTTCTTTATTTTTTTCTACAAGAGCAGGTATTACAAGTCTGCTGTCACCTAAAGGACATGTCCATAATAAACAAGTATCTACCAAACCCTGTATTGATTCACTGTGAATAGAGAAGGATCTGCCCAGAACTCAGTCTGTATATGTCCTTTAGGCCTGTTTCACACTTCAGTGAAAAACACAGAAGCTTAAACACTGTTAAAAACGCATATGTCCCTCTGTGTTCCGTGATTCACGGCAAATGTGGGTTGTCTATGTGCAATCCGTTATCTCTGCTCCGTGATTGCACATGGAAATAAACTCACCTGTCCCTGCTGTCCATGGTGCTGAAGAGTCCCGCGATGCAGCATCCTGCCACCACTGTCTGACCTCTGCAGATACTTCCGGGTCAGCTGTGCCTGCATAAATGAATATGCATGACAGTAATTGGCCAGGCAGGAAGCTGCAGAGAGCAGAGGCCGGAGACAGCGTCACTGGAGACTGGTGAGTTTAAAATGCTTTTTATTTTCAATGTCCGTGTTTTTCTGGTACGTGTTTCACGGACCATACCATAGTGTTGTCCGTGGGACATCAGTGATGCCAGAAAAAAATGGATAGGTCTCCTTGCGGAGCACACGGACACGTGAGTACACTGCATGGAGACACGGTCATTGAAAAATCACTGATATGTGTGCAGACCCACTGATTTTAATGGGTCTGCGTATGTCTGTGATTTTGGTACGTATAAAAACTAGCACATATGTACCAGAATCACTGACGTGTGAAAGAGGCCTTATTATCAGTACAAATAGGGGCAACATTGAAAGGAGAACCCTAGCAGGGATATGGACTGCATCGGTCTGTGTATTTACCACTTTTTCTAAAATATATGTTAAATACATAGAGCGATTTACATGCTTTGATGAAACCCTATAGCCATGCCAGTAAATAATCTCAGGTCTCTGCAGCACAAAGGGATTATTTGTAGTATCTATGATTACAACACAGCTATTTATGTCACTTTCCTTTCCCATGTTATAATCCCAAAACATTTTTCCATTTTTTTTTACTATCGAAAGTGGTTGGAAAATAGCTGTGAACTGAGATTTTAGTTTATCATTATTCTTCTAACTTAGAGAAGCAACAGCATGAAAATCCATTAAGGGAAAACTAAACTCCGCTGTGGCTGTTTTGCCCCTGTCAGAATAAATTCTCTCATCAGGCTTTAAACGTTTTCCCCCTTGTGTTTTCCTTGGGCACAGTCCAGGTAGTTTTCAACTGCTTCCATCCAACATACATAATAATAAAAAGTTAGCATCTGCAATTGCTACCTGCTGACTGCAATTTGTCTGCACACAGGTGCCTGCCTGCTCGGACTGATACTGGGGACTAATGATCTCAAAAGGAAGCCCATACAAGGGGAATGATGATATCAAATTGTCTTGTTGTCTTCTATTGGAGCCATTATTCCTGCAATACAATTCATTTACCATTTCCCTGTAAAACCGTTTACACAAGCTGTAATCCAAGAAAAAACAAGGAATGCTGCAGTTTAGGTAATTAAAAGTGCATAACTTAAAAGTAACATACCGTATTTTTCGGACTATAAGGCGCACCGGATTATAAGGCGCATTAGCAATGAGAGCCTGCTTAGGCGCCTAGGTTCATATATAAGGCGCACCGGATTATAAGCCGCAGCGCATTAAGTTCATGACAGCTGCGAACAGGCCAGGGTGCAATCCGGAGTTCAGGTGAGAGCACCGGAGATCAGCCCGGGATGTCTGCAGCTGTCATGAACTGAACCGCAAACGCAGGGGAATCGATCACTCGGCGCTCACGGTTCAGTTCAGGCTGAGCTCCGGAGTGCAATGCAGGTACCTGAATCCAGACCTGGCATTACTGGAGATTCCTCCGGTAGCCACTCCGACGCTGCTCTTATGTACAGCATTCTAACATGCTGTATATAAGAGGGCAGGCCGCACTGTAGAACATAAAAAACACTTTACTCACCTAAACCAGTCGCTCCGGTGCTGGTTGGCCAGATGGGCGGCACTGTTCTCCGGGTCCGGCACCTCCTCTTTCGGCCATCTTGCTCCTCTGTCTTCTGAAGCCTGTGTGCATGACGCGTCCACGTCATACACACTCGCCGGCACTGAGGTCCTGCGCAGGCGCACTTTGATCTGCCCTGCTCAGGGCAGATCAAATTACAATATTGTAGTGCGCCTGCGCAGGACCTCACTGCCGGCGAGTGTGTATGACGTGGATGCGTCATGCACACAGGCTTCAGAAGACAGAGGAGCAAGATGGCCGAAAGAGAAGGTGCCGGTCCCGGAGAACAGCGCCGCCCATCTGGTCAACCATCACCGGAGTGACCGGTTTAGGTGAGTAAGCATGCCTATTAATAGGAGGCATAATGCTCGCTTGTATTCATATACAAGGCGCACTGGAATAAAAGGCGCACTTTCAATTTCTGAGAAAATCATAGGCTTTTATGTGCGCCTTATAGTCCGAAAAATACGGTAAAAGAAAATATTTTGGCTAAGGCTACACAGGGACATGTAGGTTGGGGGGAACACATTCTGACACTGCATATCATGATTTCCTATGGTATTGCATTGATACAGTTGTAAACGTTTCCAAATGTGTTACATTTTCTGTTGCTGGTTGTAAGTCGCATGCTACTCACTTGCCATAGACTTTAAAGGGGTTGTCCGATACCTAAAGTAACCTTTATAAATATCTAGTTTTAACCCCCAACTATATTTGTAAATTGCTTTTTTTTTTTTTTTTTTTTTTATAAAAAATGCCCTACACTTCTCTGTATTCTGCTATTCCCCATATTTCCTTTTTTGTTCTTCATTTTTCTGTGATGTTTTGTTTGAGAGGAGTCATCATCAGGAGCATATAACTGAATAGGATAACTGAAGTGAGCACTAATATATATATTATGAGTGCAAGCCAAAAAATTACATACTATATACGAATAAGGCTGCACATCAAACCTAGATAATAGTATAATGCCTCAAGCATATGGACAAATATTGGAATATACAATGAAAAATGCTACTTGCTAATTTGAACATGTGAATAATGAATTGCATACCTGCCATGAATATTAGGAAAAAGGAGATATTTAGCAATCGCATTGATCAATGTAACTGAGCCCCAAGGCCTCGTCAAGGCATATCTCTATATTGGGGTCCCTAGCTCTGTGACCCTAACTGTGTGTCATCTCATTGCAATTAAAAACTGCTATGAGTGGAGAGGGGTAACTAAGGACTTTCTTATATAGGAGATGGAAAAAACATGGCCGAAAGGGGCGGAGCTGTGTTCACATTCAGAAAAAAAACTACATATAACTGAATAGGATAACTGAAGTGAGCACTAATATATATATTATGAGTGCAAGCCAAAAAATTACATACTATATACGAATAAGGCTGCACATCAAACCTAGATAATAGTATAATGCCTCAAGCATATGGACAAATATTGGAATATACAATGAAAAATGCTACTTGCTAATTTGAACATGTGAATAATGAATTGCATACCTGCCATGAATATTAGGAAAAAGGAGATATTTAGCAATCGCATTGATCAATGTAACTGAGCCCCAAGGCCTCGTCAAGGCATATCTCTATATTGGGGTCCCTAGCTCTGTGACCCTAACTGTGTGTCATCTCATTGCAATTAAAAACTGCTATGGGTGGAGAGGGGTAACTAAGGACTTTCTTATATAGGAGATGGAAAAAACATGGCCGAAAGGGGCGGAGCTGTGTTCACATTCAGAAAAAAAACTACATATAACTGACACACAGTTAGGGTCACAGAGCTAGGGACCCCAATATAGAGATATTGTGAGGTAAATCCGGAGATATGACGATAAATCATGACATTCAAGTCATGTCAGGAAGCCCTCTCCTGGTGTCACTACCCCCTTCCCTTCACACAACTGGTTTAGCAACAAATCCATGGCCATGTCCTGTGATATGGAAATTAGGTGGCTTTAGGACAATGGACACAGGATGACTCCCTGCCGTCACCCTGTAGTAGGAGCTGCTAGCTAGTTAGCAAGGCTATGGAAATAGCCAGACAGAACGACTCCAGTAAAAAATGGTTCATATCTCGCAAGCCATATTTCCGATAAATATGGCAACCATAAAAATGGTGTCTCCGCATGTGGACGATGCCGGCACCCCCTTTTTATGGGAACAGGACATTGGGAAATGCCCCAGGCGTGATATCAGCCAATGGGGAACTGGCAGACAGGTCATGAGTCCCCTCGTTCTGTAGCTAAATTCATAACTGTCACAATGAGAGCATTGGCGTCTGCCTACGACGCTCCCAGGCAAAGTTATAGCCAAAATCCCCTTTGCTGGATAATTCTGATCCATGCAGGGGGAGTGGCAGTGCTTCCCTGTGAGGTCACTAAGGTAGGAGGGGACCTGGATCTGCCCAGGTTGATAACCCTACTTCGGCCATTTTCCAGCGTTCTTCTGCTCGGGGGCCTGGTTGGGAAAGACCTGTGAGGAAGAATCCTAGAAACCTGGTCTACAGCGCCCCCCTGTGGCCAGACACACAAGGTAACTGATGTAATTGTATACCTGTTGTAACCCATGCTTTATCTGTAACTGTACTCTGACATATGTATATTCTGTAGATTCCCTATTGTATATATTGTAGTTTCTAGTGTGCCTTAGGCGATTAAATTATATAATTAATCTTGGGCTGTTCTGTTATCTCGATCTTGAATCCCACGTCTGTGTGTTCGGCTAATAGTTACCGTGAAGCGGTTGGTGGCAGCGAGTTGTGCCAAGGATTATTGTGGGGAGGCCAGTGAGATTCGGGAAGATATTATATATTCCGCCCGCGGAGGTCGGGGGAATATATACCTTACTCTCACCGGGGACCCTTCAATAATCGGCATAAGTAGTATAGCGGCCTCCTTGCTTATTGTCGGGCAATTCCATAATTGGCCTGACTATAAGAGGGGCGCTAGAGAGCGCGTCACGTGCTCTGTCTGTCGGTCGGGAGGTATAAAGTAGGGGTGACCCCCCCACTTGTTACCCCCCGATTGTGACGTACTGGTAGCCAGCGCGGGGGATTTCTGAGTGACCCCCCCGGTGGTTCGTGACATATTGGTGGCAAGCGGTGGGATCGAGATAATAGTGTGTGTGAGTGTGAGACCCATACTCCCAGACACTAAAGACTGCCTGCAGCAGCTGTGGCTGCTGGGGTCTTCAGACTAGCTCAACACTAGAGTGTCAGAGTGCAGATACTGTAAGGTGTGTGGAGGCATCAGGTGTCAGTTCTGTGTCAGTGACCAAAAGTCTGCAAGAATGGCTGATGGCACCAGGAGCAGAGCTATGCAACTGGCCAATGCTAAGGCAGGAGCCGAAGAGAGGGAGGACGGTGCTGTGGACAGCAATGAGGAGGTTGCCCACGAGTCCTCCAGGAGCTCGACGCCAGAAAACAGCTCTGCAGAGGACATTGCACAACCGGGCACTGCTGGACAAGATGAGGAGCAGCTCGCCCAAGGGTCCTCAACGAGCCAGACGCCAGCCCTCCGCTCTGCAATGGACAGTGAAGCACCAGGCTCCGCAGCGGGCCGCAGATCACCACGTGCCATTCCACCGAGCCTGGGAGGCTCGGATAGCCTTCTTCAAATGGCTATGGCCCTACGCCAGGCTGGAGACCGGGAGGGCTACAAGGAACTCATGGCCGAGCGTGAGCGGCAAGCAGCGCGTGAAGAGCGCCAGGCAGAGCGTAACTACCAGCTGCAGCTAGCTCAGCTCCGGCCCTCATCAGCCACCCGTGACCTTCCAGACACCAAACTTCCAAAGGTCCGTGTTGAGGACTTCCCAGTGCTGGAGAAGGATGGAGACTTGGACTCTTTCTTGACTGCTTTTGAACGGACTTGCTTGCAGCATCATCTGAACAAGGACCAGTGGGCCAAATACCTGACCCCCCGTTTAAGGGGTAAGGCCCTGGATATCCTTGGGGACTTGCCTGCTGAGGCGGATCAGGGCTACGACACCATCAAGCGGGCCCTGATCCAACAGTACAACCTCACTCCAGAGTCCTACCGCAAGAAGTTCCGGAGCCTACAGAAGGGACCAAAGGACTCCTGGGCTGACCACCGGCGGGCACTTGCCCGAGCTGCCGACCACTGGACCCAAGGCCTGCAGCTTTCCACCGGACCGGAGATCCTGGACTTGTTCATCACGGAGCAACTCTTGTGGAACTGCCCTGAGGATCTCCGCCAGTTCATCCGAGACCAGAAGCCAAAGGGGTCCACGGCTACAGCTGCCCTGGCCGATGACTACACCAACAATCGGGCTCCGGAAGCCAGGAGAGCAGCCACCAGCAGCACCTGGAGAGGGGGTAAGATGAATTCTGCGACTGCCCCACCTGCCCCTAGACTGCAGGGGGTGTCCCCCTCAACTCCCCTCTCCAGGCCCGTGGCAGAACCAAGACGGTGCCACCAGTGCAACCTACCTGGACACTTCAAGGCCATGTGCCCTCAGCGTCCCAAGGCCCCGGCTCCGTCCCCGTCCCAAGGGCCGCCCAAGGTGTATTGTGTGGGTGGGGGTGGTGGTAGGTCCCTGGACAGCTTCCAACCTGTCACCGTCGGCCGGTCTGTGACCATGGGACTGCGAGACAGCGCCTCGGAGGTGACTCTGGTGCGGCCTGAGATGGTGTCCCCCCAAGACTTGATCCCTGGAAAAACCCTCGCTGTCTCCGGGATTGGAGGCATTGACCCGGCGCTGCCTGTTGCTGACATTTATGTGGACTGGGGCGCAGGGCGAGGGGTGAGGGAGGTGGGGGTAACTGATCGGATCCCTGCAAACGTGCTACTTGGGACAGATTTGGGGCAAATAACCTCCCAGTTTGGCCCCGCCCCAAAGGCTGAACCTTCAGCCCGTACTAACATGCCTCCGGACAATGTTAATGTGTTATCTATGAATGATGTAAGGGAGGAGGGAGTGAACTCTGATATTTCTGCTTGCACAGACACCATAGACACACACGCAGCTGCAGCTGTGACAGGGGAGGGGGTCAGAGAAAGGTGTGACAATGCCTCTACAAGTAACCAGCCTGTGAGCTGGGATCTGCTGCCCTCTGCAGGGATAAGCAGAGAGCAGGGTGCTGCAGGGGGAGGACCAGTGTGTGGGGTGGGGGCTACCACAGCAAATGTGGGGTCCCCAGAGATTTCACAGCGGGGTTCTGTTGCTGCAGGGGGGGAACAGGCAGGTGAGATTGGGGCCGGTCCAGGAGCGGAAGTGCTCCCAGGTAAGATCTCGGGGCATGGTTCCCCCACAACCGGGGTGTCAGGAAGCCAGGTAGGTCTGCCTGAACCGGCGACTTGGTCAGGAACGGAGGAGGAGCAGGCACGACCCACGGTCGCAGCGGCTGTGGCCGCTGTCACCCGCAGTGGGAGTGCTGGGAGCCAAGGGGCCTCCCGGAGGTCCGATAGCTCTTCCCCTTCTGACCAAGTGGCAGCCGAGTCAGGTGGAGGCCAGGACACAGGTCCCGGGGTACTGACTGAAGATGTGACAGTCTCGTCGATTCTGGCCACATCTAGTCAGGGGTTTCAGGCAGCGTTAGAAGCTGACGACAGCCTGAAAGCTCTTAAGGAGCAGGCGGCACAGCCTCCCTCGGACTCGGACCCGGAGCGAGTGGTCTGGGACCAAGGACGGCTGTACCGGGCCACGGTCCAGCAGGGTTCACCGGAGGCGTGGCCCAGGGACCGACAGTTGGTGGTACCCTATCCGTTCCGGACGGAGTTGTTGCGGATCGCACATGAGATTCCGATGGCCGGACACCTAGGGATCGCTAAGACCAAGGCCAGGTTAAACCAGCATTTCTACTGGCCAAAAATGGGGGCCGATGTGGCTGCCTACTGCCGTTCGTGTGAAACCTGTCAGAGAGTGGGGAAGGCGGGGCCACACCCCAAAGCCCCACTAGTATCTCTGCCAATCATCGATGAGCCTTTCAGGAGGGTGGCTGTGGATCTGGTCGGCCCGCTGGCCATCCCCAGCAGCTCCGGGAAACGCTTCATACTGACGGTAGTGGACTATGCCACCCGGTACCCAGAAGCAGTGGCCTTGTCGTCCATTCGGGCTGACAAGGTGGCCACCGCATTGCTGGAGATTTTCTCCCGAGTGGGTTTTCCCCAGGAAATGCTCACTGACCGGGGGACCCAATTCATGTCCCAGCTGATGGAGGCCCTCTGTAAGCAAGTCCAGGTGCGACATCTGGTGGCCAGCCCGTACCATCCACAGACTAATGGCCTGTGCGAGCGGTTCAATGGCACCTTAAAGCAGATGCTTAAGATGTTGGTCGACTCCCATGGGCGTGACTGGGAGCGGTATCTCCCACACCTGTTATTTGCTTACCGGGAGGTTCCACAGGCCTCAACGGGATTCTCACCGTTTGAGCTCCTGTACGGGCGACGTGTGCGGGGCCCCCTGGCTCTGGTGAAAGAGGCTTGGGAAGGGGATTTGGCCACCCCTGGAGTGTCGGTTATCGAGTATGTCATGCGCTTCCGGGACAAAATGCAGGCCTTGACGCAACTGGTACACGACAATATGGCTCAAGCCCAGGCCGATCAGAAGCGTTGGTACGACCAGAACGCTTGTGAGAGGACCTACCAAGTGGGTCAAGAGGTGTGGGTACTGGTCCCCGTACCACAGGACAAGCTTCAGGCAGCCTGGGAAGGCCCATACCTCGTGTACCAGCAGCTCAACCCTGTGACGTACCTGGTCACCCTGGACCCTGCCCGTGGAAGGCGGAAGCCCTTCCATGTGAACATGATGAAGGCACATCATGAGCGGGAGGCATGTGCACTCCCTGTGTGCAACCTGCCCGAGGAGGGAGAAGCGGAAACCCTCTTGGATATGCTAGCCCAGGTTAGGGCAGGCGGATCCATTGAGGATGTAGAGGTTGGCCACCAGCTCTTGGAGGACCAACGGTCCCAGCTGTGGGCCACCCTACACCCCTTCCGGGGGTTGTTTACCAACCAGCCCGGAAGGACTGACTTGGCTGTCCATCACGTGGACACTGGGGATCATCCCCCGATCCGGCGTTCAGCATATCGGGTCTCCCTGGAGGTGCAGCAACACATGCGCCAGGAGATTGACGAGATGCTGAACCTGGGGGTGATCCAGGCATCCAACAGCGCTTGGGCCTCGCCTGTAGTCCTCGTCCCTAAGAAGGACCGAACCACTCGGTTCTGCGTGGACTACAGGGGGCCCAATGCGGTCACGGTCGCCGATGCGTACCCAATGCCACGCATCGATGACCTGCTCGATCAGTTGGCCGGGGCTCAGTACCTGACCATCATGGATCTGAGCCGGGGATATTGGCAGATCCCCCTGACTCGCAAGGCCAGGGAACGCTCTGCCTTTATTACCCCATTTGGACTGTACGAGTCCACGGTGATGCCATTCGGGATGAGGAATGCCCCTGCCACTTTCCAGCGGATGGTCAACACCCTGCTCAAGGGACTTGAAGGGTACGCGGCCGCGTACCTGGATGACATTGCCGTCTTCAGTCCCACCTGGGAGGACCACCTAGAGCATCTAGCACAGGTGCTCAGGCGGATCCACCGGGCAGGTTTGACCATCAAGCCGGGAAAGTGTCAGCTGGCCATGAGCGAGGTCCAGTACCTCGGTCACCGGGTAGGTGGGGGAACGCTGAAGCCCGAGCCTGAGAAAGTGGAGGCCATCGCATCCTGGCCCACCCCCAGGACCAAGAAGCAGGTGATGTCCTTCTTGGGGACCGCTGGGTACTATAGGAGGTTTGTTCCATGCTATAGTAGCCTGGCAAAGCCCTTGACGGACCTCACCAAGAAGAAGCTGCCCTCTGCAGTCGATTGGACAATGGACTGCGAGACAGCCTTCCGGGCCCTAAAGGACGCCCTGTCCAGCCCGCCCGTGCTACAGGCAGCCGACTTCACGCGGCCGTTTGTAGTACAGACCGACGCCAGTGACTTCGGCCTCGGTGCGGTGCTCAGCCAGATGGACTCTGCGAGCCAAGAGCACCCAGTCTTGTACCTGAGCAGGAAGCTGTTACCAAGGGAAGTTGCCTATTCCACGATGGAGAAGGAGTGCCTGGCCATGTGTGGGCCCTGCAGCGTCTGCAACCCTATCTATACGGGCGCCACTTCATCGTGGAGACGGACCACAATCCCCTCAGCTGGTTGCACACCGTCTCTGGGACGAATGGGCGATTGTTGCGATGGAGCCTTGCGCTCCAGCAATACAACTTCACCATTCGCCACAAAAGGGGCCGTGACCACGGTAACGCAGACGGGCTGTCCCGACAAGGAGAGGTCGCGGACGGGCGCACGGGGGAACACCGGAGTGTGCTGCCCCCTAGCGCCCTCAAAAGGGGGGAGGTGTGAGGTAAATCCGGAGATATGACGATAAATCATGACATTCAAGTCATGTCAGGAAGCCCTCTCCTGGTGTCACTACCCCCTTCCCTTCACACAACTGGTTTAGCAACAAATCCATGGCCATGTCCTGTGATATGGAAATTAGGTGGCTTTAGGACAATGGACACAGGATGACTCCCTGCCGTCACCCTGTAGTAGGAGCTGCTAGCTAGTTAGCAAGGCTATGGAAATAGCCAGACAGAACGACTCCAGTAAAAAATGGTTCATATCTCGCAAGCCATATTTCCGATAAATATGGCAACCATAAAAATGGTGTCTCCGCATGTGGACGATGCCGGCACCCCCTTTTTATGGGAACAGGACATTGGGAAATGCCCCAGGCGTGATATCAGCCAATGGGGAACTGGCAGACAGGTCATGAGTCCCCTCGTTCTGTAGCTAAATTCATAACTGTCACAATGAGAGCATTGGCGTCTGCCTACGACGCTCCCAGGCAAAGTTATAGCCAAAATCCCCTTTGCTGGATAATTCTGATCCATGCAGGGGGAGTGGCAGTGCTTCCCTGTGAGGTCACTAAGGTAGGAGGGGACCTGGATCTGCCCAGGTTGATAACCCTACTTCGGCCATTTTCCAGCGTTCTTCTGCTCGGGGGCCTGGTTGGGAAAGACCTGTGAGGAAGAATCCTAGAAACCTGGTCTACAGCGCCCCCCTGTGGCCAGACACACAAGGTAACTGATGTAATTGTATACCTGTTGTAACCCATGCTTTATCTGTAACTGTACTCTGACATATGTATATTCTGTAGATTCCCTATTGTATATATTGTAGTTTCTAGTGTGCCTTAGGCGATTAAATTATATAATTAATCTTGGGCTGTTCTGTTATCTCGATCTTGAATCCCACGTCTGTGTGTTCGGCTAATAGTTACCGTGAAGCGGTTGGTGGCAGCGAGTTGTGCCAAGGATTATTGTGGGGAGGCCAGTGAGATTCGGGAAGATATTATATATTCCGCCCGCGGAGGTCGGGGGAATATATACCTTACTCTCACCGGGGACCCTTCAATAATCGGCATAAGTAGTATAGCGGCCTCCTTGCTTATTGTCGGGCAATTCCATAATTGGCCTGACTATAAGAGGGGCGCTAGAGAGCGCGTCACGTGCTCTGTCTGTCGGTCGGGAGGTATAAAGTAGGGGTGACCCCCCACTTGTTACCCCCCGATTGTGACGTACTGGTAGCCAGCGCGGGGGATTTCTGAGTGACCCCCCCGGTGGTTCGTGACAGATATGCCTTGACGAGGCCTTGGGGCTCAGTTACATTGATCAATGCGATTGCTAAATATCTCCTTTTTCCTAATATTCATGGCAGGTATGCAATTCATTATTCACATGTTCAAATTAGCAAGTAGCATTTTTCATTGTATATTCCAATATTTGTCCATATGCTTGAGGCATTATACTATTATCTAGGTTTGATGTGCAGCCTTATTCGTATATAGTATGTAATTTTTTGGCTTGCACTCATCTATATATATAATTGCCTTATTCTGTCTGTCTGTCTGTCATGCTCCAAAATTGTGTCACCGTGACATGTCCTTACGGTGACACAAAGCTGATTGGCCGCTGGGTTCGCCATGGCCCCGCCCCCCCACACGGATTGGCCTCTCGCCCCGGCTCTCTGCAGGCCCCGCCCCCCTCACGCAATGCACGCTCGCTCTGGCCCAACTGACACGGGGCTCCGATTCCCAGGTGAGTACACACACACACATCACATCACACTCACTCTCACTCTCACACACACCTCACACACACCTCACACATCACAGCATGCTGGGATATCGCTTGCTTCTACACCGGCTCCGTCAGGATCCCGGCAGCGCCAGACATAACCTTGCGATGCTGGGATCTTAACGGAGGCCGTGAAAGCTGGTAACCATTATACACATCGGGTAACTAAGGTCCCTTAGTTACCCGATGTGTATCATAGTTACCAGTGTACACCGGCTCACACTCACTCTCACACACACCTCACACACACATCACATCGCATCCACACATCAAGGTCCTGCAGCTGCGGAACATACATAACATAACAGCACACACACACACACACAAATCAGATCACACTCACACACACCTCACACATCACATCGCATCCAAATACTCACAACATCCTGGGATATCGCTTGCTTCTCGGCGGCGATACTGTGCTGTTGTGAGCTTCCAGGACCTGACGGAGGATCACATGGCCAGAAACATGTGATATCCCCGGATGTTGTATCAGCGCGTATGTGCGATTTCGTCAGTGTCTGTGTGTGTGAGTGTATGCGATCGGGTGTGTGTGAGTGTATGCGATCGGGTGTGTGTGAGTGGATGCGATCGGGTGTGTGTGAGTGGATGCGATCGGTTGTGTGTGAGTGGATGCGATCGGGTGTGTGTGAGTGGATGCGATCGGTTGTGTGGGTGAGTGGATGCGATCGGGTGTGGGTGAGTGTCGGCAGAGGAGCACGGCGTGCTGGAGGAGGCTGGGAGCAGAGAGGCTGATCTTGGGGAAGGCTGGGAGGGGGAGGCTGATGCTGAGGGAGGCTGGGACGAGGGAGGCTGGAAGGAGAGAGGCTGAGCAAACGTGCTCCATCCGCCATACTGCGCACTCCCCATCGTGCTGCATCCCCCATGCTGCGCACTCCCAAACGTGCTCTATCCGCCATGCTGCGCACTCCCCATCGTGCTCTATCCGCCATGCTGCACACTCCCAAAAGTGCTCCATCCGCCATGCTGCGCACTCCCAAACGTGCTCCATCCGCCATGCTGCGCACCCCCCATCATGCTCCATCCGCCATGCTGCGCACTCCCAAACGTGCTCCATCCGCCATGCTGCGCACTCCCAAACGTGCTCCATCCGCCATGCTGCGCACTCCCAAACGTGGTCCATCCGCCATGCTGCGCACTCCCAAACATGGTCCATCCGCCATGCTGCGCACTCCCAAACGTGCTCCATCCGCCATGCTGCGCACTCCCAAACGTGCTCCATCCGCCATACTGCGCACTCCCAAACGTGCTCCATCCGCCATACTGCGCACTCCCCATCGTGCACCATCCGGCATGCTGCGCACTCCCAAGCGGATGGAGCATGATGGGGGGTGCGCAGCATGGCGGATGGAGCACGTTTGGGAGTGCGCAGCATGGCGGATGGAGCACGTTTGGGAGTGCGCAGCATGACGGATGGAGCACGTTTGGGAGTGCGCAGCATGCCGGATGGTGCACGATGGGGAGTGCGCAGTATGGCGGATGGAGCATGTTTGGGAGTGCGCAGTATGGCGGATGGAGCACGTTTGGGAGTGCGCAGCATGGCGGATGGAGCACGTTTGGGAGTGCGCAGCATGGCGGATGGACCACGTTTGGGAGTGCGCAGCATGGCGGATGGAGCACGTTTGGGAGTGCGCAGCATGGCGGATGGAGCACGTTTGGGAGTGCGCAGCATGGCGGATGGAGCACGTTTGGGAGTGCGCAGCATGCCGGATGGTGCACGATGGGGAGTGCGCAGTATGGCGGATGGAGCACGTTTGGGAGTGCGCAGCATGGCGGATGGAGCACGTTTGGGAGTGCGCAGCATGGCGGATGGACCACGTTTGGGAGTGCGCAGCATGGCGGATGGAGCACGTTTGGGAGTGCGCAGCATGGCGGATGGAGCACGTTTGGGAGTGCGCAGCATGGCGGATGGAGCACGTTTGGGAGTGCGCAGCATGGCGGATGGAGCACGTTTGGGAGTGCGCAGCATGCCGGATGGTGCACGATGGGGAGTGCGCAGTATGGCGGATGGAGCACGTTTGGGAGTGCGCAGCATGGCGGATGGAGCACGTTTGGGAGTGCGCAGCATGGCGGATGGACCACGTTTGGGAGTGCGCAGCATGGCGGATGGAGCACGTTTGGGAGTGCGCAGCATGGCGGATGGAGCACGTTTGGGAGTGCGCAGCATGGCGGGTGGAGCACGTTTGGGAGTGCGCAGCATGGCGGATGGAGCATGATAGGGGGTGCGCAGCATGGCGGATGGAGCACATTTGGGAGTGCGCAGCATGGCGGATGGAGCACGTTTGGGAGTGTGCAGCATGGCGGATAGAGCACGATGGGGAGTGCGCAGCATGGCGGATGGAGCACGTTTGGGAGTGCGCAGCATGGGGGATGCAGCACGATGGGGAGTGCGCAGTATGGCGGATGGAGCACGTTTGGGAGTGCGCAGCATGGCGGATGGACCACGTTTGGGAGTGCGCAGCATGGCGGATGGAGCACGTTTGGGAGTGCGCAGCATGGGGGATGCAGCACGATGGGGGGTGCGCAGCATGGGGGATGGAGCACGATGAGAGGTGCACACCTCCCCCCAACACACACACACACGCGCACTGCACAACACACACACACTAGGAATCACAAACAACGCCCTACACAGACACCCACACACACAGACAACGCTGCACACACAAATATACGCACATACCGCACAACACACACATTGCTCAAAACATACCTCCCCCCAAAACACACCACACACACACAAACCGCACAACACACACACACACACAACGCTACAGACACACAGCGCTCCACAAACAACGCAACACACGCAACACACATACAACACCGCTCTCACCCACCGCGACACTCAGAACATGTACAGCGCCCTACACAAACACTTGGTAACTACACACAACAACATCTATATATATATATATATATATATATATATAACAAAAATCATACATGAACTACACAATACGTAAATTCTAGAATACCCGATGCGTAGAATCGGGCCACCTTCTAGTAATATATATATTAGTGCTCACTTCAGTTATCCTATTCAGTTATATGTAGTTTTTTTTCTGAATGTGAACACAGCTCCGCCCCTTTCGGCCATGTTTTTTCCATCTCCTATATAAGAAAGTCCTTAGTTACCCCTCTCCACCCATAGCAGTTTTTAATTGCAATGAGATGACACACAGTTAGGGTCACAGAGCTAGGGACCCCAATATAGAGATATGCCTTGACGAGGCCTTGGGGCTCAGTTACATTGATCAATGCGATTGCTAAATATCTCCTTTTTCCTAATATTCATGGCAGGTATGCAATTCATTATTCACATGTTCAAATTAGCAAGTAGCATTTTTCATTGTATATTCCAATATTTGTCCATATGCTTGAGGCATTATACTATTATCTAGGTTTGATGTGCAGCCTTATTCGTATATAGTATGTAATTTTTTGGCTTGCACTCATAATATATATATTAGTGCTCACTTCAGTTATCCTATTCAGTTATATGTAGTTTTTTTTCTGAATGTGAACACAGCTCCGCCCCTTTCGGCCATGTTTTTTCCATCTCCTATATAAGAAAGTCCTTAGTTACCCCTCTCCACCCATAGCAGTTTTTAATTGCAATGAGATGACACACAGTTAGGGTCACAGAGCTAGGGACCCCAATATAGAGATATGCCTTGACGAGGCCTTGGGGCTCAGTTACATTGATCAATGCGATTGCTAAATATCTCCTTTTTCCTAATATTCATGGCAGGTATGCAATTCATTATTCACATGTTCAAATTAGCAAGTAGCATTTTTCATTGTATATTCCAATATTTGTCCATATGCTTGAGGCATTATACTATTATCTAGGTTTGATGTGCAGCCTTATTCGTATATAGTATGTAATTTTTTGGCTTGCACTCATAATATATATATTAGTGCTCACTTCAGTTATCCTATTCAGTTATATGTAGTTTTTTTTCTGAATGTGAACACAGCTCCGCCCCTTTCGGCCATGTTTTTTCCATCTCCTATATAAGAAAGTCCTTAGTTACCCCTCTCCACCCATAGCAGTTTTTAATTGCAATGAGATGACACACAGTTAGGGTCACAGAGCTAGGGACCCCAATATAGAGATATGCCTTGACGAGGCCTTGGGGCTCAGTTACATTGATCAATGCGATTGCTAAATATCTCCTTTTTCCTAATATTCATGGCAGGTATGCAATTCATTATTCACATGTTCAAATTAGCAAGTAGCATTTTTCATTGTATATTCCAATATTTGTCCATATGCTTGAGGCATTATACTATTATCTAGGTTTGATGTGCAGCCTTATTCGTATATATCATCAGGAGCATGGCCTTGCACTCACTTCCACCTTGTCTAAAACAGGACATCATTAGAGGACAGCGCTGCAGTCACTTACCACAGCTCCTTTCATCATCGCCCTCTGATGACATCTGGAATGTACAGCGTTGATAGAAGAAATGGGAAATGTGACCACAGAACTGGCACACTTCTGTCACTGCCAGCCGGAACCTTGCTTTTCTGAACTGAATCATTATCTGGGGGCGGTGATAGAAGCAATGTGAGTGACACTGGCGCCACCCCCTGTTGAAACAATTCATTTTAGGATAGCGATAGAAGCAGGGTGAGTGACAAAAGCCCCAGTCAAAGTTTCTATCACCTGCTTAAAAAGAAATGTCATCAAAGGCAACAGAAAGACACAGCCAAATTGCACAAATGTTTTCAACTGCACAACTTATTTAAAGGGAACCTGTCACCAGTTTTTGACTATTAAACCAAAAGTGTCACCTTCTGCAGCTCCTGTGCTGCATTCTATGAAGGTGCATCTTGTTGCTGTCCCCTCTTGCAGACCCCAAAAATAACTTTATAAAATTCCACTGTGTTGTATGCTAATGACCTGTGTTGGCCAGATGGACGGGCTCTATTTCGGCTTCTGTCCCTCCTTGTCGCCTTGTTCGCCGTCCTCCTGTCATGATTGACAAGGATGGCGCCACCATCATCCCACGCTGCTGTCCAAGTCTCGCGCAGGCGCAGTTCTCTCTGCCCCTATAGCGGACTGAGCGTAAAAACAGTTTACCTCGCGTGCCGGTGATGTATCTGTGCAGGCGTGAGATCATGGTTGGCGCGGTGAATGACAGCAGCGTCATCCTCGAACCGACCATGATCTCGCGCCTGCGCAGATACATCACCGGCGCGCGAGGTAAACCGTTTTTATTCTTGGCCCGCGATAGGGGAGAGAGAACTGTGCCTGTACGAGACCTGGACAGCAGCATAAGATGATGTCGGCGGCGCCATCCTTGTCAATCATGACAGGAGGACGGCGAACAAGGCGATAAGGAGGGACAGGAGCCGAAATAGAGCCCGCCCATCTGGCCAACACAGGTCATAAGCATACAACATGGTGGGATTTGATAAAGTTCTTTTTTTGGTCTGCAAGGGGGGGTCAGCAACTCGGTGCACCTTCATAAATGCAACACAGGAGCTCCGGAAGGTGACACTTTTAGTTTAATAGTCAAAAAACTGGTGACAGGTTCCCTTTAAGAATTTCTGTTGTGAGACACATTTCATTGTGTAGCCACAGCCTTTAAGTCACCCTTACCACTCTGCTAAAAAACAAGTGTAGCTCAGTGAGAGGGGATAAACCCACTCAATGCCGAGCAGATTGAACTTAATTTATGCTAAAAACGAAGAAGGTGTAGGTTTGCTTTTCTGGAGCATTGACAAGTGAAAAGACCAAATATTTATTAAAGGGGTTGTCTCAACTTCTTAAATGGGAGAAATTGCAAAGTGATTGTAAAAACAAGTAACTTTGCAACTTAACTCTTACTTAAAATCTTCTCCATTTTCCAACAAAGAGGGATTTTAATTTTATTGCTCATTGCCCATGTTATTGGCCACCACTGCAGTCTAGCAGAGGTGGCCAGTTTCTTAAGCAAAAAACAACCGCTTACAAGATGTTTGCAATTTATCTGGTCAGATCACTTGATCAGGCTAGCTTCAGTGCTCCCCAAAAGTTGTCTCTGCTTGCAGCATGGGAGAGCGCACAGTTCAAGCAAGTTGAAAAAACATTCCTATGGGCTAAATGGGCAGTCTTCAGAAGCACACCACTTCCAGCAAGAAGGAAGCCAGGAAGCAAAGGAGCGGTGCAATCAAGCCTCAGATTTCTTATCTAAATGTATCATTTTATTCAGAATCCTAGAGCCATTATGGTACTGCCTCTAGTTTACAGGGCAAACACCCGCTGGTTGGTTCCCTTTAATGGCAAAATTCACAAAAGGTGTTTGATCCATGAATCACTGAATACATTTCAAGTTTCAATTAGAACTGGTATTAAACAGTCCTCCTCATCATGCTGTACACATTCTGACATCATGCGAAAAACATGACACCTAACAATTGATCAACAGTACCTCACCATTGTAAGGCTTCATGCAGGATGTTCTCAGAAGTAAGTGGCCACTGAGTTTAGAGTGTCATCAGCAGGTTGCAACAGAGATACAGAGAGACTGGAAATGTCACAAAAAGGTATAGAAGTGGACATTCTTTGGCCACATCCCACACTGACTACTTGCTTCATTGTGAACAATGCCCTTTGGAAGAGAATGATGAATCCCAATCAACTCCAGGCACATTTAAGGGAGGTGAGAAGCACCCAAGTAAAATGTCAGACCATTCAAAACTCTTTACATCAGCATGGTCTGTGTGCTAGATGACCTGAAAGGGTACATGACCACACTACCAGGAAAGACCAGAGGGTTTCAGTGATGTTTACTGATGGAAGTCTATTTACACTGAACAGAAATGATGGCCACCAAATATGTTAGAGACGTCAAGGAGAGCACTATACATCAACCACGGTTGTCACAAAACAAACCTTTGGTGGTGGTGGTGGTTTTACAGTGCAGGCAGATGTGTCTAGTCAATACAGAACTGCCATCCACTTTGTAAATGGTACAGTGACAAGCCCCTTCTATTAGATTAACATCATTAATCCAGTCATTGTACCTCTGCATGAACACAGGCCTAATTTTATCTTCATGAACTATAATGTTCCAGCTCATCAAGGTTGCATCATTAGGGAACAGCTGAGGACTGGCGTACTTCAAATGGAGCGGCCTGCATTTTCTCCAGAACTAAATCCCATAGAAAACCCATGGCAACAGTGTAGAATCTCGTAAATCTGTACCCCAGAACCTTAATGATTTGAGGGCTGGCTTTCAAGAAGAATGGGATGCCATAACTTAGCAGACAAGAACTCCATTTGTTAATAGCAGTGGACGTTATTGTCAAACTGAAATTGATGCTCAAGGCCACGTGACAAGTTATTTTTTTTTGGGGGGGGGTATACCCACCACTGTATTCAGCTTTTGCTTCAATATATTGTTTGAGATAAGGAAATCACCATTGCAAGCTTCTACTTAAATGCCCTACTTTGATGATAAAATATCACTGTAGCATGAGCTTTTTACATTTTACATAAATTTCACCAGAATGCAAAATATCCCCAATTTTTTGTGAGTAGTGAATAGTCTGCTAGAATGTTTAATAATATAATGGATGTGATTGTATAGCATGGCATTTGACTGTCAAAGAGAAACTAAATTTGAACTTAACCTATTAAAAACTAGCTGATTTTTCGTTGGAGACATAACTTTAATTCTTCAGTCGACATAGCCATATGAGCGTTTGTATTTTTTGTGGGAAGAATTGTCGATTTGAATTACACATGACCATATAATCTACAGAAGAAAACTCCAAGTGGTCTGAAACGTTCGCAATAAAATGGGCTTCTGTCATTGTTTTTTGGATTTTATTTTTACACAGTGTTCATTATACTGTAAAAATGACCTTGCAACGTGATTTTTCAGGTCACTGCGATTACAGCAATACCAAACTTGCTTTGCACTTTTTTTTAAATAAAAACAATTGGAAGTTTGCAAAAAAAAAATTGGTTTATGTTGCCATTTTCTGAGGCTCGCCACTTTTTAAAAAAAAAAAAAATTGTTATCAATGAAGCTGTGTGGGGCTTGAGTTCTGTGTGTCTGACATTTTTATTGATACCATTTTGAAGTACCTCTGGCATTTTGTCGACTTTTTACTGCATTTTTTGGGGAATTATTGTGGCTGAAAACTCCAATTCTGCTGTTTAGATTTTATTCTCCCCGATTTCAGTGTTCACCATACGGGAAAAGGTTTTATATTTCATTAGTATGGAAAATTACACACATAGCTAAAACAAGTATATTAACTTTTAATATTTTTTACTATTTAGGAGAAAAAGGAGAAGTTAAAACATATTTTTAGGTGTTTTTATATACTTCTTTAACCCTTTACTGTCGATGCCTGTTTCTACCTTGTTGATAAGGCCCTATATTTCAAATAGGACGTGTGATTTTATGTGGTAACTGTAGAATTCTTCTTCCAATCTCCTTTGAGAGTGTTTTTTCATGACACGTACTTCATGTTAGTGGTGAATTTAGGCTGATAAAGTTTGTGTTTATTTATGAAAATATTGGAAACTTTGAAAAAATTCTATAACATTTGCAAGATTCAAACTGAATTTTATGTCGTAAGGCCCCTTTCACACATCAGTTTTTTGCAGTCAGTCACAATCCGTTGGTTCGACGGATCTGTCGCAGATTGTGGACAAACTGATGCGACGGATCCATTTTTCGACGGATCTGACTTAGCCTGGGGCTGATAATAAATTGGAGCATGCTCAGTTTAAAAAAACGGAATCCGTTGCCGGATTCCATCATTTGACGGATTCCGACGGATCCTGCATTCATAGGCTTCCATTCTACCAAACAATGGATGGCGACGGATCCGTCGCTGTCCGATTTTCCGACGTAGACAAAAAAACGTTACTTTGGCCATCGTTTCTGTCCGCCGGACAAACAATTTTTGACGGATCCGACGGATGAAACGTGAGGTCATCCGTCGCTAATACAAGTCGATGAGAAAAAAACAGATCCAGCGGCATCAGTCACCGGATCCGGTTTTTTTTTTTTCAAAATTTGACGGATTTTGACTGACGGCAAAAAACTAATGTGTGAAAGGGGCCTTAGTGAACACACTCACACCACACAAAATAGTTAATAAATATCATTTCCCATGTGTCTACTTTACATCAGCATTCAATTGAAACATCATTTAATTTTGTTATGGCTTCTTTCAGTGGTTCATATATCAGAAAACCCAAAAGTTATGCCATTTTAAAAACTACACTCCTTGAAAAATTCTAAATCGCATTCAGGAAGTTTGTATGAATTGTAGTGAATCACCTAAAGGATTAAAGTCGAAAGAAAACATTTAAAATTACATTCTTTGAATTAAAGAATTGCTTTAGCTTCAAAGTTTTCATTTTCACAAGCTATAATCAGGGAGAATGCTGACAAAAAATTTTCAAGCAATTTCTACTGATTGTGCAGATACGCCTTAATTTGTTAGAATCTACTGTTTGGGTGCATGGCAGAGGGCACAGAAGGAAACGAGCATTAATTGACTTTTGAGTGCAATTTTGGCTGCAATTGATGCTGGATGCCAAGTCACATTTGTAAAGCCCTCAAGGACCAAAAACGCAGAAACCCTGCACAAGGGATGCCATTTTGGAAACTACAACCCTCCAAAAATTCATCTAATGCTGTATTGACCTTTAAAGACTGACAAGTGCTTCGCAAATGTTAATATTAGAAATTGAATATTAAAAATAATTTTTCACATAAATATAATTTTAATCCCTATTTTAAGAGTAGCAGGAAAAATTGAACCACACACTTTGTTTTGCAATTTATCCTGTGTATTACTATACTACAAATTTGGTCAGTAACTACTATTTGGACACATGGCAGGGTTTGAAAGGGCAGCAATTTTGTTTTTGGAGCGCAGTTTTGCAGAATATAAATTGTGGGCACCATGTCGCATATTCAGAGCCCCCAAGGTGCCTAAACAGCAAAAAAATAAAAACATAAATGTCCTCATCTTGAAAACGATATCCCTTAGGTTTTTATCTAGGGCTATAGTCAGGGACGGCTGCAGGTTTTCGTGGGCCCTGGGCGAAAAAGTCTCAATTGGCCACATGCACATACACAGGTACGTACATATACAGGAATACATACAAATTTTATATATATTATTTATATATATATATATATATATATAT
The DNA here is from genome assembly GCF_048569485.1 of Anomaloglossus baeobatrachus. Classification (NCBI taxonomy): domain Eukaryota; kingdom Metazoa; phylum Chordata; class Amphibia; order Anura; family Aromobatidae; genus Anomaloglossus; species Anomaloglossus baeobatrachus. The sequence continues at coordinate 452,669,494 of NC_134354.1, forward strand.
ATATATATATATATATATATATATATATATATATACACATACATACACACACACACACACACGTGGTCATATACACTGACATATATATACATCATACATGCACACACAGACACATTACAGATATTTTTAAAAAGGGGAAGCCGGCAGCTGCCTCACTCACTTGCCCGCTGATCTCCGTCCAGCTCCTCCTGGGCATATGGCTGTGCAGGCCCTCTGCATGATGGACGTCACTTAACAGACCTAGCCGTGCTGGGGGGCTACAGTATATACATCACGGAAGGGGTTGGTGGCTACAGTATATATATCACAGGAGAGACTGGGGTCTACAGTATTTACATCACAGGGCAGGCGGCTGGGGTCTATAGTATTTACATCACAGGAGGGGATAAGGGCTACAGTATATACATCACAAGAGAGGCGAGGGCTACAGTATATACATCACAAGAGAGGCTGGTAGCTACAGTATATACAGGACAGGAGGGGCTGGGTGCTACAGTATACAGTATATATATGACAGGAGGGGCTGGGGGCTACAGTACATACATCACAGTGGAGGCCGGTAGCTACAGTATATATATCACAGTGGAGGCTGGTAGCTACAGTATATACATCACAGTGGAGGCTGGTAGCTACAGTATATACATCACAAGAGGCTGAGGGCAACAAAATATACATGACAGGAGGGGATGGGCCTGGAGGCTACAGTATATACATGACAGTAGGGGCTGGGGGGCTACAGAATATACATCACAGTGGAGGCTGGGGGCTACAGAATATACATCACAGTGGAGGCTAGAGGCTACAGTATATATACAACACAGGGGAGGCTGGGGGCTACAGTACATACATCACAGGGGAGGCTGGGTGCTACAGTATATACATCTTAGGGGAGGCTGGAGGCTACAGTATATGCATTACAGGAGGGACTGGGGGCATAGACATTACTGAGGGGCATACACATTGCTGTAGGCATATGAATTACTGGGGAAACTGAGAGGCTTAGATGTTACTGGGAGGCATACTGCTCTGGGAGGTGGCTCATAAAGGTCTGGGGGCCCATACTTTTCTGAAGGGGTGGCTCATACAGGTCTCGGAGCTCATACTGCTCTAGGGATAGTTCATACAGGTCTGGGGGTCCATACTGCCCTGGACTGGTGGCTCATACAGGTCTGGGGGGTGGCTCATACAGGTCTGAGGTTCATACTGCTCTGGGGGTGGCTCATACAGGTGTGAGGCCCACACTGCTCTGAGGGTGGCCAATACAGGTGTGTAGCCTACACTACTGTGGGGGACCATATTGCTCTGGGGGTGGCTCATACAGGTGTGAGGCCCACACTGCTCTGGGGCCCATACTCCCTTGAGGGGTGGCTCATACAGGTCTGGGGGCCCACACTGCTCTGGGGGTGGCTCATACAGGAGTGAGGCCCACACTGCTCTGGGGGGGCTCATACACATGTGAGGCCCACACTGCTCTGGGGGCCCATAGTGCCCTGGAGGGGTGGCTCATACAGGTCTGGGGCCCACACTGCTCTGGGGGGTGGCTCATACAGGTCTGAGGCCCATACTGCTATGGGGGTGGTTTATAAAGATGTGAGATCGCACTGCTCTGAGGGTTCATACTGCTCTGGGGATGGTTCATACACGTGTGAGGCCCACACTACTCTGAGGGCCCATACTGCTCTGGGGGTGGCTCGTACAGGTCTGGGGTCCATACTGCTCTGAGAGCCCATACAGCTAGGGGGAAGGGAGCTGGGGTGGAGCAGGTGCACATACTGCTCTGGCCTGCTTCTTGGTGATGCTGCAGTTCCTCTCTCTCCATCTGTGGGACAGGAGTGCACAGCGTGCTAGCTCCACCCACAGATGAACATCTATGCACATGTACACAACGCAGCTGAATGCTGTGGAAACAAGTGCAGAGCTGGCAGCCAGGAATGTGCAGCTGCCAGCCTGAGAATTGCGGTCCCTGGAACTCGGCCCAGTGACCGTGCAACTGATCAACGCATCTGACACCGGCAAGTGGGCCCCCGCAGCGGTCCAGGGCCCTGGCATTTGCCCGGGTGTGCTGTGTGCTGACGCTATAGTGATTAAACCTACAGATGCTTCTAAAAAGTTTACAACATCGGAAGGGAAGGGCTTGGAAGGGAAAAAACACTATATGGCTTTTAGAGCACAATTTTTGATGCCATGTCTCATTTGCAGTGCCTCCCAAACAGATCATACAACAAAAACTCCCCTCAAGTGACTGCATCTTACAGTAGCAACTATTCTGGGATACCCTGAGGCACCACTTGAAAAGCCTATCAGGTGCCAAAATAGAGAAAAATAGCAAAAACGGACCCTAACTCAGAAACTACAATCTTCAAGAAATTAATCTAGGTGTGAGGTGAATATTTTGAACCCACAAGTGCTTCAGAGAATTTTAGAATGCAGGGTCATGGAAACCCAGGATTAAATTATTCCCACTAAATAGAATAATATGAAAAAATGCACCTGAAAAATTATAAAGGAATTTCTTCTGAATGCTGCAAACCTTAATATATGTTCGGAAATTACAGGGGTTTTTTTTTTACATGGAAAGGATTGAAAAGGAAAATCACCCTTTGGCTGTTGGAGCACAAATTTGGTAATAATAGCTTGTCGGTATAGGCAGATTATAATGAGAGCAATCTGGGCTACTGCCTGCAACCGGAGGCTCTGGGGGGATCCATGGCCACATTGTCCCTTCGACTCTCCAGCAACATGTTGGCGCAATGATGTCATCAGCAGACGCGTGCCAGCATGTCCAGGCCGGTCACATGTAGTAGTGGATCCCGGGGGACTGTAGCTGAGCACTAGGGGAACAAGAGGGAGGTGTGTATGTATTATTTTGTTTTTTAATATGTATGGAATGTGTGAAGGCTCCTCCTGTATATGGGGAGCTAAGTAGGGGCTCATACTGTATATAAGGGGCTGTGCAATGGCTCATACTGTGTATAGAAGGGTATTTTAGGGCTCATAGCTTGTATAGGGGGCTATGTGAAGGATCATTCTGGGTATAGGGCCTATGTGAGGGCTCATACTATATCTAGGGAGTGATGAAGGAAGATATTCCAGCAACCTGAGTCCAAACAGGAAATTCTTTAAAACGTTGATTCTTTATTCACATATTAAAAAGTCCATGTTGGGGTGAAACAAACCCAAGACAGAGAAGACGCGTTTCAAACACTTGGTTCTTAGTCAATCTCTAAAGCATATACTCACAGGACTTGTTTAAAAAGGAGGGAGTAAAGACCCAAACATGTGTTTAATCAAATGGAAAGAGCTTTTCACTAAAGCATTAACCCTATGAAAGGAACATTTTTTATATGCAGGTATTCACACACGGTGACATAGGAGTAAGTGGCAGCACTTCATGTTCCCTAAGAAAAAGAATATCCGAACATATCTATGATGTGAATAATATTACATCTAGGAAGTTGTCTAGTGCCTCCCAGCACTTTCGTGATATACATGCCGGTAGTTTTGATGGCATGAAAGTTTGTGCTATTGAGAAAGTAAAACTTCCTAAGAGAGGAGGAAATTTAAAGGATATTCTTTTTCAGAGGGAAATTAAGTGGATTTTTCTAATGGGTACCAGAATTCCCACAGGCTTAAACAAAAGAAATGAAATATTGTTTGCTTACTAATGTTGCTATTTTTTTTTTTTTGACACTTACTCCTATGTCACCGTGTGTGAATATCTGCATATAAAAAATGTTCCCCTCATAGGGTTAATGCTTTAGTGAAAAGCTCTTTCCATTTGATTAAACACATGTTTGGGTCTTTACTCCCTCCTTTTTAAACAAGTCCTGTGAGTATATGCTTTAGAGATTGACTAAGAACCAAGTGTTTGAAACGCGTCCTCTCTGTCTTGGGTTTGTTTCACCCCAACATGGACTTTTTAATATGTGAATAAAGAATCAATGTTTTAAAGAATTTCCTGTTTGGACTCAAGTTGCTGGAATATCTTCCTTCATCATTACCAAAGAATTGCCGACTTTTTTCCTTGCACGGTCCACAGGTCTCGGTCTCCTATCAAGCAGGTGAGCTGGGTAAAACCTCCATTCCTTTTACTATATCTAGGGAGCTATGTGGGCAATCATACTGTATCTAGGGAGCTATGTGGGAGCACATGCTGTTTATAGGGAGCTATGTGAGGGCTCATACTGTATATAGGGAGCTATGTGAGGGCTCATACTGTACATAGGGGACTTTGTGAGGGCTCATCCTGTATACAAGGAGATATGTGAGGGCTCAAACTGTGTTTTAGAGGGCTATGTGAGGGCTCATAATATATTTAGGGAGCTATATGGGGGCTCATACTGTATCTAGGGAGCTATGTGAGGGCTCATACTGTGTTTCAGAGGGCTATGTGAGGGCTCATAATATATTTAGGGAGCTATGTGGGGGCTCATACTATATCTAGGGAGCTATGTGAGGGCTCAACATGTGATTCAGAGGGCTATGTGAGGGCTCATAATATATTTAGGGAGCTATGTGGGGGCTCATACTGTATCTAGGGAGCTATGTGAGGGCTCATACTGTGCATAGGGGACTATGTGAGGGCTCATCCTGTATACAGGGAGATACGTGAGGGCTCAAACTGTTTCAGAGGGCTATGTGAGGGCTCATAATATATCTAGGGAGCTATGTGGGGGCTCATACTGTATCTAAGGAGCTATGTGGGGGCTCATACTGTATATAGAGGCTATGCAAGGGATCATCCTGTATATAAGGGGCTATGTAAGATCTCGTACTATGTCTATGGAAGCTATGTAAGGACTGATAATATATCTAAGGAAATATGTGGAGGCTCATACTGTATCTAGGGGTGGGGGCTCATTCTGTTTATAGGGAGCTTCATGAGGGCTCATACCATATGTAGGGGCTATTTGGGGGCTCATACTTTATATAGGGGACTATGTGAGGACTCATACAATATCTAGGGAGATATGTGGGGGCTCATACTGTATAGTGGGAACTATTTGATGGCTCAACTATATCTAGGGAGCTATAAAATAAAATGGAGAACACAAAAGAGTTATATGCCTAGAGAATTTTATTATTTACTAAAAATACACAAAGTGCATAGCGCATTAATTAAGACCAAAACATACAAATCAAGAAAAGATGACAATTTGGGTGGTGAGATCCTGGATGCAGCACAATACAACAATTACCTAAATATTTACACAAGTACCACGGTGCCAAAATGGATAATCAAAACAGACAAGAAGTGCTTTTGTTTATAGTAACAACCTAACATAGTTACTATATTAGCCATGGGTTAAAATATGCAGGTTTGTATCAAAAACTAGGGATTACTTACCCAAGAAAGAATGCTACCAGGATATACTCTATACTCGGTACACGAGTCGCGCCCATCCAAGTGTCTGACTGCTCGTTACAAAAACCAAGCTCATCACTACTAGAGACCTGCTTGGGATGCCATAAAACCTACGCAAACCTACTCATGCAAATTCTGCTTTTTCAGCCTGATATTGTTTCGAAAGCACAAATTTCAGCTGCAGAGAATAGATTTTGTGATGTTCCGCAATAACCGCTCATGCCATAACAGCAGACTGTTCCTCAAACGTCTAATGAACACATTTGACATGGACAAAATCATTTTACATATGTTAGTGGTTTCCTTAAGTTAAAAAAAAAAACCAAAAACTAGGCTGTAATCTTTATTCCTATTCAGTTCAATCAATACAGTTTTCAACCTGCTCCTAGGTTTTAGACTTCTCAAGTAAGCATGACCTTCTCAGTAAGCCATGTGTGTCCAGGATGTTTCCGCCTTAACTAACTCACTGTAGTAGGATGTAAGTAGAAATCGGGTATATACCGCGCTGATACTCAATGGTATATTAATATAATCTCTTTTTTGTTCGTACAGGTCTACGCGTTTCAGAGACATCAGTCTCCTTCCTCAGTACATCAAAAGAACATCTTTTGCAGTACTGAGGAAGGAGACTGATGTCTCTGAAACACGAAGACCTGTAAGAACAATAAAGAGAATATATTAACATACCATTGAGTATCAGCGCGGTATATACCTAATTTCTACTTACATCCTACTACATCCTATACACCTCAGGGCTGCAGCTGATACCACTACTGAATGTGCTACATAGGGGTTGTGACTTGCACAACCTGAAAAGGTGAGTGTATCGTGATCCCTTTATATCCTATAACCCTACTGGGTAAGACCCTATTGCGCTTTCTCTTCCACCGCAATTCTCTACCTTAACTAACTCCCTGTAACAGCACAGCTTCATTCCTAGACTGAGTTTTCCTTTTTATAAATCACCATAGATTGTACTGACAGACAATGTGTAAGAGTATACAATTTCTCTCCAGGGGTGCTCTTTGTGTTTGGTCTAGAAATGTTTGGACATTGACAAATTTTGCCATTTTAACTGTTTACCGAAATATTATCATTCATGACTTGGAGTAAGGGTTTAGGAATTACAGCTCTTTAATATGTAGATGCCACTTTTTCAAGGGACCAAATGGTTAAAGGGTAATTCTTTCAAAAGCTCTTTAATGGGCAGCATGAGCTATTAATAATTAATTAGCTGTTAATTAATTAATTAACCCTAGTCAATCAATTATCAATTAGGCAGGTAAGAGGTCTGGAGCTGATTCCATGTGAGGCGTTTGCATTTACAAACTGTTGCTGTGAATACACAAAATGTGGTCAAAAGGAGCTTACAACGGAAGAGAAACAGACCATCATTAAGCTGAAAAACAGGAAAAATCCATTAGAGGGATATCAGATATGTTGGAAGTGGCCAAATCAAGTTAGCTACATTCTGAAAAAAAGTGCAATTAGGAACTCAAAAAGGTCTGGGCGTCAACGGAACACAACAGTAGATGATGATCGTAGAATCCTTTCCATGGTGAAAAAAAAACTACTTCACAACATCCACCCAAGTGAAGAACACTCTGCAGGAAATAGGGAAATAAATGTTTCAGTATCTCAGGCTACCCAAAAAAAAATAAATTAATTTCATGAGAGAAAATACAGAGGGTTCACCACAAGTTGCAAACCATTAATCAGTCTTAAAAGTAAAATGGCCAAATTAGACTTTGCAAAAAAGAAAAAAAAATCTAAAGAAGCCAGCCCAGTTCTGGAAAAGTATTCTTCAGGCAGAGAAAACGAATATCAACCTGTAACAGAATGTTGGGAAGAAGAAATTATGGAAAAGGCTTGGAATAGCTCATGATCCAAAGCACACCACATCCTTTGTAACACATGGTGGAGGCAGTGTGATGGTATGGTCATGCATGGCTTCCAGTGGCACTGGCCACTAGTATTTATTGATGATGTGACTGAAGACAGAAGCAGGCTGATGAATTCTTAAGTGTACAAGGCAATATTTTATACTCGGGTTCAAGGAAGTGCAACAAGATTGATTGGATGGCGCTTCACAGTACAGATGAACAATGACCCAAAGTATATTGCAAAAGCAACTCAGGAGTTTTTAGATCTAAGAAGTAGAATACTCTGCAATGGCTAAGTCAATCTCCATACCTCAACCCCATCGAACATGAAATTCAAATGCATAAGACAAAACGTAGAGAAGAAAGACTAACAAAGAATCAACAACTGAAGTCAGCTGCAGTAAAGACCCAGCAAAGCATCACAAAGGAGGAAACCCATTGCTTAGCGATGTCCAGGCCTTCCAGACTTAAAGGAAAGGTGTCGCGGTTTTTCATTTTTGTATTAAAAATAGTGATTATGAAATCAAGTATTTTTAATACAAAACTAAAATCGCAGCTTATTTAGTTTTTATTTAATTCTAATTTTACTGGAGGCACTGGGGGCTGCCATGCTGGATTTGCTGTGTGTGTAACGACAGTTACTCACTGCTTTATGGCAGCCCTTGTGCATTGCCTCGGATAGTCGGAATCCGACCCCTAGGCTTATTACAGGAGATCTCCCTGCTGTGAAATGGACGCGCCCCCTGGGCTGTCCACATCACAGCAGAGCGAGGATATCAGCACCATCTTTCTGCAGCTCACAGCGGTCATGCTGTGTGCTGAACTTTTCCCCCTGTCACCAGTTCTGCCCGTGGGGAGTAGTGTACTGGCGCCCCTCCCCCCGCCGCCGATGCTACCGTCTCTGATAATACCCCCACGCTCTCCCAACATGGCCTGTCACCTGTCGGCCTGTGTGTGCGTGTTGCAGAGCATTTTTCGTGTGTGCTGGCAGATCAATGTGTGTGTGTGCTTGTGTGTGTGTTGCAGAGCATTTTGCATGTGTGCTGGCAGAGCAATGTGTGTATGTGTTGCAGAGCATTTTGCGTGTGTGCTGGCAGAGCAATGTGTGCGTGCTTGTGTGTGTGTTGCAGAGCATTTTGCATGTGTGCTGGCAGAACAATGTGTGTGCGTGCTTGTGTGTGTGTTGCAAAGCATTTTGCATGTGTGCTGGCAGAGCAATGTGTGCGTGCTTGTTATGTCTGTGCTGCAGAGCATTTTGCGTGTGTGCTGGCAGAGCAATGTGTGTGCGTGCTTGTGTGTGTGTGTGTTGCAGAGCATTTTGCGTCTGTGCGTGCTTGTGTGTGTTGCAGAGCATTTTGCATGTGTGCTGGCAGAGCAATGTTTGTGCGTGCTTGTGTGTGTTTTGCAGAGCATTTTGCATGTGTGCTGGCAGAGCAATGTGTGTGCTTGTGTGTGTGTGTGTTGCAGAGCAATGTGTGTGCGTGCTTGTGTGTGTGTTGCAGAGCATTTTGCATGTGTGCTGGCAGAGCAATGTGTGTGCGTGCTTGTGTGTGTATGTTGCAGAGCATTTTACATGTGTGCTGGCAGAGCAATGTGTGTGCGTGCTTGTTGTGTGTATTGCAGAGCATTTTGCGTGTGTGCTGGCAGAGCAATGTGTGTGTGCGCGTGCTTGTGTGTGTTGCAGAGCATTTTGCATGTGTGCTGGCAGAGCAATGTGTGTGCGTGCTTGTGTGTGTTGCAGAGCATTTTGCATGTGTGCTGGCAGAGCAATGTGTGTGCGTGCTTGTGTGTGTTGCAGAGCATTTTGCATGTGTGCTGGCAGAGCAATGTGTGTGCGTGCTTGTGTGTGTGTTGCAGAGCATTTTGCATGTGTGCTGGCAGAGCAAAGTGTGTGCGTGCTTGTGTGTGTTGCAGAGCATTTTGCATGTGTGCTGGCAGAGCAATGTGTGTGCGTGCTTGTTATGTGTGTGTTGCAGAGCATTTTGCGTGTGTGCTGGCAGAGCAATGTGTGTGCGTGCTTGTGTGTGTGTTGCAGAGCATTTTGCGTGTGTGCTGGCAGATCAATGTGTGTGTGTGCGTGCTTGTGTGTGTTGCAGAGCATATTTCATGTGTGCTGGCAGAGCAATGTGTGTGCGTGCTTGTGTGTGTTGCAGGGCATTTTGCGTGTGTGCTGGCAGAGCAATGTGTGTGCGTGCTTGTGTGTGTGTTGCAGAGCATTTTGCATGTGTGCTGGCAGAACAATTTGTGTGCGTGCTTGTGTGTGTTGCAGAGCATTTTGCGTGTGTGCTGGCAGAACAATGTGTGTGCGTGCTTGGGTGTATTACAGAGCATTTTGCATGTGTGCTGGCAAAGCAATGTGTGTGCGTGCTTGTGTGTGTGTTGCAGAGCATTTTGCGTGTGCTTGTGTGTGTGTTGCAGAGCAATGTGTGTGCGTGCTTGTGTGTGTTGCTAAGCATTTTGAATGTGTGCTGGCAGAGCAATGTGTGTGCGTGCTTGTGTGTATTGCTAAGCATTTTGCATGTGTGCTGGCAGAGCAATGTGTGTGCGTGCTTGTGTGTGTGCTGCAGAGCATTTTGCGTGTGTGCTGGCAAAGCAATGCGTGTGCGTGCTTGTGTGTGTTGCAGTGCATTTTGCGTGTGTGCTGGCAGAGCAATGTGTGTGCGTGCTTGTGTGTGTGTTGCAGAGCATTTTGCGTGTGTGCTGACAGAGCAATGTGTGCGTGTCTGTGCCACTGCATGTGAGTACCTGTGTGTGTACCGGTGATACTGTCTGCAGGGTTGTGTATCTAATCCTATCCTGTGTGATACTGTCTGCTGAGCTGTGTATCCAGGCTCAGTCTGGGTGGCAGGGTACCGGGGAAACCCCCGGTAGGCCCCGCCCTTGTCTGTAATCTAAGCTGTCTCCGGCAGCCTGCAGGGCCCCCCGCCGGGTGTATTACAATGACCTGCGGCCGCGACTCGCCAGACGCCACCGCAGGTTATAATATTGTATGCAGGCTGCATGCAGGGGGGGCGCTCCTGACCTGGAGGCACCCTGAGGTTATGAGCGCGTCAGGGGCAGAGCAGGATCCATCCGAGAGGAAGAAGATGCATTCTAGTGGTGCAGGACCTGCGATGACTCATGCCCATGTGACCGTGTGGGAGGAGCCGGGCAGGAGCTGCCTTTCAGGGATGATGTTCCGGAGGTAGAAGTGTCCGGTGAGGAAGGGGGGGGGGGTGCAGGGTGAGTGGGACATGGGGAGGGTGTGTGTGCAGGGTGAGTGGCATGTGAGGGGTCCAGACTGTGACAGAGGGGTGTTAAGGGATACAGGGTGTGTGGCAGGCACATGCGATTTCAGTGTGTTTGAGAGAGGGGTAATATAATAATAATAGTAATATACGGAAAAGGGTGTGTGCCGTGTGATTTGTGGGGTGTTGGGTGTGTGTAATTTGGGGGGTGCAGCCAGGGTGTGTGTAATTTGGGGCGTGCAGCCAGGGTGTGTGTAATTTGGGGTGTGCAGCCAGGGTGTGTGTAATTTTGGGGTGTGCAGCCAGGGTGTGTGTAATTTGGGGTATGCAGCCAGGGTGTGTGTAATTTGGGGTGTGCAGCCAGGGTGTGTGTAATTTGGGGTGTGCAGCCAGGGTGTGTGTAATTTGGGGTGTGCAGCCAAGGTGTGTGTAATTTGGGGTGTGCAGCCAGGGTGTGTGTAATTTGGGGTGTGCAGCCAGGGTGTGTGTAATTTGGGGTGTGCAGCCAGGGTGTGTGTAATTTGGGGTGTGCAGCCAGGGTGTGTGTAATTTGGGATGTGCAGCCAGGGTGTGTGTAATTTGGGGCGTGCAGCCAGGGTGTGTGTAATTTGGGGCGTGCAGCCAGGGTGTGTGTAATTTGGGGCGTGCTGGGCGTGTGTGAGTCCCTGCTGCATGATGTGAGTGAAGTCCACACAGTAGCCATATATCAGTAGTAGGGATTAGGGAAAGAGGGATAGCAGCAGTCACAGCATGGAATGGGATTGGGAAAGCTGGGTGCTGTGCTGAGGGAAAGAAGCTCTTTTCCTCCTAATCATCCATCTTTTCTATGGTCTGATAGATATCCATCTTGTCCTCAGCTTTCCCATTCTTTGATATGAATGTGTGTCATTATCCTGTACCCCCAGTGTCAGTGTCATTATCCTGTACCCCTAGTGTCAGTGTCATGATCCTATACCCCCAGTGTCAGTGTCATTATCCTGTACCCCCCAGTGTCATTATCCTGTACCCCCAGTGTCATTATCCTGTACCCCCAGTGTCATTATCCTGTACCCCCAGTGTCATTATCCTGTACCCCCAGTGTCATTATCCTGTACCCCCAGTGTCATTATCCTGTACCCCCAGTGTCATTATCCTGTACCCCCAGTCTCATTATTTTGTACCCCCAGTGCCAGTGTCATTATCCTGTATCCCCAGTGTCAGTGTCATTATCCTGTACTCCAGTGTCAGTGTCATTATCCTGAACCCCCAGTGTCATTATTCTGTACCCCAGTGTCATTATTTTGTACCACGAGTGTCAGTGTCATTATCCTGTACCCCAGTGTCAGTGTCATTATCCTGAACCGCCAGTGTCATTATTCTGTACCCCAGTGTCATTATTTTGTACCCCCAGTGTCAGTGCCATTATCCTGTACCCCCAGTGTCAGTGTCATTATCCTGTACCCCTCAGTGTCAGTGTCATTATTCTGTACCCCCAGTGTCAGTGTCATTATCCTGTACCCCCAGTGTCAGTGTCATTATCCTCAACACCCAGTGTCATTATTCTGTACCCCAGTGTCATTATCTTGTACCCCCAGTGTCAGTGTCATTATCCTGTACCCCCAGTGTCATTATCCTGAACCCCCAGTGTCATTATTCTGTACACCAGTGTCATTACTTTGTACCCCCAGTGTCAGTGTCATTATTCTGAACCCCCAGTGTCATTATCCTGTACCCCCAGTGTCAGTGTCATTATCCTGTACCCCCAGTATCAGTGTCATTATCCTGTACTCCAGTGTCAGTGTCATTATCCTGAACCCCCAGTGTCATTCTGTACCCCAGTGTCATTATTTTGTACCCCCAGTGTCAGTGTCATTATCCTGAACCCCCAGTGTCATTATCCTATACCCCCAGTGTCAGTGTCATTATCCTGTACCCCCAGTGTCAGTGTCATTATCCTGAACCCCCAGTGTCATTATTCTGTACCCCAGTGTCATTATTTTGTACCCCCAGTATCAGTGCCATTATCCTGTACTACCAGTGTCAGTATCTTAGGCTATATGTAATTACTCTTTAGACGGCTTCTATATGTGATAATAGTACAGGAGGGGCTTCAGTATAAATACTGTATATGTAAAAAAAAAAAATACATGATCTGCCTATAGAGCAGTGTTATCAGAATACACAGGACTAATAAAGGGTTTATCCAACAAGTAAAACTAATGTGGACACGATAGTGCGGCTTTTCTAGGCCTCTGTCCCCCAGAATGATTGATCACATCCAGTGCAGACACTGGTGGCCGATCATTGCCTGATAATTATGTAATGTGTGAGGGTGGAAAGAGAAGAGAATTCACCAGTCTCCAAATGGAAGAGTATTGGGTGGTAATGCTGCGCACCTCCACACACTGACTGACATAGGGGATTTCCCAAGTCAGTTAGGGCAGACCCTATATAGGTAGATAGCTGGCGGCATCGGTGGATTCATTTTAGTAATCTTTTCCATGTGAAGATGCTGGATAACGTTCTGCTTCTCTTTATTATTATTGTTTGGCTGATGGATTCGGTGGTTTTCCTAGGACAAGGAACATCCGTGTGTAAGAAAAACTGCGACTGACTGTAAATAATAGATTCCATTATTAACTGCAATAAATAAATCAAGAAATCCTGTGCTATCTGCAGGCACAGGACAGGGCTCTACTGCGCTATCTGCAGGCACAGGACAGGGCTCTACTGCGCTATCTGCAGGCACAGGACAGGGCTCTTCTGCGCTCTGTAGAGTTTGCTAAAAGGCGCATGTTATACTGAGAGAAGCCGAAAATGATCAAGTAATAAAAACGTTTATGGTAGCCATAGTGTGGGCCCCTAGAGGCAATTTCCCTGGTAGGCCCCTGGCATCCCAGTTCGACCCTGTGTGTATCTAATCCAATCCTGTGATACTGTGCTGAGCCGTGTATGTAATCCTATCCTGTGTGATACTGTCTGCTGAGCCGTGTATCTAATCCTATCCTGTGTGATACTGTCTGCTGAGCTGTGTATCTAATCCTATCTTGTGTGATACTGTCTGCTGAGCTGTGTATCTAATCCAATCCTGTGATACTGTCTGCTGAGCCGTGTATGTAATCCTATCCTGTGTGATACTGTCTGCTGAGCTGTGCATCTAATCCTATCCTGTGTGATACTGTCTGCTGAGCCGTGTATCTAATCCAATCCTGTGATACTGTCTGCTGAGCCGTGTATGTAATCTTCTCCTGTGTGATACTGTCTGCTGAGCCTTGTATCTAATCCAATCCTGTGATACTGTCTGCTGTGCCATGTATCTAATCCTATCCCGTGTGATACTGTCTGCTGAGCCGTGTATCTAATCCTATTGTTTGTGATACTGTTTGCTGAGCCGTGTATCTAATCCTCACCTGTGTGATACTCCAGCTGTCCTTGGTGACACTTTAGACATTTCTGGTCATCAACAAAATGGCTCTGCATTGTGTCCCTACATGTCATTCTGTAAACACTCAGATTAGGAGGGGGGAGGCGTGCCATCACACACAGGAGAGCAGACTCCGCCCACTTTTATTGCAGGCTGTAATGTGAGTTTTTTCTACAGTGGAATTTCTGTAGGATTTCAGAAGCTGCTCCCCCTAGTGTTTTACAGTGGAAAATATCAAACTTAATTTTTTTTATATTTTGCACAATTAAAAACAAGTAATATTATTTAAACAAAACATTTAAACATTATTACTTTACATTTTTTCAGTTATTTTTTTTTTTTTTTTTGATGATGCCTTCCCTTTAAGGCAGTCAGTGCTTGCAAAGGATTCTCTACAAAGTACTACAAATTAATATTTTATTTATGGTAAAATTACTTTGTCTAATTATTTTTGAGCCCCTAAAATAATAAGGCTTTGTTGAAAAATGAGAAACCATAGAAAAGATAGGGGTAATTGACAGTGTAAATATAAGGTAATTGATGGGTAAATAAACATGCCACATAATTTTCTTTTAAGCCGCTTTTTATGGTAGAAAATGTGCATAAATACAGCCAGAAAATTGGCAGATAGATTAAAAACCCGACTGAAGATACCAGAAAAACGAGGTTTGGGGGAGGAAAAGAAGTCCCAATTGGGGAATAGCATACCCTTGGATAAAAAACATAGTATCAAATACAAGATAATAAGGATCACAATCCTAACAGTTAAATTCCTATATAACACATATCAGACAGGGTAGGTCACACAAGGTCACTTAATAATCCACCATAAACTCCATATGCATGTCCTATCAGATAAATATTATACAGGATTAAAGTAGCTTGGTGGTAAAGTGAAACCTGGAGACCTACCTGCTGTCACAGAGCCGAGAGGTATGCCAGACCTGACAATTGTGACAGGTCTGACACGTGTTTCGCTGAGGCTGTTCCAAAAGACCTCAGCGAAAAATGATTGCAATTCCTAACATTTTACACAATATTTATTTTCAGCCCCATTAATTAAACTTGAAAGGCTAAGCTTCAATTGCATCTTAATGGTTTAATTTTAAATTAAAAAAATAGTGTCATGCAGAGCCTAAATCACAAAGATTTGGTCGCTATCCAAATATTTCTGGACCTAACTTTGTGTATACACACACACACACAGCAGATGGAATAAAGTATTGAACAGGTCACCAATTTTCTAGGTAAATTGTTCTAAGTAAATATATATTTGGAAAGTGGTATTGACCTGAATTTCTCACCAGATGTTGGAATTAGAGTTGAGCGCGGTTCGTGGTTCTCCAGTTTGCGGCTCGAGTGATTTTGGGGCCTGTTCTAGATAGAACTAGAACTCGAGCTTTTTTGCAAAAGCTCGATAGCTCTAGATACGTTCGAGAACGGTTCTAGCAGCAAAAAAACAGCTAATTCCTAGCTGGCTTTCCGCTGTAATAGTGTAAGTCACTCTGTGACTCACACTATTATGACATTTCAGTGTATAGTGTGCGGGAACAGCGCATTCAGATCACTGCTGTTTGGATAATGGCGATCACCATTTTTTTTTTTTTCCTTGTCTTCCTTCCCTAAGCGCGCGCGTGTAGTGGGGAGGGCCAGCATGTCAGCCAATCCCAGACACACACACAGCTAAGTGGACTTTTAGCCAGAGAAGCAACGGCATGTGTGATAGGATGTCCATGTCACATGTCCCTGCATTAAAAAAACGAGTATCTGCCCGTCCGGCCGCCATTATCTCTTCTGCGTCCTTGGTGTCAGATATCACTGGCGCAGCTCGTATTGCCGATACAGCTGTATACGCTCCATACACAGCGCTGGACAGCATAGGGATAGCACTTTCTATCAGTCCTTTTAACCCTTTCAGCCCCAAGCCTATTTTGACCCTAAAGACCAGGCCATTTTTTGCAATTTTGACCAGTGTCACTTTATGAGGTTATAACTCTGGAACGCTTCAACGGATCCCGGTGATTCTGAGATTGTTTTTTCGTGACATATTGGGCTTCATGTTAGTGGTAAATTTAGGCCGATATTTTTTGCATTTCTTTGTGAAAAAAACGGAAATTTCGCGAAAATTTTGTAATTTTCAAACTTTTAATTTTTATGCTCTAAAACCAACGAGACATATGACACAAAATAATTAATAAATAACATTTCCCACATGTCTACTTTACATCAGAACAATTTGGGGGAAAAAAAAAATTTAAGGAAGTTAGAGGGGTTCAAAGTTTATGAGCAATTTCTCATTTTTACAACAAAATGTACAAAGCCACATTTTTTAGGGGCCACATCACATTTGAAGTGATTTTGAGAGGTCTACATGACACAGAACACCCAAAAGTGACACCATTCCAAAAACGTCACCCCTCAGGCTACTCAAAACCACATCCAAGAAGGTTATTAACCCTTCAGGTGCTTCACAGTAACTAAAGCAATGTGGAAGGAAAAAATGAACATTTTACTTTTTGCAACAAAAATGTTAATTTAGCCTCCAATATTGCATATTCACAAGGGTAGTAGGATTAAATGAACCCCCAAAATTTGTTGGGCAATTTCTTCTGAGCACGCAGATACCTCATATGTGGCGAAAAAACACTGTTTGGGCGCACGGCAGGACTCAGAAGGGAAGGAGCGCCATTTGACTTTTTGAACAGAAAATTTGCTAGAATCCTTAGCCGCACCATGTTGCGTTTGGAGAGCCCCTGAGGTGCCGAAACAGTGGAGCTCCCCCATATGTGACTCCATTTTGGAAACTAGACACCTCATGGCATTTATCTAGATGTTTATTGAGCACTTTGAACCTCTGGGGGCTTCACAAAAGTTAATAGAGTTGAGCCGTGCAAATAAAAAAAAAAAAAATTTACCACAAAATTGTTACTTCAACCAGGTAGCTTTTTTTTTCACAAGGGTGTCAGGAAAAATTGCACCATAAAATGTATTGTGCAATTTCTCCTGAGCACACAGACATCTCATATGTGGTGGAAATGAAATGTTTGGGCGCACAGCAGGGCTCAGAATGCAAGGAGCGTCATTTGACGTTTCAAACGCAAAATTGTCTGGGATAATTAGCGTATTCCATGTTGTGTTTGGAGACCCCCTGAGGTGCCGAAACAGTGGAGCTCCCCCACATGTGACCCCATTTTGGAAACTAGACCCCTCATGGAATTTATCTAGATGTTTATTGAGCACTTTGAACCTCTGGGGGCTTCACAAAAGGTAATAGAGTTGAGCCATGAAAATAAAAAAAAAATTTTTTCCCACAAAATTGTTACTTCAACCAGGTAGCTTTTTTTTTCACAAGGGTATCAGGAAAAATTGCACCATAAAATGTATTGTGCAATTTCTCCTGAGTACACAGACACCTCATATGTGGTGGAAATCAAATGTTTGGGTGCACAGCAGGGCTCAGAATGCAAGGAGCGTCATTTGACTTTTCAAACGCAAAATTGTCTGGGATAATTAGCGTATTTCATGTTGTGTTTGGAGACTCCCTGAGGTGCCAAAACAGTGGAGCTCCCCCACATGTGACCCCATTTTGGAAACTAAACCCCCATGGCATAGAAAAAAAAATAGGGCGCACGCACAAATGTTCTGCAAAAAAGGGGGGGGGGGACTAGGTGGGATGGAAAAAAGAAGTCCTGTCCAAAGTCGAGTACGACTGCAGGACGACTGCTGATCAGGTACCTAATTGTACATGTTTTGTTTTGTTTTTTTTATTTGGGGTGCACAAAAAAAAGCAAAAACTAGAGCAACAATTACGTACCTGATCAGCCAATCACGTAGCTGATCAGCACTTGGCGGCAGGCAGGTGGGGGAGGAGGGGGGGGAGAGGGAGTGGGAGATGCGATTGGGGATAGTTAGAAAAGAGCCACGAACAATACTTACAGGATGGATCAGAACAGCGGCAGATTGGGGGCCGGCAGATTGGGCGGCGGCAGATGGGGGGGCAGCGGCATATAAAGGGAGCATCTGTGAATGTGAGACGGCGGCGGCTGGGATAGGGTGGGGGCGGATGGGAGAGGGCGCAGTGGATGCAGGAGCGGCAGAGGATGGGGGGGAAGGGTGGATGGCAGGGAAGGGGAGTGGGAGGTGAGATTGGGGATAGCTACCCTACAGGATGGATCTAGGCAGCAGGATCACAGGAGATGAAGGAGGCAGCAGATCGGGGAGGGTGAGAGGTGGGAGAGGGAGCGAAGCGCAGATCACGGGGGAGACAGGTGAGCAGAGCACAGATAACGGGGGTGAGAGGTGAGAGAGCGCAGATCACGGGGGAGACAGGTGAGCAAAGCACAGATCACGGGGGTGAGAGGTGGAGGGAGAGCGGACAGCAGATCACCGGGGTGACAGGTGAGGGAGCACAGATCACGGGGGTGACAGGTGAGGGAGCAAAGATCACGGGGGTGACAGGTGAGGGAGCAAAGATCACGGGGGTGACAGGTGAGGGAGCACAGATCACGGGGGTGACAGGGGAGGGAGCGCACATCACGGCGGTGACAGGGGAGGGAGCGCACATCACGGAGGTGACAGGGGAGGGAGCGCACATCACGGCGGTGACAGGGGAGGGAGCGCACATCACGGCGGTGACAGGGGAGGGAGCGCACATCACGGCGGTGACAGGGGAGGGAGCGCACATCACAGCGGTGACAGGGGAGAGAGCGCAAATCACGGCGGTGACAGGGGAGGGAGCACACATCACGGCGGTGACAGGGGAGGGAGCACACATCACGGCGGTGACAGGGGAGGGAGCACACATCACGGCGGTGACAGGGGAGAGAGCACACATCATGGCGGTGACAGGTGTGGGAGCACACATCACGGCGGTGACAGGGGAGGGGGCGGGTAGCTGACCACGGGGGTGAGAGGTGGGGGGAGCGTGCAGCACATCACGTAGGGGAGGGGGCGAGCAGCACATCACGGAGGGGAGGGGGCGAGCAGCACATCACGGAGGACAGGGATCGTGCAGCACATCACGGAGGTGAGGAGGCGGGCAACGATCACGAGGGGGAGGGGCCGGGCAGCAGATCGGAGGGAGCGGTGGCACTATGACAGATGGAGGAGGACAGGGATCGTGCAGCACATCACGGAGGGGAGGGGGCGGGCACCGATCACGAGGGGGAGGGGCCGGGCAGCAGATCGAAGGGAGCGGTGGCACTATGACAGATGGAGGAGGACAGGGATCGTGCAGCAAATCACGGAGGTGAGGGGTCGGGCAACGATCATGAGGGGTGAGGGGACGGGCAGCAGATTGGGGGGAGCGGTGGCACTGTGGCAGATGGAGGGCGGCGGCGGCAGCGGATCGGGAGGTGTGGGGGTGAGGGTGCGGGCAGGAGATCGGGGAGACAGGTGGCAGATCGTGGAGGGCAGCGGCGGCGGATCGGGACGCTTTTCGCCGGTTTCATACAGTGCAATGGCAGCGCGGCAACTTCCGGGTCCCATGCTCCGGTCTCATAACAGCATGGGACCGGAGCTTGTCGCCCTGCCATTGCACTGTGTACACTCACTGTGCTGACGTGCTGCAGGGACGACAAGTGAAGCTGATGGGGGCGGTCACCGGCAACAGGTCCACTGTGATTGGAGAAATCGGTCACAAGGCCGATCTCTCCAACCAGAGCAACTGGAGCTGGGGGAGGGTGATCCAAGTGAGGTCACCCAGCTCCAGCCAAATGGCCAGTGCTACAGCTGCACTGGCCAGGGCTGGATTTCAATGTTTCAGTCATTTTAAATGGCTGGAACATTACAGTGGCTGTGATTGGTTGAGCGGCGTTCGTCAGCCAATCACAGCCTCCGTAGGTCCGGGGAGGAGGCACCACCCCTCCTAAGGTCAGGAACAGGTCCCCTCCTCCCCGAATCTGCGGTTTATGTTAACATATTGCAGTCACCGGAGGCTCCGGTGCCGCGATTCCGCCATGACGGAAAGATCCGTCTTTGGTCGTTAAGGCCCAGGGCACAAGGACGGATCTTTCCGTCAATGGTCGTGAAGGGGTTAAGGGCTCATACCGGCAGGGTCAGAGCCATAGGTGACAGGTCCTGAAAACAGAGTTTAACAGCCACACAAGATGACAGCGTCTGTGTAGCTAAGGTCAGGGATTTCCTCGCTGCATTTCCCCATTAGGAGGGATAGAAAGCCAGGCTTCCTTTCCTCTACCCAGAGACCCACAACCCTGCCACTGTACCCTCCTGCCCTTTGCACACTCAAACTCATTGTTGCTAAGCCATTATACTAGCAAACACTCAGTGAACTTAGTGGCATCCTAAACGTGGCTATTGGACTTCTGTATAGTCCCAGTAGTGCACAGATATTTGCAGCATGTCTGCCTGCATTGCACACTCAAACTCATTATAACTAAGCCATTATACTAGCAAACACTGAGTGAACTTAGTGGCATCCTAAACGTGGCTATTGGACTTCTGTATAGTCCCAGTAGTGCAAAGATATTTGCAGCACGTCTGGCTGCATTGCACACTCAAACTCATTATAACTAAGCCATTATACTAGCAAACACTGAGTGAACCTAGTGGCATCCTAAACGTGGCTATTGGACTTCTGTATAGTCCCAGTAGTGCAAAGATATTTGCAGCACGTCTGGCTGCATTGCACACTCAAACTCATTATAACTAAGCCATTATACTAGCAAACACTGAGTGAACTTAGTGGCATCCTAAACGTGGCTATTGGACTTCTGTATAGTCCCAGTAGTGCAGATATTTGCAGCACGTCTGCCTGCATTGCACACTCCTACTCATTGTTACTAAGCCATTATACTAGCAATTTATGCTGCCAGTTTAAGGGCCGTAGTTGCATTGTCAGGGATATTTATTCTTTATTATTCTGCTGTTAATAAAGCTAGACCACCGCTGCAATCTACACCACCTCTCAATTTTTACTACCACATTTTCAGTGCACAATCTTGTCGCAATCAACATGGGTTGCAAAATGACAGATGCTAGTGGAAAGGGGAAGAGGCGTGGTGGAAAAGGAAAAAAAGGGTTTGTCCGTGGGGAAGGTGGCAAAGCTCCATTATCATCTGCTGAAGATAGACCATCTACCAGCAAAAGTAAGATGTCTACTACTTACCGTGGACAATCCGATGTGCTCCCTTTTTTACGGACACAAACAACAGGAACAAAGGTAGATGATGGCCAAAAAAGGAAAATGCTTGAATGGATCTCAAGTGGTCCAACAAGTGCCCTCTCAGCCACCTCAACTACCGCATCCAAAAAACACCAGTCCTCTGAGTTGTCATCCCAATCAAACTTGCTTTCTCCCAGCTCTGAAGTCTCCATCAGCCCTGCACAGTATGGTGGAACTGAGATGGCTGAGTCTGCAGAGCTGTTCAGTCACATTATAGCCTGGGAATCAGAGGTCTGCTCCCAAGCTACAGTGAGTACAGACCAGGAAATGGTCTGCAGTGATGCCCAGAACCTTTGTGACTCTGATTCAGGCCGTGAGGACGAAGTTTCTGAGCATAATGTTGACCCTTTGTCACAAACTGTAACACCTGTGGTTATAGACAATAAGGAACATACTGATGAAGATGAGACGCAGATACCAGATTGGGATGACAACTTAAATATTCGGTCAGGGCAAGAAGAGGCTCGGTCTGAGGGGGAGGGGAGTGCAAACACAACAATTGATGATGAAGTTCTAGATCCCACCTACTGTCAACCCCCAGTCAGGCACTCGAGGAGGTCAACAGAGGCGGTGGAGGAGGATGCAACCGACGACGAAGTTACCTTGCGCCTTCCTGGACAGAGTCGGAGCACTGGTAGCACGTCTACAACTGCATCATCAGCCACCACTCTGCCTCTGAGCACTAGTTGGGGGGGGCTCAGCAAGTCGCATGCCCTCTAAGCCTTGCCTAGCCTGGTCCTTTTTTGACATAGAAAAAGATCGCCCAAATTATGTGATCTGTAAAATTTGTCGTGATTCTGTTAGTAGAGGTCAAAACCTCAGCAGTTTGACAACTTCTTCCATGAATCGTCACATGAATAAATATCATAGGTTCCAGTGGGAAGTTCACCGTGCTACAATGCGGCCTAGCGGAGCGAACCATCCACGGCCTGCCCCTTCCAGTGCATCCGCGCGCTCTTCATCTTCTAGGACTGTGGGGACAGCTGTCACACCTGGTTTTCCACGCACAACTTCCACCACTGGAACCGCAACAGGCAGTTTGCTTGGTAGGTCGTCAGTTGGTTTGGAAGGGGAAACAAGTGCGTGTGTACAGCTCTCTCAGACATCGATAGCACCAACGTTGGATGAAGGCAACATCATGTCTCCGCCTGCACTTTCCTCACAAACCTGCATTTTTCCAGGGACACCCTACTCAACACCGTCTACACACAGCAGCCAGATCTCTGTCCCTCAGATGTGGTCAAATAAAAGGCCATTTCCTGCGACCCATGACAAAGCTAAGAGGTTGACTCTATCCCTCTGTAAGCTCTTGGCTACCGAAATGCTGCCTTTCCGCCTAGTGGACACACAGGATTTTAGAGACCTTATGTCTGTCGCTGTGCCCCAGTACCAGATGCCTAGTCGCCACTACTTCTCTAAGAAAGGTGTGCCCGCGCTACACCAGCATGTCGCACACAACATCACCGCTTCCTCGAGAAACTCTGTGTGTGAACGGGTGCATTTCACTACCGATACTTGGACCAGTAAGCATGGACAGGGACGCTACATGTCGCTGACTGGGCACTGGGTAACTATGGTGATAGATGGTGAAGAGTCTGCTGCACAAGTCTTGCCGTCCCCACGACTTGTGTGTCAATCCTCTGTCTGTCCAAGTTCCGCCACTGCTTCTGCCTCTTCCACCTCATCTGTGTCCTCCACCTCCGCCCCAAGCCTGCCTGGTCAGGCCACCAGCGTTCTCACTGCGCAGAAGGAATAACGCACCCCTCATTACTATGCTGGCAGCAGAGCGCAACGGCATCAGGCGGTCTTTAGCTTGACATGTCTTGGTAATAGGAGTCACACAGCTGAGGAGTTGTGGTCAGCTCTGCGGTCCGAGTTTAATAAATGGTTGTCTCCACTCAACCTGCAGCCTGGTAAGGCCGTGTGCGACAATGCTGCAAAACTGGGTGCGGCCCTTCGCCTGGGCAAGGTGACACACATGCCTTGTATGGCTCACGTGTTGAACCTTGTTGTCCAGCAATTTTTAACACACTATCCCGGCCTAGATGGCCTTCTGAACAGGGCACGAAAACTGTCTGCTCACTTCCGCCGTTCAAGCGCCGCAGCTGAGCGACTTGCATCGCTCCAGAAGTCTTTCGGCCTGCCGGTTCATCGCCTGAAATGCGATGTGGCGACACGCTGGAATTCGACTCTCCACATGTTACAGCGACTGTGGCAGCACCGCCGAGCCCTGGTGCAATACGTCATGACGTATAGCCTGGGCCAACGAGATGCAGAGGTGGGGCAGATCACCCTGATGGAGTGGTCTCAGATCAAGGACCTATGCACCCTTCTGCACAGTTTCGACTTGGCGACGAATATGTTTAACGCTGACAATGCCATTATCAGCATGACAATTCCAGTCATTTACATGCTGGAGCACACGCTAAACACTATTCGGAGTCAGGGGGTGAGATAACAGGAAGGGGAGGAACTACAGGAGGATTCATATGCGCAAGACACAACAACATCACCAAGGTCCAGACGTTCATCACCAACGCGGCAGGCATGGGACCATGGGGGACAGGGATCAACAAGGGCGCATAGTAGCAGGCGAAATGTTTAGGAAGGTGCAGGAGAACATGATGAAATGGAGGACGAACTGTCCATGGACATGGAAGACTCAGCGGATGAGGGAGACCTTGGTCAAATTTCAGTTGAAAGAGGTTGGGGGGAGATGTCAGAGGAAGAAAGAACGGGTAGCACCTCTATGCCACAAACACAGCGTGGACTTGGTCTGAATGGCTGCGCAAGACACATGAGTGCCTTCTTGTTGCACTACCTCCAACATGACCCTCGTATTGTCAAAATTAGAAGTGATGATGACTACTGGCTTGCCACACTATATAGCCACAAGAACCATTAGGGACGGTGTTTAACCTAAAAGCTAAACTTTATTTATTCATGTAAAAAATATATTAACAATTACATGTGTCAAGCAAAAGATCGTTATCACACTGGACAGGTCAACATACTCATATTGTATCAGTAAACTCTACAGTGCCGTCTAAAACATGGTTACAACTTCAGAAACCTAAAGCTATTATTCAGCTTCACCCATGATTACTGCAACCACCCCTAGAGGAAAATACTGTTTGTATAGCTAATCTCAATCAAGCCACTATTATGATTCTCACTAGCATCAATATCCTGATTTTCACAATAACAAAGGTTCCAACTGACCCAATCAGACTGATGCCACCAACAATAGAAGTGAGACCTAATTAATTACATTGCCAGTAAGATGACCCCCAGTAACCGAGCGTCCCTACTGCCAACCATGGCTTCCCCTAAATGGCTGATGCAGCCCACGGTGATGTAGAGATACACTGACCTGTGTTAGTGCTTAGCGTGACCGTCCGCTGTCCCGACGCGCGTTTCCCACTTCTTCAGGGGACGTGTGTGCGTGAGGTTGGGGGGAGATGTCAGAGGAAGAAAGAACGGGTAGCACCTCTATGCCACAAACACAGCGTGGACTTGGTCTGCATGGCTGCGCAAGACACATGAGTGCCTTCTTGTTGCACTACCTCCAACATGACCCTCGTATTGTCAAAATTAGAAGTGATGATGACTACTGGCTTGCCACACTATTAGATCCCCGGTACAAGTCCAAATTTTGTGACATAGTTCCAGCCATAGAAAGGGACACACGTATGCAGGAGTATCAGCAGAAGCTGTTACTCGATCTTAGCTCGGCTTTTCCACCAAACAACCGTGCAGGTGCAGGGAGTGAATCTCCCAGTTGTAACTTGACAAACATGGGTCGGTCTCGTCATCTTCAACAGTCTACCCGTACCAGTAGGACTGTATCTGGTGCTGGTAACAGCAATTTTATGGAATCTTTTCATAATTTTTTTAGACCCTCCTTTGCAAGGCCACCAGAGACAACAAGTCTGACACATAGTCAACGGCTGGAGAGGATGATACAGGAGTATCTCCAAATGAACATCGATGCCATGACTTTGTAAATGGAGCCTTGCTCATTTTGGGCTTCAAATCTAGAAAAATGGCCAGAGCTCTCCAGTTACACCTTGGAGATTTTGTCGTGTCCAGCTGCCAGCGTTGTCTCTGAACGTGTCTTCAGTGCTGCTGGGTGTGTGCTGACAGATAAGCGCACGCGTCTGTCCAGTGACAATGTGGACAGACTAACGCTCATCAAAATGAACAAGTCATGGATCCACCAGGAATTAACTACCCCTGTGTCATCCTGGGGAGAGTAAATGCTTGTGGATTTGGAATGTGCTTGATGCAAATCTAGCTGTGAAGTGTACAACTAGGGCACAAGTGCTGCCACTGAATGGGTGGGTGTGTGTGGGGCACAATTTTTGGAAAAAGGGACACTCCGCTTGGAGTAACCCTTGCTTACATTGTTTTTAAAAATGATCCAAGATGAACAGAGCTGGGATCAGGAAAGACTTTGCTACCTACCTCGGTGTCATCCTGGGGACGGTTAAGTATGGCGTATTTTTGAATGTGCTTGATGCAAATCTAGCTGTGAAGTGTACAACTGGGGCACAAGTGCTGCCACTGAATGGGTGGGTGTGTGTGGGGCACAATTTTTGGAAAAAAAGGGAGACTCCGCTTGGAGTAACCCTTGCTTGCTGTGTTTTTTAAAAATGATCCAAGATGAACAGAGCTGGGATCAGGAAAGAGTTTGCTACCTACCCCGGTGTCATCCTGGGGACGGTTAAGGATGGCGTATTTTTGAATGTGCTTGATGCAAATCTACCTGTGAAGTGTACAACTGGGGCACAAGTGCTGCCACTGAAGGGGTGTCTGTGTGGCCCAATTTTTGGAAAAAAGGGAGACTCCGCTTGGAGTCACCTTGCGGTGTTTTACATGATTTTAGAAGGGCATGCCATGCCTATATCTGTGTCTCGTCCTCTTTTTCCTCGTAACGCTGTTTTGTTTTCGCATGAGAATTTGTCCTTGTCACTTTCCCATGTGTTTGTGTTGTGTTGTGAGTTGTTTGTCACCTTTTGGACACCTTTGAGGGTGTTTTCTAGGTGTTTTTATGTGTTTGTGATTGCCTGCCATTGTTTCCTATGCAGTTCGCGTTCGGTTCATCGAACGTTCGACGAACCGAACTCGAACGGGAGCTCTGTTCGGTGAACCGAC
The DNA here is from genome assembly GCF_048569485.1 of Anomaloglossus baeobatrachus. NCBI lineage: Eukaryota > Metazoa > Chordata > Amphibia > Anura > Aromobatidae > Anomaloglossus > Anomaloglossus baeobatrachus. Next base: position 452,695,712 of record NC_134354.1, read on the forward strand.
CTCGAGCCGAACCGCGACCGGTTCGCTCATCTCTAGTTGGAATAGGACAATGAGAAATGACACAGGGGTAATGTATTGAACACATGAAGGGAGAGAGGTGCAAAAAACCATGGAAAGTCATAACACCAGTTGAAATCTATCAGTTACTAGAACACACAATCCTGCCAATTAGTGAAAAATAATATCAACTTGTTCAACTAATGGCCTATAAAAGGGTATTTCATTACCAAAGTGCCACACAAGAAACACCTCATGATGGGTAAAATCAGTGAGCTGTCTAACGACCTTTGCAACCTTATTGTTTCAAAACATACTGATAGCATTGGTTACAGAAGAATATGTAAACTACTGAAGGATACAGTGAGCATTGGTGGGGCCATAATCCGTAAATGGACAGATCAACATTTTACAGAAATAGGCCACAATCAGGTGCTCCACGCAAGATTTCACACATAGGAGTGAAAAGAATTATCAGAAGAATTGTCCAAGACCTAAGAACCACCTGTGGAGAGCTATAGAATGACCTGGCATCAGTACAATTGTTTCAAACAAGACAATAAGAAATGCACTCAACTTCCATGGCCTGTATGCATGCTCACCACGCAAGAATCCATTGCTGAATATAAACCATGTTCAAGCATGTATAAAGTTTGCTCAACAATATTTAGACAAGTATGTGAAATAATGGGAGAATATAATGTGGTCAGATGAGACCAAAATTGAACGATTTGGATGCCATAATAAACACCATATTTGGAGGCCAAAAAGCACTGCATATCACCCCCAAAATGTGATACTATCAGTGAAGTTTGAAGGTGGATACACATGGGTTGGGGTTGTTTTTCAGCATACGGCACTGGTAAACTTCATATAACTGAAGGAAGGCAGAATGGACAAATGTACCAAGACATTCTTGATAAAAAGCTGCTGCCATCTACTAGGATGATGAAGATTAAACAAGGGTGGACATTTCAGGAAGAGAATCATCCCAAACAAACAGCCAAAGAAACTCTCAATTGGTTTTAGAGAAAGAAATTAAAACTACTGCAATGCCCAACCAAATCACCTGACTAGCAATTCAATACAAAATTTAAGAAAGAAACTAAAGATCAGAGTTCATAGAAGGAGCCCACAGAACCTTCAGGGTTTGAAGAGTGTTAGTGTTGAAGAATGGACCAAAATCCCACCTGTGCAATGCATGACGTCTTGAAGATGTCATCACCAACAAAGGCTTTTGTATGAAATATTAAATACATTTCAGAAGGCGTTTCCAATACTTTTCCCCTGTGTTATTTCACATCACTAAATGTATGAATATGTATGGTTTGATTTCTTATCCTGTGTGAATTGGATGCCTTGTTACCGACATCTGGTCAGAAATTCATGTCAACAGCACCTTTAGAAATATATTTATTTAGAAAATATACATACACTCATACAGATATACAGCATTCACCGTCTCCTTTTTCAAACCGCCCAGTGATTGCTGCTATACCTGAATATAATTTGATACAGTGCCACAAATGTATCTGTCCTGCTTGAAGGTTTGAATGTTTCCCCTTTTATCCGTTTTCTTTTCTGATGTTTACAGTCTCCTATCCCCCTGCTGTTATCTCTAACACAAGAAGGCAGGGGAGAGCACAGACAGCCAACAATGCCAGGAGAAATGTGCTGTTGGACCTATGTCCGAAATAGCAGGTCAGTAAGCTATGTAAGGCTAGGTTCGCACACTGCGTCTTTTTGACGCTGCGTTTTTGGCCGCTAAAAACGCACAAAAACGCACCTGCGTTGAAAAACGCATCAAAAAACGCATGCGTTTTTGCCGCGATTTGGTGCGTTTTTGGCTGCGTTTTGCTGCGTTTTTGATCTCTGCGTTTTGCTGCGTTTTTCCAATGTATTGCATGGGCGGAAAACGCAGAAAAACGCAGGAAAGAACTGACATGTCCATTTTTTTTTTTTAACTCAAAAACGCAGGTAAAAAAACAGATGTGTGCGGACAGCAAAAATGAAATCTCATAGACTTTGCTGGGGAAGCAAAGTCCTGCAGTTTTAAGGCCAAAAACGCACCCGAAAAACGCGCAAAAACGCCGCGAAAAACGCAGTGTGCGCACATAGCCTAAAGCAGTTACTCAAGACCAATAAAGGGGCAATCTCAACATTTAGTTTCAGGAACGCACCACTCCCCTGTCTCTTGCCTTCCTGCTTCCTGGGGGGCAGTGACCTTCTCAATGATTGTCATTTTAGGCCAGCAGCATCATTGAGCCACTGGTCTAAACTGCACACTCTCTGAAGATGCAAACAAAGGCATCTAGTGATCCAGCAACTTCGAAGCAGCGCTTACAAGCTACAGCAAAATGTTTGCAAGTACTGGGCTCCTTGGTTAGGAGAATTGTCCCTTCTGATGGACAAAAGAGGCATCTAATAACCTAACCAGCCAGTAGATACCCAATAAAATTAATAATCCTTCGTTCTTGAGACTGAAGATGAAAGAAAACAGAGTTTTAACAACATGTCACCCTCGGTGAAATGATTGGTATGGCTAAATGGAGTATTTTCTTAACATTACTTACCATATATTGCATATACTACTTCATTCACAATTTTACTGGCTTCTAAGTCTGCTGGCTCAGTGTCCACAAGTACCACGTTTTTGAGATTACATTCTGCTGAGCCTTCCTTACACTGGCATTGTAGCTATCTTATATAGAATTGATGGCTCCAGGATGAAGTTCAGCAGAGAGATTACGGAGCAGTGTATGTGTATGTATGCTGACAGAAGTGTGTGCAAGATAGTAGGACAATATACAAAGTGATGTACAATGCACAGTTAAATCACAGCCAGAGGGTGACCAATCAAGGGGCACTATGTTGTCAGTGTATTACCTCTGGTCTGAAGCATTAGAACACAAATCTACATGGTCAAATACCGCACTGCAAATGTACGGCAATAAGTGATAAAACTACAAGCAGTTTGGATGCATCTTTTTCCTTGGGGTCAAGATACTTCAATTTGAATGAATCCTATAGGTCGAAGAGAAAATTAGCCTGAGAGGCGCATACCTTGCTCATAGCGGTTAGTGCTGGATCACAAGCAGAATCTAGGTCTTGTACAAGGAGCTGAATACTGTTCGAAATTACTCTACAAGCAAAAAGAAAAAGGTTTAATTCTTTGGAGAGTAAAAAAAAAGACCTCATAATGCTATAGATAAATCAGAAAATCAGATGGGCTTTGGGAACTAGATATAGAATTCTGGATTTCCCACCCCTATATACAAGCATTGGACCGATATGATGCCAACTGGCATATATGAAGAAACATGCATTTATTTTAGTAAAACCAAAATATTAGTTACTGTGAAAGAAAAATTCATGTTTTTCCACTTTTCTAGCCTTACTAAATATTGATGTGCTTAATAACACTAAACATAAAAATACGTGGTAGCTTCCTCCTTGGGACCCCAATACCTTATAGAGACTGCAGGACTACGTGCATAAAAAATAATAGGCAGGAGAGCCCTTGTGACCGACAGCACAAATTAGCTTCAAAGGGTTGTCCTCTACTAGGACAACCCCGTCTGGTTACACATATTTCCACCAGGTAAAATAATAAAACCTGTACTCACTTCCTGTAACGACGCGGTTTGAGTTTCTGGGGCTCATATGATGGTGTTACGATACACGAGCCAAGTGTCCAATCAGAACTTCTGTTTTCCCACCTTTGGACCAAACAAGCAGTCCATAGGAAGTGAGCGCAGCTGCAGCACTCACTACCTGTCGATTCACTGGTTTGGTCCCAAAGGTGGAGAGACAGAAGCCGATGCTGATTGGACGCTGGGGATCACGTGATGATACGGGAGATTATAGGCTTTTTTATTTTACCAGGGGAAAACATTGAATGAGAAGGGGTTGTCCTAGTAGTAGACAATCCCTTTATGGTTGTTAAAAAGCAAAATTCTAACATCAGTTACGTTAGGTGTTGTTTGTTACAAGGTAGAGAAACCAACTGGAATCATCTAAAAATACTATGTATTGGGTTTTAACGGGAGTCTGTAACCCAAAATTTACACTTCAAATTAACAACATAGCCTTGCAGGAGATTGAGCAACAATACAATTTTATTTTAATCTGTTCTTCATTTGCCCACAAAAAAACCCAACTATTGTTATAGGCACAATCACTCTCTCCTTGCTGATGACATTACTTAAGTACCGCTGTGTAGTAAGATTAGAAGCAAGCAGAGTGATTTGTGTGCTCACTCCTGAACTATAGTGATAACGGGAGAAAAGTAATGTCAGAAGCGAGGAGAGAGTGATTTGAGGCAAATAATAAATGTTTAACCTCAGACAACACTGAATTTCTCAGATCAATATAGAGTGGCAGCAATCCTTACAAGTGGGTTAAGCGACACATTGACACATTTAGCCATGCGGAGGGTGCACTGAGCCAAAGCATGTGTGGTTAGTTTGAAGGGTAAATTTGGGGTAACAGTTCTTTTAAAATGCATACCTTCGGAGCAGGTAGATTGTAAAATGTAAATTTTGTTGTACTGAAATTATGCAATCAATATGATGGGAATAATATATGGTGCATATACATTCAAGTTCAATAGTATACAACTACGCCAAGAAATCCAAGCTTACGTGCTAAAAGTATCCATCTCTCCTGTTAGATTTATTCTTTCTGTGAGTGCCACATCTACTTTTTCTTTTAGCTTCTCTTCAAGCTATAGGACGAAATGACAAGTTGATTTAATAGGAATATTATTTACTTTACTTACTGATTTTATTTAAATATTTTTTGACTTCTTTATTTGTACTGTTAAAAAAAAACAATCAGTAAAACATCTGTGGACAATATATCTATTTATTGATTTTCCTTCTGTAACTTGTGCTGCCATAAGAGACCCAGTTACAAAGGAAAACAGTCTTAAAACTTAATGTACAGCAGTATAAACTTATCTCTGGGGTTAAAAAGTCATGTATAAAATATATGCAGACCACTAACAAATGAAGGATCTCTTTGCACCTGCTTTTTAATTTTTTTTTCTGCTCTGTTCTAGGTACAGACAAATGAAATTCATGTGAAAATTAGAGCTGGCACAGAATTGATACAAACTGCAGTTTATTGGCTGAATAAAGATAAAACAACCAACTCCTCTGCCAAAAGAAGCAGCAAGTCGGTAGACTGCAGACCTGCCAATAGTGCACAATAACACTAATGATAAATTAAACTAGTGAATACCTCTGCACTACAGTAAACCCATAAAAATAAATACCGTATTTTTCGGACTATAAGATGCACCTTTTCCCCCCAAATGTTGGGGGAAAGTGGGGGGTGCGTCTTCTGGGGGTGCGTCTTCTAGTCTGAATGTAGGGCATGGCTGCAAGGAATGAGGGTGTTGCGGTGGAATGGGTCATCGGTGGCATGCGCAGGCTGTAGCAGCGCCTGCCATGACCACGTGGGCCCGCTCATTTCATATGCATGCATCCTCCTGCCCATCGTCTCTCAGCGCTGAAGCAGGCGCTGACAAGTGGGCGGGATGAAGGGTGGGAGAGCCGGCCAACGTGATCACCCCTGGCAACTATAGCCTGGAGTGATCATGTGCGGCTATATTCACTGGCCCCACGCATAATCATCAGCGCGGGGGACAGTGAATAAGTACGGTATACTCACCGGTCACCATTCCCTGCAGCATCACGATGACTTCCTGTCTGCTGGCACGCTGATCTGTGTGGAGAGTGCGCACAGCGATGACGTCATTCCTGTGCGCACCATACAGCGATGACGTCATCCCTGTGCGCACCGCTCTCCACGCACATCAGCGGGCAGGCAGACAGGAGGTCATCGCGATGCTGCAGGAATCGGTGACTGGCTCCACACAGGGCAGCGGCGCTGCTGCTGACACAGACAGGAAGATGATTGATGCTGCTGGAGTAAGGAAAGGCGAGTATAAACATTTATTTTTTGTGTGCCACAGGATACAGGCCATATACCAGGATGGGGTATATAGCAGGATGGGGGTATATAAAAGGATGGGGGTATTTAGCAGGATGGGGGTATATAGCAGGATGGGGGTATATAGCAGGATGGGGGTATATAGCAGGATGGGGGTATTTATCCGGATGGGGGTATTTATCAGGATGGGGGTATTTATCAGGATGGGGGTATTTATCAGGATGGGGGTATTTATCAGGATGGGGGTATTTATCAGGATGGAGGTATATAGCAGGATGGGGTAGATAGGAGGATGGGGGTATTTATCAGGATGGGGGTATATAGCAGGATGGGGGCTATACCAGGATGAGGGACATATATACAAGGATGGGGATCATATACAAGGCAGGAGGATCATTACCAGAATGGGGTACCTTAGTAGAGAATTTGGGGACATTACTCACAAAAGTGTCAGCAGCAGATCCTCGCCCCATAACAGTGTGCCATGACCACATTTTTTGCTTAAAATTTTATTTTCCTATTTTCCTCAACTAAAACCAGGGTGAGTCTTATGGTCCGATGCATCTTATAGTCCGAAAAATATGGTAAATGCATAAATAGCATGCAATAAGTGTTTCACAATAATTGCCCCAAAAAAATAACACAAGTAAAATAAAAGAATCGGGTTTGATGCTGCGCTAAAAACCACAATTCCACAGGTTGTAATGGATTCTTTTCTTTATTTCCAATAAAGAAAAAATAAAGAATCCATTTATTGGAAATAAAGAAAAGAATCCATTACAACCTGTGGAATTGTGGTTTTTAGCGCAGCATCAAACCCGATTCTTTTATTTTACTTGTGTTCTCTACGGCTATATCGGGGCTGCAGCTTACCACATCTTTTTACATTCATTTGTTTCTGCTTTACCAGGAGTTGTGCCTATCACAACTATAGCAGGTGAGTACCTGTCCTATTGCCATATATCCATTTTATCATCGGATAAGACCCTATGTGCGCTTTTTTCCACAGTTCTCTCTGACCCAAAATAATAAGAGCAGAGTCTCCAATGCTCCAATATGTTGCCAGACAATATTCAGCAAAGAAAATAGCTGTATTCAGTAAAATAGTTGAAAACAAAGGAATCCAAATGTATTCTTGGTAGATATGGGGGTATGAACGTTTAGCATGCAACATAAAATCATAGACTGGTTGGAAAGGACCTCAAGGGCCTTTGGGTCCAACTCCCTGTGAGTGCAGGTTTTCCTAAATTATCCCGGCTATATGTTAATCCAGCTTCCACTTGAAGATTTCCATTTATAAAAAGAGAGCTAGGCACACTCAACCAAACACACAAAGTCTGTAGTTAAGATGTTTAACATGCATAAACGTTATTATGGTCCAATCAAGAAAATGATGGATCTAGTTGCTTAAGTCCCAGGATAGGAAACCAGCTCCAGGCGTGCGATGCAGCAACCAGGGGGCCCCGTCCGTTGACATCCCTAGTGATGGAAGTAAAGCACCAAGCCATGGACAGTGTGTGACATGACGCAGCTGATAAGTATGGATGCCAGTGATGTCCGCACTTCCTTGCGCATTTCAAAACTCTCGGGTGTCTTCGTCAGAGAAGATTCTGGGCATATTGTAATGAGCAGCTTTTCATAGATGCATTAACCTCTTCAATGCATTGTTTACTTGCTAGCCTCTTATTAGAGGTTGATGGATAAATAAACAGATATAACTAAACAAAGATTTTTCATTCTCAAAACAATCTAAAAGTTCATATAGTTTAAAAAAAAATAAATAAATAAATAAATTATATATATGTGTGTGTGTATATATATATATATATATATATATATATATATATATATATGTGTGTGTGTATATATATATATATATATATATATATATATATATATATATATATATATATATATATATATGTGTATATATATATATATATATATATATATATATATATATATATGTATGTGTATATATATATATACATATACATATATATATATATATACACACATATACACATATATATAAATATATATATATATATATATATATATGTGTATATGTGTGTATATATATATATATATATATATATATATACACAAATTTTTTAAAAATGTTGAGATGCGAACTTATCAATTAAAAATAAATATTAAATTTATTTAAAAAAACAAAAACAAAACAAAACAAACAAAGTTTATATCTGACACATATACCCATTAGTGCCCTGTCAGAGTAAGTGTTCCCTAATCCATAAAGCTAAGCTGTGTTTAGTATGTCCTACATAAATTTGCCACACTGTATGATGTAGTTTCTGATCGGAAAAATGGCAGTGCATGTAGAGTTAGAAATTTCGTGGCGAGTTGTTTGTGTAGTGGAGGTTCGTTTGCAGCCATAACACTGGCCACATCGAAAAAAGCCTTGTAACATGGGCATGGCTAATTTGCCACTACCAGTTTTTTCCACAAGTGAGAAATTATAAAACATTGATTGCGGTTATCCTTAATTATTCCTGCTTTAATTGTCAGGGCTACCAAGCTGCCAATATTTTGGGCTTTGTGAGAAACAAATTTGGAGTAATCAGCCGGGTGTCTGTGGCTGCGTGTGGCGGCCGGGTGCCTGTGGCTGCGTGCGGGCGGCCGGGTGCCTGTGGCTGCGTGCGGGCGGCCGGGTGCCTGTGGCTGCGTGCGGGCGGCCGGGTGCCTGTGGCTGCGTGCGGGCGGCCGGGTGCCTGTGGCTGCGTGCGGGCGGCCGGGTGCCTGTGGCTGCGTGCGGGCGGCCGGGTGCCTGTGGCTGCGTGCGGGCGGGCGGGTGCCTGTGGCTGCGTGCGGGCGGACGTGTGCCTGTGGCTGCGTGCGGGTGGACAGGTGCCTGTGGCTGCGTGCGGGCGGACGGGTGCCTGTCGGTGCCGGCTGCCTCTCTGTGCGTGCGGGCAGCCTACTGGCTGCCACTCTGAGCGGGCGGTTGGCTGTGCGGCAGGTGTCCCAGTGTGTCCGTGGTCCCAGTTTCAAATGATGGTGCCGGGAGTTAGCGCGTGCGCAGATGGAGCTCCTGGATGAGAGCTCCATCTGCGCACGCGCCGATCCGGGAGTCCGCACACGTGCACTGATGGAACCCTTGGATGAGATCTCCATCAGCGCACGCGCCGCTCCAGGAGTCAGCGCGTGCGCAGATGGAGCCCTCGGATGAGAGCTCCATCTGCACATGCGCCGCTCCAGGCGCCATCATTTGAACTGAGACCGCTGACAGACTGGGACACTCACTGCACCGGCCTGCTCCACCACTCACCCGCCGCCACTACTGACCCGCTGCCGCCACTGACCACCGCTGCCACCACGTACCCACCGCAGCTGGCAGCACAACCTCTGCCTCCTGTGACCCCGCTTCAGCACCACTGCTGCCCCCCTCCGGTAAGAGAACACCGGATTATAAGATGGACCCCATTTTTATTTTTTTATCTCTAAATTTGGGGTGCGTCTTATAATCCGGTGCGTCTTATAAAACGAAAAATACGGTATTCCCCTAAATCCAGTTTCAGATTAGGCCAAAAAATGTTTACCATTCTCTTAAAAGGACCCAAATGAGCACAGTATCTTCCAGTCTGGACAAAATCCCTAAGAGCCAATTTACTAGAGCACTTTGCAATAGCACACACATTGGAGATTTTCTTGAAAACCAATTTGTAAATAGGGAATACAATACTAATACCATCAATGAAGTAATAGTGGACACAATAACCTTATCCAGGGATAAATTATTTAGGAAATCAGTGCACAAATGCAAATCTGAAGTGTCTTTTAAAGATGAGTTGGCTACCTTTCCTATTATCACCCATTTCAATGCTCTGGTGGCTCCTTTTAGGAGAATTTTAAACATTTTTTGGCCTATTCTAAAACAGGATTTCAGGGAATACTCACATGATTACCCCAAATTCATTTTTCACAAATCCCAAAATAATGGCAGCTTGGTAGCCCTGACAATTAAAGGAAGAACCATTAAGAATAACAACAATCAATATTTGATAAGTTCTCACTTGGGAAACAAAACTGGTAGTGGCAAATTAGCCATGCCCATGTTACAAGGCTTTTTTCAATGTGGTCAGTGTTAGGCTATCTGCCCAAGTTGCGTTCTGTCCCTGCAGAACTTTCTGCAGCGATTTGAACAGCACACGTGCGCTTCAAATCGCTGCAGAAACAGTCCGTAATGAAAAGCCGATTTCATGCGCTCTGGATGCAGCCCCTCCCACAGACAGAGCGGGGGCTGCATGCAAAGCGCATGAAAGAAGTGACATGTTGCTTTTTAGAATGGCATGGATTAGGCACAATCTTTATAGTGTGTGCTGGGGACGCACGACGCATGCAGTAACGCTGCAGTGCAGAACGCAGCGTAACTGCATGAAAATACGTTACGTGGGCACATAGCATTATGGCTGCAAACGAACCTCCACTACACAAAAAACTTGCCATGAAATCTCCAACTCTACAGGCACTGACATTTTTCTAATTAGGAACTACGGTACATTACGTTTGCCCCTGTGGCAAATTTACGTAGGATGTACTAACCTCAGCCTAGCTGTACGGATTAGGGAACACTTTTACAATATAAATAGGACTTTTAAGGGTCACCTCCTATCAGGACATCTTTATTTTAAACACAAATGTTCCCTCAGTTGAGTCAGAAAAAGTTCTAGTGAACTGGTGAGTCAGGAAGAACATTGGTAAAGTATCCCGTGCGGAGTCAAAATGGATTTTTAATTTAAGTTCTCTTGCTCTTAATGGCTGAAGTCTTGAGACAGATACAAAGTACTGGAAAGCAAATAATTCTGTCACTTTATGGTAACACATTATGTACACCCCATCTGTCGGCACAAATAAACATGTTTGTCAGATGAACTGATTTTTTTTTATATATATCTATATATATATATATACATATACATATACATATATATACATATACATATTATATATATATATATATATATATATATATATATATATATATATACATATATATATATATATACACACACATACATACATACACATATAAATACACACACGCACGCATTTATTTTTAATTAATACGTTGCCATCTCAACAATTTATAATTTATTTAAAAAAAAATAAGATAAATTATATATATTTAATCATATAAACTTAATTAAATTACAATTTTGAGAATAAAAGATCATTATTATATTTGTATGTGTTTATTATGCAGGATCTCTTAATATCAATATCAGCTTTTTTTGGATTGACATGAAAATATCCATCAACCTCTAAAAAGTGCCTAGCAAATAAACAATGTCTCTACTAGCATCGAAGGGATTAATGTTTCTAAGATCTTAAGCATCTAATAAAACCTGCCCAAAACAGCGTGCTCACAGTCTCCTCTGCCGAAGGAACAGAGTTCTGAAATGCATAAGGAAGTGCAGACATCACTGGCACCCATACTCATCAGCTGTGTGACTTGGCTTAGCGCTTTGCTTCTATCACTAGGGAAGCCACCGGCTGGGCCACCCTGGTTGCTGCATTGTTCGGTTGGACGCTGATTTCCTACTTGGATCTACTTGGTTCCCTTGGATTTATGAGTTTCTTGACTGGACCAAAAGAACTGTTATGCCTGTTAAACTTCTTAGCTACGTATTAAGGCTTTCTGCGCACTAGAAATGTGAAGTTTCTCAAGAAAATTTCTTGAGAAACTTCTGGGAGTGGAAGATTTCCGGACCTCCGGAAAAAATCCGCACCAAATCCGCATGCGGATTTGCCGCGATTTTCCCGCAGGTTGTTCCCGGCAGATTTTGCAGGCTGTACTGCCGAAATCCGCAGGGCACCTGCGGAAAAGAATTGACATGCTCATTTTCTCAAGAAATTTTCTCAAGAAATTTCCTTGAGAAGAATTTCTTCAGTGTGCGCACAGCTATATTTTTTTCACATAGGATTTGCTGGGAAATGTCTGCACAAAGATTGCAGACATCTCTCAACAAATTTCCGCGGCAAATCCGCGGGTAAATCCACGGGTAAATTGGTCTAGTGCGCACAGAGCCTAAATGTACACACCACTTGTAGCTACCTATAATACAGTCTGATTTGGATTCCTTTGTGTTCTACAACTAGTTCACTCAATACAGCTATTTTCTTTGCTGAATATTGTCTGGCAACATATAAGAGCGTTATAGACTCGGTTATACTTTTGGAGCAATTATTGTGAAACTCATTGCATGCGATATATATATTCACTTACTGTATTTTTTTGGACTATAAGACGCACTTTTTCCCCCCAAATGATGGGGGAAAAGTGGGGGGTGCGTCTTATAGTCTGAATGTGGCTGCGGGGAATGAGGGTGCTGCGGTGGAGCGGGTCATCGGGGGCATGAACAGGCTGCAGCAGCGCCTGCTGTGACAATGTGGGCCCACTCATTACATATGCACGCCCATCCTGCCGCCCATCATCCCTCAGCGCTGAAGCCAGCGCTGACAGGTGGGCGGGGGTTGCACGCATAATTAACAGGCGGTCTGCATGAACACCCCTGGCAACTACAGCCTGGAGTGATCATGTGCGGCTGTATTCACTGTCCCCCAGCAAATCATCATCAGCGCGGGGGGCAGTGAATATTACGGTATACTCACCGGTCACTTCCCTACAGCATCGCGATCTCCTCCTGTCTGCCGGCCAGCTGATCAGTGTAGAGAGCGATGAGCACAGCGATAACGTTATCGCTGTGCGTGGCGCTAGTCTCCACGCAGGTCAGCTGACAGGCAGAGGAGAGATGCTGCAGACAAAGGTGACAGCTCCACACAGATCAGTGGCGCTGCTGCCGCCACAGACAGGAGGAGGAGTGATGCTGCATGGAGCGAGGAAAGGTGAGTAGTTACAAGTGAAAAGGTTTTGGTACCGTGTTAGCCAGTTGAAAAATTATTGAATGTTCTCAGTGAGAGGAACAAAATTAAGGTGAGTATACACGCTTGTTTTTTTTGTGTGACACAGGATATATGCCATATAGCAGGATGGATGGGGGTATATAGCAGGATGGATGGGGATATATAGCAGGATGGATGGGGGTATATAGCAGGATGGGGCCATATAGCAGGATGGATGGGGGTATATAGCAGGATGGATGGGGGTATATAGCAGGATGGGGGTATATAGCAGGATGGGGGTACATAGCAGGATGAGGGCATATTCCAGGATGGCAGTATATAGCAGGATGGGGGTATATAACAGGATGCCAGTATATAGCAGGATGCCATTATATAGCAGGATAAGGGCATATACCAGGATGAGGGACATATATACAAGGATGGGGATCATATAGAAGGCAGGAGGATCTTACCAGGATGGGGTACCTTAGTAGAGAATTTGGGGACATTACCCCCATAACAGTGTCAGCAGCAGATCCTCGCCTTATAACAGTGTGTCATCACCACATTTTTTGCTTAAAATTTTATTTTCCTATTTTCCTCCTCTAAAACCAGGGTGCGTCTTATGGTCCGGTGCGTCTTATAGTCCGAAAAATATGGTATTTATTTTTATGGGTTTACTGTAGCGCAGAGGTATTCACTGGTTTCATTTATCATTATTTCTATCATTTTGAACAGAAAAAGTGCAGCAGAAACTCTTTACAATTAATGGGACCTTCTCGCTTTTGAATCAGTTCTGTAACAGAGCCGGATTCAATCAGTTTTACATAATTGGGACTGCAATGATTATACACACTATTATCACAGACGTTAGGCAAGATTTAATAAGTGTACCTGTTGTGTAGTAGCCAGACAGTACTCGGCTGTACTCAGGATACTACAGATTAAGCATAGTTCTTCTGTGGTGAACTTGGCAACTTCAGAGCCTTCTTTTTCCTTGAGAAGACTAGTGATGGTGAGTCCAGTACTACTGCTGCTGGTTCTGATAAAATAAAAGAGAAATCATTTATACTCAGCATCCAGCAAAGACTCTAAGAAAAGGAGTTTGTATGTTCTCCTTGTGTGGGTTTCTTCCCACACTCCAAAGACATACTGATAGGTAATGTAGATTGTGAGCCCCAGTGGGGATAGAGTTGATCACGGCTGTAAAGCGATGTGGAAATAATAGTGCTATATAAGTGAATAAAATAAATATCACAATATTTAATCAACAAAATGTATAGTAATCTTGCCCTTTTTTACAGTAAATATTGGGACTTTTTTTTAGACTCCTAAAGGGGTTTACAGCAGACTCCAGATCTGTCTTCTCAGCAGATTTATGATGACAAAGCACATCAAAGTGCAGCAAAACAAAGTCTTTAAAAGACAAACTGTGCAAAATGTTTCATTAAACTCAGTTGTGAAAATTCATGGGGTGGCCAACCGCAATCTCGACGTTAAACCAATATATAAAGAGCAGCATGTGAGCACCAGGGGGACTATATTCAGTCACTAATAGCTCAGCGCCAGCCCTGGATGTTCCGAAGGGCTCTGACGTCAGTGACCTCACCGCTCATGGGAAAATCCGGGTTTGGAGCTGCACTCTGCTACCGGGATACCCCATGAGAACGGTGGGGTCGTGTAAGGTTACTGAGGTCATCACCACTGTCGCTGGGGGCAGCTCTGCTGCAACCGCGATACCAAGCAAGAGCAGTGATTTGCTTTTTTATTTTTTTTTTGTGTGGGAGCCAGAAGGTCACAGCGAGGTTCAGGGACTAGTACGGCAGTCTTCCCTAGCCGAAGCCATGGAAAGGCCCAATCGTACTCCCAGCAACTGCCCTGGCTGCCACCCAAGGTGAGGTCTGGGAGTATCTGACTGTCGACTCTACTCCGGGAGAGCAAAAATCTGGGGTTCAGGGGGAAGCGGAACCTAAGAACCACACACACGCATGCAGGCAAGCTCCTCTCCCCAGATGTTGTGAAGAGAGGAACACGTGAGGAGACCACATCCTAACAAAAATCCTAGAGACAGGACACACGTGTAAAAGTGTACACACATAAATCACACCTGATAAACAATAAATTAAATAAATAGCGAAGGATAACCCGTATAATGCCGACCGAATTTAAAAATTCCCCTCTCCTTTCCAGAAGGCCCAAAGTAAAGGCCCTGTCACACACAGATAAATCTGCGGCAGATCTGTGGCAGATCTGTGGTTGCAGTGAAATTGTGGACAATCAGTGCCAGGTTTGTGGCTGTGTACAAATGGAACAATATGTCCATGATTTCACTGCAACCACAAATCTGCCAAAGATTTATCTCTGAGTGTGATGGGGCCTTTAGGGAGTGTGCTTAAATCCTAATGAAAATTTGAAGAGTTTAGTGCAAATATGCCGAAATTCAAGTGAGTTTCACCCACCAAATGAATTAAAAGGAATTTGTTGCCAGGTTTTAGTTAGATAATGTAAGAGCAGGATAATGTAGGGGCAGAGATCCTGATTCCAGCGATGTGTCACTTAACTGGGCTGCTTAGTGTAGTAGTTTTGATAAAATCACTGATTAATCAGCAATAGATTAACATTAAAAGGACTACTTAGGCTGCTGCCAGGTAGTCCAGCATATTTATGAGCTCTGTATAACTGCTAGATCTGCAGCAGAGAAAACATTGATGTTATCAAAACGACAGCAAAAAGCTCAATAAATGACACATCGCTGAAATCAGGGTCTCTCTCTTTATGCCTTTAACCCCAGTGACAGATTCCCTTTAAGGCACCCCAGGTTCACCACTCCTGGGGCACTACGCATCTCAGGCTTTTAAACTTACTCAGCCTAATGGCGTTGATCCTGGGGGGGCCATGGTTTCCACCAGATGACTATTTGAGCCGCCTGACGCACTAACAAGCACGACATACCCTGTGTGCATAATGTTTTGACCTACTCAGGCAGTCGTTCCTCAAAACTGCCTTTTCGAATGATACTACACTTGATCTTAGGCTAGGTTCACATTTCCGTCAATTTGTATCAGTCACAATCCGCGGCTCTGGTAAACAACAGAATCCGTTTGGCGGATTCCATTGTTTTCATATACTTGTATGAGCGGCGTAATGTGACTGATGACGTTGCGTTGCATCCTCCGCCCGACTGCCATCGGGCGGAAGGAATGCAGCATGTAGCATTTTTTGAGCAGCGGAATCCTTTTGATTTCGCTGCGCATGCTCTCTCTCGGCGGCCGAACGATCAGCTGATCGCCCGGCAGCTGCCTTCTGTGAACGATCAGCTGATCACCCGGTGGCCAGCTAATGAAAGCGATCAGCTGATCACCCGGCGGCTGGCTAATGAGAGTGATCAGCTGATCACCCGGCGGCTGGCTAATCAAAGCGATCAGCTGATCACCCGGCGGCCGGCTAATCAGAGCGATCAGCTGATCACCCGGCGGCCGGCTAATCAGAGCGATCAGCTGATCACCCAGCGGCCGGCTAATGAGAGCGATCAGCTAATCACCTGGCGGCCGGCTAATGAGAGCGATCAGCTGATCACCCGGCGGCCGGTTAATGAGAGCGATCAGCTGATCGATCTCATTAGCCGGCCGCCGGGAGATCATCTGTTCGCTCTCAAAAGCCAGCGGCCGGCTATTGTGAATGATCAACTGGTCGTTTTCTCTCTCACGTTTTACAATGGAGTCCGACAATGAATTATATTCTTGTCATCCGTTGTACAACGCATCAGTCACAAGCGTCAAGCAACGCATGTGACTGATGCAAAACAACGGAAATGTGAACCTAGCCTTAGTCATAAGACCAAGAAGATGATGACATTGGTAACCTTACATGTTCTCGCCAGGTATAATTGTTGCAGAAAGCAGCGCCAGACCCAGAGTTTCCCACAAGTGGTGAGGTCATGTAAGGTTACTGATGTTAGTGCCCATGGGAAAATCCAGGGCTGGCATTGACCAGCAGTGACCTATGGACCCTTGGACTGAAAACTTTTGAGACTCAATAGGAATCGATGGGCGTCATGGAACATTACCTGTTGGATTATCGTTGGAACTCCAGGATTTTTTTTTATTTAATAAATTGGTGAATAAAGACATGTGGGGGAGTCTTTATTCAAATAAAGTATTTTTTCCTGAGTATGCTTTTCTTTAACTATTCACTTGCAAGGTCAGTAAATGGGAGGAGGGTGTCTGATAGACACCTATTTATTAAGATCTAGGCTTGATGTCCGCTTTTAAATCACAGCTGACATCAACCCCATTAACTATTACCCCAATTGCCACTGTACTAGGGAAAATCGTGAAGAGCTGGCTTAAAGCTCCAGATTTGGCGCATTTAATAGATGCGTCACTATTGGGGTGGCTGCAAGCTACTGTTTTTAGGCTGGGAAATGCCAAATAACCATGGCCCTTCTCACCATGATAATACCAGCCCCCAGCGGCCTGCTTTACCTTGGCTGGGTATCAAGAATGAGAGAGGACCCCAAGTCGATTTTTAAAATGATTCATTTAAATAATTTTAAAAAATGTAATGGGATCCCCTCTATTTTTGATAACTAGCCACAGTAAAGCAGACTGCTGGGGTGTTTCAGCCCATAGCTGTCTGTTTTACCCACGCTTGTTATGAAAAATAAGGCGAGAGGCTGTAATTTTTGTTTTTTTTAATTATTTTCTTTCAAGTGATGCACCAGCCAATCACAGCCATACCAATACTTGACATGGCTGTGATGGGGCTGGATGTGCCCACACTGGAAAAAGTTGTGGATTGGCTGCTTCCAACAAGCTTTATTAGGATGGCAAACCTAAACAGGAATCTGATTTACAGTTAAAAGTCCATGTTCAGGTCCGAGACTCGGACACTCGGTGTTCGCTACGAACTCCAAACTGTATATGGTTTACTCATACGTAATTGATATGCCATAAATGTGCATTGTGAGACATCCTCTTTAATGCTTTAATTTGTTTGCATGAATTTTGCAGCAGTGTGACCTCTATTTACTGGACATTGTTTGCCAATACGCCATAAACGACCCTGATGGGTCATCCTCTTTATTATCACTGGGCCAGTTCAGCATTAAATTGCCACACATTGGATGATGATAAACACAAAAAAAGTCTATTTCAAGGTTGATTTTTTTTTTCTTCTCTATTTTCACCCCCCAAAAAAAAAACATTGTGGTTAAACATTAGTAGATTGTCTGCGAAATAAAAAAAAAATAAATGTTGTTAAATAAACACGTACTACATAACTAGTAATCTTGTGCCTGGACATGAAATCCAAAAATACCCCACAAATTAAATGGTCAGTAAGCCATTCAATTGTTAGTTGGACATTATCACACCTGGATTTACACTTCTGAATATTTCTACTCAGTGAACAGAACCGGAGATTTGGAAAATGGTCGAATGCTGAAGTTAGTGTTTCCCAGTACTAACTATAGCCAAAGCCCATGGATACAAAAAGGGCCTTGTGGCAGAAACCTAATAGGTGTACTTTGTACAGTCCTAAACCAGAGCAATTTATTTCTTTTTACATCTCGATAATCATGGTGTGTTATTTTCACAGATGACAGAAAAGCCTCCGTCCTCCCGTGTCTAGGACATGTTTGCTTTGGAAGAAGCCAATGAGGACAGCACAGTCCAGGTATGCCATTTTTTCAGTCCCCAAGAAAGAAAAATAAGTTTTAGGAGTTTCTCAGTGGAAAGGAATCTGCTGGTGTCCAGTTGCAAGTAAAAAAAAAAAAAAAGAAACCTACACCTTTCCAGCTAGCACAATAATCCCCACATCCCCTCCGTGTACCAAACCAGAATAAAGATTTATTGGCCTGCATGATGACTACTACATTTAGCAACAAACATCACATGTGAGCACAACAGCAATTCAGTGGTAGGAAACCGAGCCGACAGGACGACTTCCTTGTACATGTGTGAGGAATTTACAAGCCAGCCGGGCATCGAGACATTAATAAAGTGACTGTGCTAGAAAAGAGAATAACACACCATCGATAAACTAACGCTTTGTGCCTGCCGTTTGTGGGGCCTAGAAGGCGCACACTTTCAGTGTGACAGCCGTACTTGTGAAATGTTAAGGTGCTGTCCAACGGATTTCTTACATAAAGAAAAGCAAATATGAAGCACTCAGCACTGCTGTCACTACATCTTACAGCAGAAGGGGAGAAGACATGCGCCAAAATTAGATTAGGTGCACACATTGAATATTTGGTGAGTTTTTAGCTTTGCATTTGTAAAGCCACATGCACACAGACATGCACATTGTTGCATATACGTGTGAATTCAAAAAGAAGAGATAACCGGGCACCGCTGATCTCTTTAACAAGCTGTTATAAGAGCACACGACACCTGCTTACTGCGGGTGCACATCCACAAAAAATGGGGGCAGAACAGCAAGTTTAGACAGAAAGGCAGCATTCACGAAAGTTGAAGGCATGGTGCGTTTATTCTTGATGAAGATGCTCTTACATGTGGTGGGACCAGTACAAAAGCGGGGAGGTAAGCACCTTCATCAAGAAGAAACACACCATGCCTTCAACTTTGGTGACTGCTGTCTTTTTGTCTAAACTTGCTCTATATATATATATACACATATGTGTATATATATATACACATATATATATATATATATACATACACATACATAATACATACACACATACGCATATATATATTATATTTACATATACACACACACACACACACACATTATATATATACATATACACACACATATATATTATATATACATACACACATTTTATATATATATATATATATATATATATATATATATATATATACACACACACATACACACACACACATATATATATTATATTTACATATACACACACACACATTATATATATACATATACACACACATATATTATATATACACATATACACACACACATATATATATATATATATACATATATATACATATACACACACACACAAACACATACGCACACAAACACGTGGTCAAAATTGTTGGCACCCCTCGTTTAATGAAAGAAAAACCCACAGTGGTCAGAGAAATAACCTGAATCTGGCAAAAGTAGTAATTAATAAAAAAATCTATGAAAATTAACAAAAGAAAGTCAGACATTGCTTTTCAACCATGCTTCCACAGATTTTTTTTTTTTTTTTAAATAAAACTCATGAAATAGGCCTGGACAGAAATGATGGTAACCCTAAAAATAATGTGACCTAAGAGACATGATAAATCAAAGTATGTCCACTGATTAGCATCACAGGTGTGTACAATCTTGTAATCAGTCAGTGGGCCTGTATATAGGGTTACAGATAATAATAATAATAATAATAATTTTATTCATTTATATAGCGCTATTAATTCCACAGCACTTTACATACATTTGCAACACTGTCCCCATTGGGGCTCACAATCTAGAGTCCCTATTTGTAAGTCTTTGGAGTGTGGGAGGAAACCGGAGTGCCTGGAGGAAACCCACGCAAACACGGGGAGAACATACAAACTCCTTGCAGATGTTGTCCTTGGTAGGATTTGAACCCAGGACCCCAGCGCTACAAGGCTGCAGTGCTAACCACTGAGCCACCGTGCCGCCCAGATACTCACTGTGCTGTTTGATGACATGGTGTGTACCACACTCAATATGGACCAGAAAAAGCAAAGGAAAGATTTGTCTCAGGAGATTAAAATAAAATTATAGACAAGCATATTAAAGGTAAAGATGTTAAGACCATCTGCAAGCAGCTTGATGTTCCTGTGACTACAGTTCCACATATTATTCAGAAATGTAAGATCCATGGGTCTGTTGCCAACCTCCCTGGATGTGGCCGCAGGAGGAAAATTGATTACAAATAAAAGAGATGGAGAATACCAATGGTAACAAAAGAGTCCAGAAAAACCTCTAAAGAGATTAAAGTTGAACGTCAAGCTCAAGGAACATCAGTGTCAGATCGCACCATCCGTCGTTGTTTGAGCCAAAGTGGACTTCATGTGAGACAACCAAGGAGGACACCATTGTTAAAAAAAAAACATAAAAAAGGCAGACTGGAACTTGCCAAACTACATGTTGAGAAGCTACAAAGCTTCTGAGAGAATGTCCATTGGATAGATGACACAAAAATTGAACTTTTTGACAAGGCACATCAGCTCTATGTTCACAGACGGAAAAATGAAGTATGTCAAGATAAGAACAAGTGTCCCTACTGTGAAACATGGAGGAGGCTCTGTTATGTTCTGGGTCTACTTTGCTGCATCTGGCACAGGGTGTCTTGAATCTGTGCAGGGTACAATGAAATCTCAAGACTATCAAGGGATTCTATAGAGAAATGTAATACAAACAAACAAACACACACACACACACACACACACACACACACACACACACACACACACTATAGATATACAGTACAGACCAAAAGTTTGGACACACCTTCTTATTCAAAGGGTTATCTTTGTTTTCATGACTGTGAAAATTGTAGATTCACATTGAAGGCATCAAAACTATGAATTAACAGATGTGGAATGAAATACTTAACAAAAAAGTGTGAAACAACTGAAAATATGTCTTATATTCTAGGTTCTTCAAAGTAGCCACCTTTTGCTTTGATTAATGCTTTGCACACTTTTGGCATTCTCTTGTTGAGCTTCTAGAGGTAGTCACCGGAAATGGTTTTCACTTCACAGGTGTGCCCTGTCAGGTTTAATAAGTGGGATTTCTTGCCTCATAAATGGGGTTGGGACCATCAGTTGT
Source organism: Anomaloglossus baeobatrachus (assembly GCF_048569485.1). NCBI lineage: Eukaryota > Metazoa > Chordata > Amphibia > Anura > Aromobatidae > Anomaloglossus > Anomaloglossus baeobatrachus. Next base: position 452,717,327 of record NC_134354.1, read on the forward strand.
GTTGTGCAGAAGTCTGGTGGATACACAGCTGATAGTCCTACTGATTAGAGAAAAAGACCTAGCATCACCAATTGAACAGGTGCACTGGGAAAAACTGTAGACAAGAAAAATATGAACCCCGGCACACTGTATGGTTTCCCACAAGAAAAATGGACACGAGTTCAGTAATCTTGATCTATTTTTTCTTTTTATTGTGAGCAAAAATTCATGTAGTAGAAAGTCCACCTCAAGACAACGTTTCGGCTTCAAGCCTTCATCTGGTCGGACAATCTGACTTTAATGCATTTTACATGTGAAAAAATATACAAAGAAAATATATAAGAAACATAAAGGACATACAAAATGTAAAAAAACAACAATAATACATACGACCTAATTTACATATGTGGAAACAAGGCATAGAGACCAATGTCACACTGAATAAAGTGGTTCCAAGTATTTATCGATGCGGGATTAGGAAACCGTCTGTGAAAGGTATTGTGCTATATGGCGTCTAAAATTAGGGGGATAAGATGCTCACCCATCTACGTCTGTATCCAGTTAGACAAAAATGGTGAAAATTTGAAAAAGGATGTTAGCCTACAAGGGAAGGGAAAAGAGGGAAGGAGGAACCCAGTAAGGGATCATGTCTTGGTGTGATCCTTAGTTTAACATAGGAGAAAGAAGGGAGGGAGGGGGAGGAGGGAGAGAGGGAGGAAGTAAAAGGGAAGATCCGGGCCTACCTGCTAAGAACAGGATCTAATGCCAATAACCCGCTGTGAGGGATATGAAATATATAAGGTGATCCTATGGATAACATGAAGTGAATCAATAACACCAATGGTACAGCAATATATGTAAAAGCCAGTAATTCTATCTGAACCAATGAACATACCTGCAGACAGGGTTGTGGCTAGAGACCTAATAACGGGTATGAGGACCCAGTAGTCAATGTGTCTGACTTTGACTGTAGTGGATTCTAGAAGACAAATATATATGGTGAAAAAGTGGTTACAAATTGATGTATGTCATTGGAGAAAGGTAAGGTACGTGGGAGCATGTATACCACAACAGGGCCTCACCAGGCGGAGTAGTATGTTGTTGTAAATACAGGTAATATAATATAATAGTGCCTCGGGTATTATCCCTATAAGGGAAATGAAAAATATAATTAGGACAATCTTATATATGAAAAAAAGGGTATATGTCCATGAGACCAGTGGTATAATGGTGTATGGGGATACTGGCCGTAGTGAATAAACAAAAGGACATACCTGTGAATCAAATGTTTGCTACAACCGTAGTAACGGGTATAGGAACCCCCTGGTGAGATATGTGAGACTTAAGTCATTTGAGAATCTAAAAGAAGAATATATAAGTGTTGAACGAGACCTGCTGTCTGGGAGAGAATAAGGCATGTTGAAGCACACATACCATTGAGTGACGTCACCAGGTGTAGCAGTCAGTTAATGTCAGCACAGATGATGTTTCAGGTGTTATCACTATGTTGGAAACAAGGGTATAGTTAGGGTGGAATAATTTAGTTTGCTAAAACATATGCCTAGTAATGGGGATTACCTCAATGCGAGTTGTATTATAATGAGGGGTTAATATGTGTTCCTGATAATGACAGGGCCAGGCTCAGTCTGTAATTAAAGGTAAAATGTAGTAAATAGGTACCCTATCACATAGGGGGTTAATAGTGAAATATTACCATGACATGTGGGAGACTTGGTTGAGTTTCAGGATCCGGGTATAGGAGCCTCGGATGTAGAGAGGTATCTGAGCAGAGTGGCCTTGCAAAGTAAGGAGAAATAGAAAAAAGAAGAAGAAAGGGGGAAGAACAACATGAAAGAACATGCATAAGGTCACGAGATGGGGATGCCAGAGTGTCCGGGCGAGCCACTTACCCTCCTTGTGTGGGTGATGGTGCAGTCTGTGCGTCTCGTGCTGTGAGCGCTGCAGCTTCTGAGTTTAAATGGATGGTGTGGTCAGGGGCGTAACTTCCGGAGACTAATGGGCGGAAGTGATGCGTGTCGGCGTGAGCCGCACGCCGCGCATGCGCAGACAGCAAGGATGCTGGTTATACAATGGATCATGGGAGCGGCGCGTCATATCCGGTATTTGGAATACAAGGAAGCATGGGCGGTGGAACGCAAACCGCGCATGTCTATTGGATTCAATATACTCCCGTGAGAGAAGGTGCTGGATAAAGTGCTGTGCCGCTCCAATATGATGGGATACAATCGCCAATATCTCAAGTGAAGTGGGGCACTGGTAGATAATAGTGGTGGTGCCTATGGACGGGACGAATAGTTCTGTGAACAAAATGAAAGAGGGATTAGAATTGTATCTAATGCACAGTAACACATACCAAAAGGGTTCATCAGATCAGTAAAATCTAAGGACTATACATCCCTAAGAGGGAGATCCCAGTAATACATGTATACACAGCATAGGAGTATGTCATAGCATATCAAAATACGATAATTCGTAGAGAACCATTGCAGAAAATATATTTAGAGACCTGATTCATATTTTCGATTGAGCCCATGGGGTTCCATGGTGCCCAAATTGTGTATCCATCTAGCTTCTAATTCCAGGAGGCGCTTGATTCTATTGCCCCCTCTGCGGTTCACACAGACCTGATCAATTACTTGATACCTAAGTTGGGAGACGTTATGTGCCGCTGTTTGAAAATGATGGGGAATGGGTAGTAAGGTACGTCCACAGCGAATGTCGGATTTATGTTTGTTTATGCGGTCTCGGACATGTTGGGTGGTCTCACCAACATATCCGAGACCGCACGGACATTTGATATAGTAAATCACGTATGAACTATCACACGTGAAGAAACTCTTGATGTGAAAGACTTTACCGGTTCGAGGATGTGTAAAAGTGTTGCCTCTGGTGACGTTGGAGCATTGTGCGCAACTCAGGCACGGGAAAGTCCCGAACTGAGGATTACCAATGAATCGTTGCCGAGAAGAGGTTATGGCAGAGCCTATGTCCGCCCGAATGAGCTTATTTTTTAGATTTGGAGATTTTTTATAACAGATCAGTGGTGGGTTATGAAATTCTTTGATGTGGGGATAGGACATCCCCAAAAGTGGCCAATGTCTGAGAATAATGTTCTTGAGTAATGGAGAGAAAGGATGATAGGTATTTATGAAATAAATACGATTCTTAGTGTCATCTGCTTTCACTGAGGATGTTGCGGTTTTCTCAGCTATTTCCTGGGGATACCCCCTCTGGATGAACTTACCACTCATTTCTTGGTGTCTGCTGATTCTGGTCTCTTCATCGCTAACCAATCTGTCCACTCTTGTGTGTTGTGAAATGGGTAGAGACCGCTTGGTATGTCTTGGATGATTACTGGTGTAGTGGAGAAGACTGTTACGGTCTGTGGGCTTGATGTAAATGTCAGTAGACAGTAGGCCTGTGATGTCTTTGGTGACTAAACAGTCCAGGAAATTGATCCTGTCAGGATCATGATGTATAGAGAATGATAGACCCGGTAGGAGACTGTTGATATCCATATGGAAGGTGAGTAGAGACCCAAGATCACCATTCCAAATCATGAATATATCGTCTATATAACGACGCCATAGGAGTGCGTGCTGAATGATGAGTGGGTGATTATGTACATATTTTTCCTCGAAACGCGTCATGAATATGTTGGCGTAGGGGGGTGCAACATTAGAGCCCATTGCAGTCCCCCTGCGCTGGACATAAAATTGATCCTGTTCCTGTTCCAGGATCAATTTTATGTCCAGCGCAGGGGGACTGCAATGGGCTCTAATGTTGCACCCCCCTACGCCAACATATTCATGACGCGTTTCGAGGAAAAATATGTACATAATCACCCACTCATCATTCAGCACGCACTCCTATGGCGTCGTTATATAGACGATATATTCATGATTTGGAATGGTGATCTTGGGTCTCTACTCACCTTCCATATGGATATCAACAGTCTCCTACCGGGTCTATCATTCTCTATACATCATGATCCTGACAGGATCAATTTCCTGGACTGTTTAGTCACCAAAGACATCACAGGCCTACTGTCTACTGACATTTACATCAAGCCCACAGACCGTAACAGTCTTCTCCACTACACCAGTAATCATCCAAGACATACCAAGCGGTCTCTACCCATTTCACAACACACAAGAGTGGACAGATTGGTTAGCGATGAAGAGACCAGAATCAGCAGACACCAAGAAATGAGTGGTAAGTTCATCCAGAGGGGGTATCCCCAGGAAATAGCTGAGAAAACCGCAACATCCTCAGTGAAAGCAGATGACACTAAGAATCGTATTTATTTCATAAATACCTATCATCCTTTCTCTCCATTACTCAAGAACATTATTCTCAGACATTGGCCACTTTTGGGGATGTCCTATCCCCACATCAAAGAATTTCATAACCCACCACTGATCTGTTATAAAAAATCTCCAAATCTAAAAAATAAGCTCATTCGGGCGGACATAGGCTCCGCCATAACCTCTTCTCGGCAACGATTCATTGGTAATCCTCAGTTCGGGACTTTCCCGTGCCTGAGTTGCGCACAATGCTCCAACGTCACCAGAGGCAACACTTTTACACATCCTCGAACCGGTAAAGTCTTTCACATCAAGAGTTTCTTCACGTGTGATAGTTCATACGTGATTTACTATATCAAATGTCCGTGCGGTCTCGGATATGTTGGTGAGACCACCCAACATGTCCGAGACCGCATAAACAAACATAAATCCGACATTCGCTGTGGACGTACCTTACTACCCATTCCCCATCATTTTCAAAGAGCGGCACATAACGTCTCCCAACTTAGGTATCAAGTAATTGATCAGGTCTGTGTGAACCGCAGAGGGGGCAATAGAATCAAGCGCCTCCTGGAATTAGAAGCTAGATGGATACACAATTTGGGCACCATGGAACCCCATGGGCTCAATCGAAAATATGAATCAGGTCTCTAAATATATTTTCTGCAATGGTTCTCTACGAATTATCGTATTTTGATATGCTATGACATACTCCTATGCTGTGTATACATGTATTACTGGGATCTCCCTCTTAGGGATGTATAGTCCTTAGATTTTACTGATCTGATGAACCCTTTTGGTATGTGTTACTGTGCATTAGATACAATTCTAATCCCTCTTTCATTTTGTTCACAGAACTATTCGTCCCGTCCATAGGCACCACCACTATTATCTACCAGTGCCCCACTTCACTTGAGATATTGGCGATTGTATCCCATCATATTGGAGCGGCACAGCACTTTATCCAGCACCTTCTCTCACGGGAGTATATTGAATCCAATAGACATGCGCGGTTTGCGTTCCACCGCCCATGCTTCCTTGTATTCCAAATACCGGATATGACGCGCCGCTCCCATGATCCATTGTATAACCAGCATCCTTGCTGTCTGCGCATGCGCGGCGTGCGGCTCACGCCGACACGCATCACTTCCGCCCATTAGTCTCCGGAAGTTACGCCCCTGACCACACCATCCATTTAAACTCAGAAGCTGCAGCGCTCACAGCACGAGACGCACAGACTGCACCATCACCCACACAAGGAGGGTAAGTGGCTCGCCCGGACACTCTGGCATCCCCATCTCGTGACCTTATGCATGTTCTTTCATGTTGTTCTTCCCCCCTTTCTTCTTCTTTTTTCTATTTCTCCTTACTTTGCAAGGCCACTCTGCTCAGATACCTCTCTACATCCGAGGCTCCTATACCCGGATCCTGAAACTCAACCAAGTCTCCCACATGTCATGGTAATATTTCACTATTAACCCCCTATGTGATAGGGTACCTATTTACTACATTTTACCTTTAATTACAGACTGAGCCTGGCCCTGTCATTATCAGGAACACATATTAACCCCTCATTATAATACAACTCGCATTGAGGTAATCCCCATTACTAGGCATATGTTTTAGCAAACTAAATTATTCCACCCTAACTATACCCTTGTTTCCAACATAGTGATAACACCTGAAACATCATCTGTGCTGACATTAACTGACTGCTACACCTGGTGACGTCACTCAATGGTATGTGTGCTTCAACATGCCTTATTCTCTCCCAGACAGCAGGTCTCGTTCAACACTTATATATTCTTCTTTTAGATTCTCAAATGACTTAAGTCTCACATATCTCACCAGGGGGTTCCTATACCCGTTACTACGGTTGTAGCAAACATTTGATTCACAGGTATGTCCTTTTGTTTATTCACTACGGCCAGTATCCCCATACACCATTATACCACTGGTCTCATGGACATATACCCTTTTTTTCATATATAAGATTGTCCTAATTATATTTTTCATTTCCCTTATAGGGATAATACCCGAGGCACTATTATATTATATTACCTGTATTTACAACAACATACTACTCCGCCTGGTGAGGCCCTGTTGTGGTATACATGCTCCCACGTACCTTACCTTTCTCCAATGACATACATCAATTTGTAACCACTTTTTCACCATATATATTTGTCTTCTAGAATCCACTACAGTCAAAGTCAGACACATTGACTACTGGGTCCTCATACCCGTTATTAGGTCTCTAGCCACAACCCTGTCTGCAGGTATGTTCATTGGTTCAGATAGAATTACTGGCTTTTACATATATTGCTGTACCATTGGTGTTATTGATTCACTTCATGTTATCCATAGGATCACCTTATATATTTCATATCCCTCACAGCGGGTTATTGGCATTAGATCCTGTTCTTAGCAGGTAGGCCCGGATCTTCCCTTTTACTTCCTCCCTCTCTCCCTCCTCCCCCTCCCTCCCTTCTTTCTCCTATGTTAAACTAAGGATCACACCAAGACATGATCCCTTACTGGGTTCCTCCTTCCCTCTTTTCCCTTCCCTTGTAGGCTAACATCCTTTTTCAAATTTTCACCATTTTTGTCTAACTGGATACAGACGTAGATGGGTGAGCATCTTATCCCCCTAATTTTAGACGCCATATAGCACAATACCTTTCACAGACGGTTTCCTAATCCCGCATCGATAAATACTTGGAACCACTTTATTCAGTGTGACATTGGTCTCTATGCCTTGTTTCCACATATGTAAATTAGGTCGTATGTATTATTGTTGTTTTTTTACATTTTGTATGTCCTTTATGTTTCTTATATATTTTCTTTGTATATTTTTTCACATGTAAAATGCATTAAAGTCAGATTGTCCGACCAGATGAAGGCTTGAAGCCAAAACGTTGTCTTGAGGTGGACTTTCTACTACATGAATTTTTGCTCACAATAAAAAGAAAAAATAGATCAAGATTACTGAACTCGTGTCCATTTTTCTTGTGGGAAACCATACAGTGTGCCGGGGTTCATATTTTTCCAGTCCTACTGATTAGACTGTTGGAATTTGTGTTATGGCAAGAAAAAAAGCAGATAATTAAAGAAAAACGAGTGGCCATTACTTTAAGAAATGAAGGTCAGTCAGTCCAAAAAATTGGGAAAACTTTGAAAGTGTCCCCAAGTGCAGTGTCAAAAACCATCAAACGCTACAAAGAAACTGGCTCACATGAGGACCGCCCCAGGAAAGGAAGACCAAGAGTCACCTCTGCTGCAGAGTATAAGTTTATCCGAGTCACCAGCCTCAGAAATCGCAGGTTAACAGCAGCTCAGATTAGAGACCAGGTCAACGCCACGCAGAGTTCCAGCAGCAGACACATCTCTAGAACAACTGTTAAGAGGAGACTTTGTGCAGCAGGCCTTCATGGTAAAATAGCTGCTAAGAAACCACTGCTAAGGACAGGCAACAAGCAGAAGAGACTTGTTTGGGTTTCCACATGTGTTAATTCATAGTTTTGATGTGTTCAATGTGAATGTACATTTTTCAGAGTCATGAAAATAAAGACAACTCTTTGAATGAGAAGATGTGTCCAAACATTCTGTCTGTACTGTACACTGGACATCATAATTAGAGAACAATGTATGGTCACTTGCTTTTTTTCAGAAATAATGTAATATACATTCATCACCATATGAAGGTTTTTTTGTAAGGGGTACACCATGCCACTAGAACCACTAGAAGAGTGTTTTGCAAAAGATCCAAAGTTTAATCAACATAAAACCTTTATTTTGCCCAAAACGTGATGATCATAATTAGAAAACAACAATGATTGTAGCACAGAGAAAGATTGTAACTAAATTTTCTGAAGGCAACAACAGTCACCAATAAGTAGGAAGTGTACAGGCCTTTGCTTTGAATGACTTCAGCACATCTGCGACCACAGGACATCACCAGTCTCTCACACTGCTCTGGTGTGATTTTGGTCCACTCTTCTTCCAGTCTCTTCCACAGTTCTTTGACTGTTGTGGGTTTCTGGGTCATAACTTTGTCACCAAGGATTTTCCGGAGGTTTTCTATTGGGTTTAGATCAGAACTCTGGGCTAGCCATTTCACTGTTTCAATGTTTTCTGTTTCAAGGAACTGCTTTAGCCGTTTTGCTGTGTGAAAGGGGGCATTGTCCTGCATGAAAATTGCTGGCTGATTAAGTGATGAACGCAAGTAAGGAACCACGTGTTTTTTAAGGTTCTTGTACACACTTGCTTTCACTCTGCCATTTAGCTGTATGAGAGGTCCAACTCCTGCTGCAGAAAATATTCCCTAAAACATGACACTTCCTCCACCACCTTTCACTGACTTCTTAGTGCACTTGGGTTCAGTTTTTCCCCAGTTTGTTGATGAACATAATGTTTCCCATCAGACCCAAATAATTTAAACTTGCTTTCATCACTAAAATGAACTGTGGAGGACTTCTCCTCTGTCCACACAACCTGCTCATCATCAAAGGTGAGTCTAACCTTTTGATGTTTTCTGCTAATAAGAGGTCACTGCAGAGTGGGCTTTCAGTCCAAATGCTCTTCAACGTCGTGACACTGTCTGATGAGACTGACCCTTACCCTGTACAGTGCTGAACTGGCGAGCAATTCCAGCTGCAGTGTTGAAACGATTACCCATGGAGATTTTCTACATTATCCTGTTTTCTCTTCTATTTGTCTTTTGAAGGTGACCAGTCTTCTTAGGGGACTTAAAAGAGTTTGTGATATTGTAAAGATGAAATATTTTCGAAATCACAGTCTTGGAACGACCAAATTCTCTTGCTATGGCTGATAGGGTGACTCCTTTGGCCTTCATCTGGACAACCATTTAATACAGTTAGGTCCAGAAATATTTGGACAGTGACACAAGTTTTGTTATTTTAGCTGTTTACAAAAACATGTTCAGAAATACAATTATATATATAATATGGGCTGAAAGTGCACACTCCCAGCTGCAATATGAGAGTTTTCACATCCAAATCGGAGAAAGGGTTTAGGAATCATAGCTCTGTAATGCATAGCCTCCTCTTTTTCAAGTGACCAAAAGTAATTGGACAAGGGACTCTAAGGGCTGCAATTAACTCTGAAGGCGTCTCCCTCGTTAACCTGTAATCAATGAAGTAGTTAAAAGGTCTGGGGTTGATTACAGGTGTGTGGTTTTGCATTTGGAAGCTGTTGCTGTGACCAGACAACATGCGGTCTAAGGAACTCTCAATTGAGGTGAAGCAGAACATCCTGAGGCTGAAAAAAAAGAAAAAATCCATCAGAGAGATAGCAGACATGCTTGGAGTAGCAAAATCAACAGTCGGGTACATTCTGAGAAAAAAGGAATTGACTGGTGAGCTTGGGAACTCAAAAAGGCCTGGGCGTCCACGGATGACAACAGTGGTGGATGATCGCCGCATACTTTCTTTGGTGAAGAAGAACCCGTTCACAACATCAACTGAAGTCCAGAACACTCTCAGTGAAGTAGGTGTATCTGTCTCTAAGTCAACAGTAAAGAGAAGACTCCATGAAAGTAAATACAAAGGGTTCACATCTAGATGCAAACCATTCATCAATTCCAAAAATAGACAGGCCAGAGTTAAATTTGCTGAAAAACCCCTCATGAAGCCAGCTCAGTTGTGGAAAAGTATTCTATGGACAGATGAGACCAAGATCAACCAGTACCAGAATGATGGGAAGAAAAAAGTTTGGAGAAGAAAGGGAACGGCACAAGATCCAAGGCATACCACATCCTCTGTAAAACATGGTGGAGGCAACGTGATGGCATGTGCATGCATGGCTTTCAATGGCACTGGGTCACTTGTGTTTATTGATGACATAACAGCAGACAAGAGTAGCCGGATGAATTCTGAAGTGTACCGGGATATACTTTCAGCCCAGATTCAGCCAAATGCCGCAAAGTTGATCGGACGGCGCTTCATAGTACAGATGGACAATGACCCCAAGCATACAGCCAAAGCTACCCAGGAGTTCATGAGTGCAAAAAAGTGGAACATTCTGCAATGGCCAAGTCAATCACCAGATCTTAACCCAATTGAGCATGCCTTTCACTTGCTCAAATCCAGACTTAAGACGGAAAGACCCACAAACAAGCAAGACCTGAAGGCTGCGGCTGTAAAGGCCTGGCAAAGCATTAAGAAGGAGGAAACCCAGCGTTTGGTGATGTCCATGGGTTCCAGACTTAAGGCAGTGATTGCCTCCAAAGGATTCGCAACAAAATATTGAAAATAAAAATATTTTGTTTGGGTTTGGTTTATTTGTCCAATTACTTTTGACCTCCTAAAATTTGGAGTGTTTGTAAAGAAATGTGTACAATTCCTACAATTTCTATCAGATATTTTTGTTCAAACCTTCAAATTAAACGTTACAATCTGCACTTGAATTCTGTTGTAGAGGTTTCATTTCAAATCCAATGTGGTGGCATGCAGAGCCCAACTCGCGAAAATTGTGTCACTGTCCAAATATTTCTGGACCTAACTGTATATTCTCTGAAGGCAGATTTTCATGCAGACCAGTGTCCAGCCCATAGCCTGGAACAGCTCATGTACATAGAGTACAGACCAAAAGTTTGGACACACCATCTCATTCAAAGAGTTTTCTTTATTTTCATGACTCTAAAAATTGTAGATTCACATTAAAGACATCAAAACTATGAATGAAAACATGTGGAATGAAATACTTAAAGTGTGAAACAACTGAAAATATGTCTTATATTCTAGATTCTTCAAAGTAGCCACCTTTTGCTTTCACACTCTTGGCATTCTCTTGATGAGCTTCAAGAGGTAGTCACCGGAAATGGTTTTCCAACAGTCTTGAAGGAGTTGCCAGAAATGCTTAGCACTTGTTGGCCCTTTTGCCTTCACTCAGCGGTCCAGCTCACCCCAAACCATCTCGATTGGGTTCAGGACTGGTGACTGTGGAGGCCAGGTCATCTGGCGTAGCATCCCATCACTCTCCTTCTTAGTCAAATAGCCCTTACACAGCCTGGAGGTGTGTTTGGGGTCATTGTCCTGTTGAAAAATAAATGATGGTCCAACTAAACGCAAACCGGAAGGAATAGCATGCTGCTGCAAGATGCTGTGGTAGCCATGCTGCTTTAGTATGCCTTCAATTTTGAATAAATCCACAACAGTGTCACCAGCAAAGCACCCCCACACCATCACACCTCCTCCTCCATGTTTCACGGAGGGAACCAGGCATGTAGAGTCCATCCGTTCACCTTTTCTACAAAGACATGGTGGTTGGATCCAAAGAGCTCAAATTTGGACTCATCAGACCAAAGCACAGACTTCCACTGGTCTAATGTCCATTCCTTGTGTTCTTCAGCTCAAATAAGTGTCTTCTGCTTGTTGCCTGTCCTTAGCAGTGGTTTCCTAGCAGCTATTTTACCATGAAGGCCTGCTGCACAAAGTCTCCTCTTAATAGTTGTTCTAGAGATGAGAAGGTGTTTCCAAACTTTTGGTCTGTACTGTATAGGAAAAACATGGATTTATCTGTAATAACACATCAGTTTGCAGATATCAAGGTATTATTTTATTCATCTTCCTATGACCTACATGCCCAAGGAAACTTTGTGCAGCAGAAGAAAAACAGATCATACTTCCATCCCTTCAAAATCTGTAGATGTCCAGCAGTGCCACAAGATCAGCACTGGAAGCAGAGAGTGACTTAGCTATATCTATCTACTCGAGAATTCTGGTCTTTTTGGAACAATTTCAGCCAAAAAACAATTTCAATATGAAAAGAAAGCCAAATGACTCAAATATGCACAAATACATGTTATTCATGCTGCAGAAAAATGGCAGCAAGTGCTTTGGACTGATGGACTGAGTCGTCAAAATAGGAAATATTTGGCAGCAACAGAAGGCACTTTGTTCACCAAAGAGTCAGAGGGCAGTACAATAATGAGTGTCTCCAGAAGGCAGTGAAGCATGGTGGAGGTTTCTTGTAAGTTTAAAGCTGCATTTCAGCAGATTAAGTTAAGTATCTAGTCAGAATTAGGCTAGGTTCACATTTCCGTTGTTTTGCATCAGTCACATGCGTTGCTTGACGCTTTTGACTGATGCGTTGTATAACGTATGACAAGAATAGAATTCATTGTTGGAGTATAAAATGGAGCTTTTTTTTTCTCCTAAAAAGAAAAAGAGAAAATTAAAAAGGAGAAGAAAAAAAAAAGAAAAAAAAAAAATTGTCAGCAACCTTATTTCTGAGAAGGGTCCACAATTGTCCTAATTGATCAATTCTAAATGTATTTGGTGAATTTTCTATATACCTATTGCAGGCATGCACGTGCTCTACCCTATCATATAAGCTCCATTTTATACTCTTTTTCTAAGTTCTCATGCATGCGCAAATGCACTGCCGAGACACAGCTATAACCAACTGACTTAGTACTGTCTATGTGCTGGGGGAGCTGTTCTGTGCGGAACGTTTGTTCACGTAGGAACCTTCTTTCTGAGACACTTTTCACTGGCTCTTTTAGTGAGCTGCACACTTCCGGTCACGGAGGTTTTTGGACTCCTGATTACCGGAGGAAGAATGTAAGGGTAAGTTCACACAGTGATTTTTTCCCGGCGTTTTTGCGCAGTTTTCGGGTGCGTTTTTGCTCAGAAAACTGCATGACTTTGCTTCCCCAGCAAAGTCTATGAGTTTTCATTTTTGCTGTCTGCACACAGCGTTTTTTTTCAGCTGCGTTTTTATGGTGCCACAAAAACGCAGCATGTCAATTATTCCCGCGTTTTTCACTGCGCTTTTCATCCATTGAGTGCAATGAGATGTTGAAAGACGCAATGAGAAACGCAAATAGGTGCGTTTTGGTGCGTTTCTAAGACCAAAAACGCAGCTATAAACGCAGGAGGTGGGTAGTAAAGTGACATGTACAGGAAGAGGATTCCTTCTGTCAGTAAACACAGAAGCGTGAATCCTCCCGGTACCGTCACCGCCGCTTCCACCTCCAGTCCTGTGCATGTATGCTGCCGTGCGGCGTCATGTACGGGCAGGAGGTGGAAGCGGCTGCGAAAACAAAAGTGAACAGTAGAAAAAAAAATGTCATACTCACCTGTCTGCAGGGCCCGGTGCCATTCCTGCTCCCAGCTCCTCCTCCCGGTACCGCCGCTCCGGGTGTGCGCAGTCTCCCCAGGTACGTATGCCTGCAGGATGCAGGACCTGGCGATGGATCACCTGATGCAGTCACCTGACGCATCAGCTGATCGTAAGTCTCGGGGTGACGCCAGCGGCCGGCCGGTTTAACCTATCAGCGGATGCCGGCAGCTCCTGCAGCGATCGGACAAGATCAGACTCGCTCCAGGAGCTGCCGGTAATCAGCACATAAGTATTTTTTTTTTTGCACCGATGCATCTGGTGATTGTATAAACGGCTTTTATGCAATCAGCTGATGTGTTATGTGATTCAGGCACTTGAACCTGACACATCATCTGATCGCTTTGCCTTCCAGCAAACCGATCAGATGATATTGGATCCGGATTGGACGGCGTGGGACCCTGACCCAGGATTACTGCGGAGGGGGGTGCTGGGTGCTTTATTTGAATAAAGATTGAGTCACTAATTGTGTTGTGTTTTATTTCTAATAAAAATATTTTTCTGTGTTGTGTGGTTTTTTTTATCTTTACTAGAAATTCATGGTGGCCATGCCTAATATTGGTGTGACACCATGAATTTCGGGCTTAGGGCCAGCTGATAATATACAGCTAGCCCTAACCCCATTATTACCCAGTGAGCCACCTGGCATCAGGGCAGCTGGAAGAGTTGGATACAGCGCCAGAAGATGGCGCCATTTTCTGGGGTGGCTGCGGACTGCAATTCGCAGTGGGGGTGCCCAGAAAGCATGGGCACCCTGCACTGTGGATTCCAATCCCCAGCTGCCTAGTTGTACCCGGCTAGACACAAAAATTAGGCGAAGCTCACGTCATTTTTTTTTTTTAATTATTTCATGAATTCATGAAATAATTAAAAAAAAAAAAGGGCTTCTCTATATTTTTGGTTCCCAGCCGGGTACAAATAGGCAGCTGGGGGTTGGGGGCAGCCCGTACCTGCCTGCTGTACCCGGCTAGCATACAAAAATATGGCGAAGCCCACGTCATTTTTTTTTGTTGGGGGGGGCAAAGAAATCCTGCATACAGTCCTGGAAGGAGGATGCTGAGCCTTGTAGTTCGACAGCTGCTGTCTGCTCTCCTGCATACACTATTGGATGGAGGATGCTGAGCCTTGTAGTTTGACAGCTGCTGTCTGCTCTCCTGCATACACTATTGGATGGAGGATGCTGAGCCTTGTAGTTTGACAGCTGCTGTCTGCTCTCCTGCATACACTATTGGATGGAGGATGCTGAGCCTTGTAGGTCTGCTCCCCCTGACTTTCCCTCCAGCATACAGTCCTGGATGGAGCATGCTGAGCCTTGTAGTTCTGCAGCTGCTGTCTGCTCTCCTGCATACACTATTGGATGGAGTATGCTGAGCCTTGTAGTTCTGCAGCTGTCTGCTCTCCTGGATACACTAGTGGAGAATGAAGAACATATTGAAGAAGGAAATGACATCAGACCTTTTTTTTTTGTTCACTGATAAAAAAACGCATAAAGACGCAGTGAGCAAAAACGCAGCAAAAAACGTACCAAATCGCGGCAAAAATGCGTGCGTTTTTTGCCACGGGTGCGGTGTTGTGCGTTTTTTGCCGCAAAAACGCACAAAAAACGCAGCGTCAAAAAAACGCAGTGTGTGAACCTAGCCTAAGATGCGGATCTCTGATATTTACCTTCCAGCTGATCCTCTGTAAGTGCCAACAGGTGTTACACATAATTATCTTAAGGAAAATTTGTTTAATATAAAAAGCACCAGTTTTGCTGTATGTGTTCACAGCCCATTTTTTTCCCTGATGAAGCCACTCTAGGGGTTGCGACATGCGTTTGGGGGTTCTTTTTGTTGCCTTCCTCCTTTATGGTTGTCCCATTTGCACCTATAGGTCCCTTTTCTTGATTGCTGGTACGTTTATTTCTACATTTGACTGGTATCTATGATATTTTGTGCATTTTGCATATGTACTGGGTGTTTATATGCTTCCTTGTTATTTATACCTGTATGTTATTTATACCTGTATTCATTTGTATTGAGGCTTTGCCTTTATTTACTGGCCTATAGTGTGCTTTGTACATACTTATCTATATGGAGGGGGTGACTTGTGGGGTTCTGTTTTATTATATGCAACCCCATTTGTTTGTTTGAACACACTGTGTGTATTTTAAATGGTTTTAATATAGTATTGGTGTTTTTTTTGCTAAATAAAAATTGTGTTATTTGACTTAATATTTGGTGATCCCATTTTTTTACACACCTTCTTGTTCTTTTGCATTGCACATCCGGCATTGTTAGCGACATCGCAGCGTGTGACAGCTAGGAGCAACGATCGCAAAAACGGCAAAAATCGTTGACCGTTGACATGTCGCTCCTTTTCATAATATCGTTGGGGGTGCATGCCGCTGGTTGTTCGTCGGTCCTGTGGCATCACACATCGCTATGTGTGACACCGCAGGCACGACGAACGTCTCCTTACCTGCGTTTACCGGCAATGAGGAAGGAAGGAGGTGGGCGGGATATTCCGCCTGCTCATCTCCGCCCCTCCGCTTCTATTGGACGGCTGCCGTGTGACGTCGCTGTGAAGCCGTACAAACCACGCCCTTAGAAAGCAGGCGGTTCGCCGGCCACAGCAACGTCACAGGGAAGGTAAGTCCGTGTGACGGGTGTAAGCGATGTTGTGTGCCACGGGCAGCAATTTGCCCGTAATGCACAACAGACGGGGGCGGGTACGCTCGCTAGCGATATCGATATCGCAGCGTGTAAAGCACCCTTTAGAAGTAATAAGGCCTACAAAAAAAGTCCTGATCTCAACATAGAGTCTGTTCAAGAATAATTGAAAAAGCCTACATAAACAGAAAATCTGTAGTTGGTTCTCCAAGATGTTTGGAACAAACTCCTTGCCAAGTTTCTTCAAAAACTGTGTGGAAGTGTACCTAGAGGAATTGATGCTGTTTTGAAGGCAAATGTTGGTCACACCAAATATTGATTTGATTTATATTTCTTCCATATTGATGTCAAAGGAGTATCACAGTTATTTGCCAGAGATGATGACAAGGAGCGCCACTTTCTATGGCACGCCCTATTATCTGGCAGGTAATATTTCCCCCCACACAACATATTTTCCCCTGCAGCCACTAGAGGTTCAAATAAAAAAGGGCTGGTCTTTACAAGATAACAAAATGCCTTTATACAAAGAAAATAAGGAACTAAATCTACATACCACAGATGAAAGAGCTCTGCATATGTGCAGCATTTTTACACTTTTAATGCTTGTTAGACAAGAATGCTTTACTGTTAATTCAACACAGACAAAAGGTTTACAGCAAATTCCCCAAATCCGTAACGGACCAAGAACATAATTTACTCCAGCATAAGTCACTTTACAGTTATAGAAAAAGAGAAAAGTTAACTTATTTCAATAATTTAGCTGATTAAATGTAAAATATATTACAGCTGAACTTACTTGGGAAGGTTACCGGACAAAATCTTCCAGGCATATTCCCGCAGGTACTTCTGGAATATTGTGGTGAGGGCAATCATCGGTTCCCCGGTGCTTAGTTGGGAGCACTGTACCATACACTTCTTGTAGTAGACAAACAAATCAGCACAGCTTGGAAGAACAGCCCCTGCATCCTCAGAAGTGGATTTTGGTGGCCCCTGGGCCTTGAAATCGCCAACAAAGCGATCAATCAATTCACCTAGGTTCCTATGAGAATAGAAATTGACATTAATTGAACGCAATTATCTATGACTGCAATGTAATACCGCTACTGTTAAGATTGGCTGCATTTTTATTCAGGTAAACAGCTGTTTCAATGCAAAATTAAATGATTGTGGAGGAATTAGTGAAAAGACTACAAAGTGTGAACACAGGCTTATAATAATCAATTATTCAAGCCTCAAAATCTGAGACCGGCCAAAAAGCTTATTGCTTATTTCGTTATCGTGTATGGAATCATAAAATGTTTGGAAGGGCCCTCCAGGGTCATCTGGTACAACCCCCTGCTCACAGCAGCAGAATTCACTATATCATCCCACATATCATGTAATATATAGGAGTCACAGTGTTCAAAAGTCTTAAAATTCAGATATCCAGAAAAAAAAGCAGTGAAATCTATAGATTTCCACTATTTTAAACATTCTTGTATTTTCCCAAAAAAATGCAACATTTGAATCCAAACCACATTTGTATCACACATACCTGGCTATATAATCTTGAGGTTCGATTTCTACAAAAATGTGCCAGTAGCAAAGGAAATCACATTCATTTCGTTGGCTTACAAATCAAAGAGAAGCGTTTTCCTGTAAAACTACTGTGTACATCTGTTTTATATATATCACCCATAATGTAAAAGAAAGGTAATGCGGCATGACACGGTCTCTTACTTCAGATAAGAAGATGTGTCTTAAAAATTAGCTTTCAGTTAACTTCTAAAATTTCTGCTATGGAGGTTTCAAAAGGATAAGACAACATTTAGCTGTGACTCCTCCATATAAAGCATGCTAGTTCAATAAAAAAAGGGTATATAATTTGCAGTCCTACAACCCCCAGGAAGAATATATGATCAGATCTCATTTAGCATATGGCAGGACTGGAGGAGTGATCTGTCCGGACTAAAATACATTACATATTGTAATGAAACAGTGTTTAAGGCCCTGTGCGCACTGGAAAACAGAATTTTCTTAAGAAAATTCCACAGAGTCTGAAAGTTTACCGCACCCGCGGTAAAAAATCGCGGCAAACCGTACCCGAAAACCGCATGTGGTTTGCTGTGGTTTTACCACGGGTTGGTACATGTGTTTTAATGCATTCAATGCAATAAAGCACATTGACAAAAAAAAAAAAAGAAAAAGTCATTTCCTTCTGAGATAGATAGTAGATAGATAGATAAATAGACAGAGAGAAGAATAGATAGAGGGATAGATAGATAGATAGATAGAGGGATAGATAGAGGACAGATCAATCAACAAATCGACACGCTGCATTTCTCCCGAGCGGTTGTGTGTTCACATTACCGGCAGTGGGAAATGACCTGTAATTACCTCTGCAGTCTTGTTGCGAGGCTGCATTCTGTACAGTGTCAGACGCTGCTGCAGCAGTCTGCAAGCGACGTGGGACCTGCGTGGATTACGTCGGAGCTGTGTGTTTGGGGAGGGGTTAATAAAGGGGTGAAAGAGGGGGCTTTTTTGTGTTTTATTTAAAATAAAGGATTTTTCGGTGTTTGTGTTTATTCACTTTACTTACGGGTTAATCATGTTAGCTGTCTCATAGACGCTGCCATGATTAAGCCTGGACTTAGTAGCGGCGATACGCTGCCATTAACTCGTTATTACCCTGACTGACACCGCATCACGGCAACAGGAAGAGCCGGGGACACTCCAGGACTGCCGCGTAATGGATGCGACAGTCCCAGGGCAGCTGCGGGCTGATATTCTCGGCTGTGGGAGGTGGGGGCATTAACCCTGGCCCTCGCTCTCCCCAGCCTGAGAATACCGGGCCGCCACTGTGTGTTTACCTCGGCTGGATGGTAATAATACGGCCCACGTTTTTTTATTCTTATATGTCCGTTTGATTTCCATGTGTATTTTATATGTCTGTGTCTGTGTGTGAGTGTGATATGTGTGTGTTCTATGTCTGTGTCTGATCTGTGTGTGTTTACTCACTGCTCAGCTTCCTCTTCCTGTTATAATGACATCACTTCCTTGCAAAACACAAGGCAGTGATGAACATTATGTTCCGAAACCGCGAAATGCCACAGGGAAAACGAAATGAACCACACAGAATTTGCTACCTGCGCTATTCCCTGCAGGATTTCCCGATTACATTGCAGTCAATGGAGTGAAATGCCACAGCGACGTGCGGAAAAGAAGTGACATGCAATTGTTTTTGCTGCAGGAATCCCACAGCAAAACATGCAGCTGTCAAAATCCGCATAGTGCGCACAGCCTTTTTTATTTTTCCCATAGGATTTGCTGGTGAATCACTGCAGAGATGTTATGAACATAACATGCAGCGAAACATGCAGCAAAACCGCAGGAAATCCGCGGCAAAAAACGGTAAGTGCGCACAGGGCCTAAAGCAGAAGTTCCTCCTCACTCCTGGTCTTAGAAGTAGTGTATTATGTGCAATAGTGCTTCACAAAAGCACTGAAAAATGTATCTGGTAGCGCCATGGAACCTTCTTGCAAATTAAGACTTCTATGGTCGATCAAGGGAGGTAACATGTTAGTAAGAAAAAGCTGCTCACCCTGCTTTACACCATGTCTTTCTGATCTAAAACTGGAGATCAAAAGAAATGGAAACATACAGCTGGGATGATTTAGGAAAAACTGCACTTGCGAGGGTTGGACCCCATGGCCCTTGAGGTCCCTTCCAACTCTACCATTCAATGGAGATGTCAGGGGAGCTAAGCTAAAGGCTGCTCACACTGCTGTCCACCCTGTCTATCTGTTTTAATACTGCAAATACCAGAGGCGCAGAGGTAAGAAGAGGCTACTCATATTGCTGTCCACCTTGTCACTCTGATCTAAGACTGGAGATGCCAGAGGTGCTGGGAAAAAAAGAAGCTTCTCACACTTCAGTGCACCCTGTCTTTCTAATCTAATACTGTAGATCAGGGGTGGGGAACTTCCAGCTTGCGGGCCGTATGCGGCCCATGACGACTTTTTATGCAACCCCTGGGCACATTCCCGGGGACCACAGTGCTCAGACGGCAGCCACGCTTTTCCTGGCTGCTGGCCCTTTAAATCCCACTGCCTAAAGCTCTGTGGGTAGATGCTAGATTGTACAGGCTCCATCCAGATCTTGACTTCAGCCCAAACATTCTAAACACACTCACTACTAAACGCTAGAATGTACAGGCTCCTTCCAGAACCTGACTGCAGTCCATATATTCTAGGCTTAACCCTAGCCTGTGCTAGTGTGCTCTGGTGGGCAGGGTAAGCAGCACACTGCGCTAAAGTCACAGAAGAGCTGCAGAAGATTTACAGGCCTCCCGGACCTGTGCTGTGTGTGTGACTCCTCCCCTACCCAAGTACTGGGCGTACTCAAGCCATCGCTGCCCCACCGCTCAGTGCTGTTAACTGCCTGGTACTGTGTGTATCCCCCTCGTGCTGTGTGTACCCCCAGTACTGTGTACCCCCCAGTACTGTGTATCCCCCAGTGCTGTGTACCCCTAGTACTGTGTACCCCCAGTACTGTGTGTACTCCTTAATGCTGTGTACCCCCCAGTGCTGTGTGTACCCCTACTACTGTGTACCCACCATTGCTGTGTGTACCCCTAGTAAAGTGTGTACCGCCTAATGCTGTGTGTACCCCTAGTTCTGTGAACCCCTCCAGTGCTGTGTACCCCCAGTACTGTGTACCCCTCCAATGCTGTGTACCCGCTAGTACAGTGTGTATCCCCTATTAGTGTGTACCCCCTAGTACAGTGTGTACCCCCCAGTGCTGTGTGTACCCCCTCAGCGCTGTGTAACCTCCCACTGCTGTCCGTGCCCTCCAGTGCTGTCTGTACCCCCCTCGGTGATGTCTATGCTCTCCCAGTGCTGTTTGCACCACCTAATGCCGTCCATGCTGCCACCAGTGCTGTCCATGCCACAGTCAGTGCTGTCCATGCCACAGTCAGTGCTGTCCGTGCCCCCTTGTGCTGTCCGTGCTCCCCAGTGCTGTGTGCCACCCCTCAGTTCTGTGCACCCCCCAGTGCTCTGTACTCACCACTGCCGTCTATGCCCCCCAGTGCAGACCTTCCCCTCCTGGTCATGTCTATGCTCCTCCAGTCCTGTCTGTGCCTCCCCAGTGATGCCACCTAGTGCTGTCCTTGTGCCCAGTCATGTCTCTGCCACTGCCAGGGCTGTCCATGCCCCCCAGTGATGTATATGCCCCAGCCCCTCCCATGACGTACATGCCCCAGCCCCTCCCGTGACGTACATGCCCCAGCCCCTCCCGTGACGTACATGCCCCAGCCCCTCCCGTGACGTACATGCCCCAGCCTCTCCCGTGACGTACATGCCCCAGCCCCTCCCATGACGTACATGCCCCAGCCCCTCCCGTGACGTACATGCCCCAGCCCCTCCCGTGACGTACATGCCCCAGGCCCTCCCGTGACGTACATGCCCCAGGCCCTCCCGTGACGTACATGTCCCAGCCCCTCCCGTGACGTACTTGCCCCAGCCCCTCCCGTGACGTACATGCCCCAGCCCCTCCCGTGACGTACATGCCCCAGCCCTTCCCGTGACGTACATGCCCCAGCCCTTCCCGTGACGTACATGCCCCAGCCCCTCCCGTGACGTACATGCCCCAGCCCCTCCCGTGACGTACATGCCCCAGCCCCTCCCGTGACGTACTTGCCCCAGCCCCTCCCGTGACGTACATGCCCCAGCCCCTCCCGTGACGTACATGCCCCAGCCCCTCCCGTGACGTACATGCCCCAGCCCTTCCCGTGACGTACATGCCCCAGCCCTTCCTGTGACGTACATGCCCCAGCTCCTCCCGTGATGTACATGCCCCAGCTCCTCCCATGATGTACATGCCCCAGCTCCTCCCGTGATGTACATGTCCAAGCCCCTCCCGTGATGTACATGTCCCAGCCACTTCCGTGATGTACATGTCCAAGCCCCTCCCGTGATGTACATGTCCAAGCCCCTCCCGTGATGTACATGTCCAAGCCCCTCCCGTGATGTACATGTCCCAGCCCCTTCCGTGATGTACATGTCCAAGCCTCTCCCGTAATGTACATGTCCCAGCCCCTTCCGTGATGTACATGTCCCAGCCCCTTCCGTGATGTACATGCCCCAGCGCCCCTCCCGTGATATATATGCCACAGCCCCTCCTGTGATGTGTACTCCCAGTGTCTCCTGTAATTTATGCGCCCCAGCGTCTCCTGTGATGTGTATGCCCTCAGCATCTCCAGACCGAGACAAATCTGGAAAAGCAGCTGTGAGAAACAAGATGATCAATACCACCAAGAGAAGTCATCAAGAGAAGTAGCTCCGGCCACCACAACAGGGGTGAGTTAACTGTTTGACCAAATACAGCAAGGTAGATTTCAAGTTGATAGTTTTGTGCGGCCCCCGATGGTTGGTAGAAAATTCCAAATGGTCCCCGACAGTAAAAAGGTTCCTCACTCCTGCTGTAGATGGATACACCAAGACACTAAGAATCTGCTGCTCATGCTGTTGTTCACAGTCAATCTGAATGCTGAGTAGCTACTGTGACCAGGAGATAACCTAATATAATTAATTACAACAGGGGGTTTTTTACCTTTTCATTGCATTTTTTGGAGGGACTGCAGTGACAGAAAATTGTCAATTTTGAGGTTTGGATTTTTTTTTTATTTAGATAAGCAAATTTATTTGCAAGGCCCTGGTCCAGTGGCCATTAAAGTATAAAGCTGAAGAGGAGACAGGGTGGTGGGTGGGTGTGTGTGTGTAGAAAGACAGACATGTTTAACACAGGGTATGGAGAGTTATGTATATGTTCCAGAATGCAATATGACTTTAGTTAAAAAATAAGTGTGGATTGTTGCTCATAAGAAAAAAATAAGTCAGCCCCTGAAAATAAGCCCTAGCCCATCTTATGGAGCTAAAAATATTATAAATCCCGATCTTATTCTCGGGGAAATACAGTACTAAGGGTTCATTTACATTATATGCCTATTGTGAACATGTGTTTCTAGGAAAGCCTGTTAATGATAATCTTCCAGTCCAATCAAGCTGCTGATGAAGGAGCAAAATGCTCATCCATCTGGTGAACAAATTTTGTGCTGCACAAAAGACAATCCAGCATTTTTGGCAGCACACAGTCCTGTGTACACTTAAGAATACATCTCCAGGTGTACCCCAGATAGCTCAAGTAAAAACACAGCATCCAAAATAAATATTGGTCACATAGGCACGAAAGTGACATGTATTGTATTGTACATGCATGAGCAGATGCTAGGATAACATTTACTAGATAAAGCTATGTTCAAACAGGGCATTTTTGTCAGTGTTTTTTTGCATGTTTTTTTCCATTGGTTTTTTGCAAATCCACGCTAATAAATGCCGCTTTTACAGTAGCAGCAAAGCCTATGAAATTCCAGAATTCTCACACACACACACACACACACACACACACACACACACACACACACACACACACACACACACACACACACGCTTTTTTTCCTGACTGAAATGGGCAGCATGTCAATTCTTTCAGTGTTTTTGCAACGGTGATTCACCCATACAAAGCAATTTGGAAGTCCAAAAATGCTGTAAAAAACAAAAGCAAAAAACACCCCAAAAAATGCACCAAAAACCACACATTATTTCCTGCCAAGAGATGGAATTTTGCAACAGTTTTACTGCAGAAAAAACTGCCCAGTATGAACATAGCTTAAGGCCGGGGCCACACTGAGATCTACTGCGATCCTCGCATGACACTTGGCTCACGCTGGCAGCACAGCAGGAGCAGAGAGTCATGCAAGTGTCCCTGCGACTGAGGTCCGATCATGCGATAGGACCTCATCTGCGGGGGGCGGCCCAGCACTGAGGGGGGGTGGGCCAGCAGTGAGGAGGGGAGGGAGGGATTTATCTCCCTCTCTCCTCCGGAGCTGGCTATTGCCATTCTCGCTCTGCACTCACGGTACACCAGTGTACTGCGAATGCAGTGTGATCTTTCTCTCGCCCCATAGACTTGAATGGGTGCGAGAGAAACCAGGATCGCATTACAGTAGCAGCATGCTGCGATTGTTTTCTCGGTCTGATTAGGGCTGAGAAAATAATCGCTCCTGGGTGCTGGCACATAGGATAACATTGGTCCGAGTGGAATGCGATGTTTTATCGCACTCCACTCGCTCTAATTTTCATTACGTGTGTCTTAGGCCTTACGGTGACATTACACGGATAATATAGCATAGCCAGTGCCTACATCTCGTGATGTTAGGATAGCCGTAAGCGAGAGATCATAAGATACGGGTAAACACTATCTTTTTAATAAATATTTTGCTAAAAATAAAGGACCGGCAAGTAAACATGTAAGTTTTACTTTTATTTTCTTGTTAAATCAAAGTAGCACTCTCTCTTGCTATGAAAAATGAAGGCTTAAAAATAATAGGGCCAGTAATTTTCCACACTGCTGAGCAAGCATGAACTTAATGCATTCATTTTCCACAGACATAAAAAACAACTTAACTTGTGCAGAAAAATCCCCATCTGTATTTAAATAAAAACACACGTCGTGTTCCACAGTTCAGATCAGAAGTTCCCCGTCTGTAAGGACAAAATGTTGTTGCAGCTTGTAATAATAGCTATAAAAATGAAAACCACGGATGATGCTGAGGAATAATAACTACATACTGTAGAAAGATTCACTCCTTGAAGTTCACATACAATATTTTTTCAAGAATTCTAAAAAAGTTCAAGAAACTTTTCCTTTTTTAATTCCTTGAAGTGGTTGTTTAGTTAAGCACGGTTTCACACAAAGCGCTTGTAGCAAAAACGCTGCAGTTTTTGTGGCAGTTTTTAAAACCGTTGGCCACTTCTGTATCGATGACCTATCCTTAAGATAGACCCTCAATATCGGATTGGTGGGGAGTGAGACCGAGCACCCTCGTTGATTTACTGTTACTGGCGTTGCCAAAACATTGCAGCTGCCTCATTTCTATAGTGGCCGTGGACCTGTCATAGCCTGCCAACTTCTTTAAGTAAAAACCAAGAGTGAAAAAGAAATGAACAATATACAATCCAGCTCCTCCCTGTTCGATTCACTTTTTGGTTAGGCTAAAAAAATAAATAAATCTGCATTATAACTTGTAGTGCAGGTTTCCCAGAAATATCCTTGTGTGTGGAGCACCCTAAAGTATTGCAAAAACAATATCTTCCTACGCAGATTCCACCATGTAAACCGCATCTAATCCGCCTCAGGCTGTCACCGTATCAGATGCCAGGCAGTGGGCATGATCAGAATGCCCCGCACTTCCAGTCATGCGCACTATGAAGCCGGGTGTATGCGTACCGGCTTCACAGAGGTTTAGTGCGAATGACCAGAAGTGCCAGGACATCTGATCATGCGCACCGATCGGCATCTGATGCGGTGACAACAGACACAGGTACAGTGCCTTGTGAAAATATTCAACCACTTTTAATTTTTCAACATTTTCCCACATTTCAGGCTTCAAACATAAAGATAATTTTTTTTTTAAATTTTATGGTGAAGAATCAACAACAAGTGGGACACAATTGTGAAGTTGAACGAAATGTATTGCTTATTTTAAACTTTTACAAAAAATAATAAACTAAAAAGTGGGGCGTGCAATATTATTCGTCCCCTTTAAGTTAATACTGTGTAGTGCCACCTTTTGCTGCGATTAGAGCACAAGTCGCTTGGGGTATGTCTTTATCAGTTTTGCACATCGGGAGACTAAAATTCTTGCCCATTCTTCCTTTGCAAATAGCTCAAGCTGAGTGAGGTTGGATGGAGAGCGTTTGTGAACAGCAGTTTTCAGCTCTCTCTACAGATTCTCGATTGGATTTAGGTCTGGACTTTGACTTGGCCATTCTAACACCTGGATACGTTTATTTTTGAACCATTCCATTGTAGATTTTGCTTTATGTTTGGGAATTTTGTCATGTAGAAAGACAAATCTCCATCCCAGTCTCAGGTATTTTACAGACTCCAACAGGTTTTCTTCAAGAATGGTCTTGTATTTGGCTCCATCCTTCTCCCATCAATTTTAACCATCTTCACTGTCCCTGCTGAAGAAAAGCAGGCCCAAACCATGATGCTGCCACCACCATGTTTTAACAGTGGGGATAGTGTGTTCAGGGTGATGAGCTGTGTTACTTTTACGCCAAACATATCATTTGGCATTGTGCCCAAAAAGTTTGATTTTGGTTTCATCTGACCAGAGCACCTTCTTCCACATATTTTATTCTCCCAGGTGGCTTGTGGCAAACTTTAAATGACACTTTTTATGGATATCTTTGTGAAATAGCTTTCTTCTTGCCACTCTTCCATAAAAGCCAGATTTGTGCAGTGTACGACTGATTGTTGTCCTATGGACAGACTCTCCCACCTCAGCTTTAGATCTCTGCAGTTCATCCAGAGTGATCATGGGCCTCTTGGCTGCATCTCTGATCAGTCTTCTCCTTGCTTGAGATGAAATTTTTGAGGGACGGCTGGGTCTTGGTAGATATGCAGTGGTATGATACTCCTTCCATTTCAATATGATCGCTTGCACAGTGCTTCTTGGGATGTTTTAAAGTTGTGGAATTCTTTTTGTAACCAAATCCGGCTTTAAACTTCTACACAACAGTATCACAGACCTGCCTATTGTGTTTCTTGGTCTTTATGATGTACTCTGTGCTTTAAACAGAACATGAGACTATCACAGAGCAGGTGCATTTATTCGGAGACTTTATTACACACAGGTGGCTTATATTTATCATCATCAGTCATTTAGGACAACATTGGATCATTCAGGGATCCTCAATGAACTTCTGGAGTGAGTTTGCTGCACTGAAAGTAAAGGGGACAAATAATATTGCATGCGCCAATTTTCAGTTTATTATTTTTTACTAAAGTTTAAAATAAGCAATAAATTTAGCTCAACTTCACAATTGTGTCCCACTTGTTGATTCTTCACCATAAAATTTAAATTTTTTATCTTTATGATTGAAGCCTGAAATGTGGGAAAAGGTTGAAGAATGTCAAGGGGAACGAATACTTTCGCAAGTTACTGTATATATCTATATCTATATATAGATATATCTATATAGATAATATATATATATATATATATATATATATATATATATATATATATATATATATATATATATATATATATATATATATATATATATATATATATATATATATATATATATACACATACTATGTGTGCAGAATTATTAGGCAAATGAGTATTGTGATCTCATGATACATTTTATACATGTTGTCTTACTCCAAGCTGTATAGGCTTGAGAGCCAACTACCAATTAAGTAAATCAGGTGATGTGCATCTCTCTAATGAGGAGGGGTGTGGTGTAATAACATCAACACCCTAAATAAGGTGTTCTTAATTATTAGGCAACATTATTTCCTTTGGCAAAATGGGTCAGAAAAGAGATTTGACGGGCTCTGAAAAGTCCAAAATTGTGAGATGTCTTGCAGAGGGATGCAGCAGTCTTGAAATTGCCAAAGTTTTGAAGCGTGATCAGCAAACAATTAAGCATTTCATGGCAAATAGCCAACAGGGTCGCAAGAAGCGTGTTAGGCAAAAAAAGGCACAAAAAAACTGCCCATGAATTGAGGAAAATCAAGCGTGAAGCTGTCAAGATGCCATTTGTCACCAGTTTGGCCATATTTCAGAGCTGCAACGTTACTGGAGTATCAAAAAGCACAAGGTGTGCCATACTCAGGGACATGGCCAAGGTAAGGAAGGCTGAAAAACGACCACCTTTGAACAAGAAACATAAGATAAAACGTCAAGACTGGGTCAAGAAATATCTTAAGACTGATTTTTCAAAGGTTTTATGGACTACTGAAATGAGAGTGACTCTTGATGGGCCAGATGGATGGGCCAGAGGCTGGATCAGTAAAGGGCAGAGAGCTCCACTCCGACTCAGATGCCAGCAAGGTGGAGGTGGGATACTGGTATGGGCTGGTATCATCAAAGACGAACTTGTGGGACCTTTTTAGATTGAGGATGGGGTGAAGCTCAACTCCCAGACCTACTGCCAGTTTCTGGAAGACAACTTCTTCAAGCAGTGGTACAGGAAGAAGTCAGTATCGTTCAAGAAAAACATAATTTTCATGAGGGACAATGCTTCATCACATGCATCCAACTACTCCACAGCGTAGCTGGACAGCAAAGTTCTAAAAGATGAAAAAATAATTACATGGCCCCCAGTCCAATACGACAGAATTTTTTTTTACCAACACATCCAACTGGTAATACCAAAAGATAGGAAAAAAAAAAAAATCAAATTACAATTTACTTTTAGAGCATAAATATAAGAAATCCTAATCTGAAAAGGGTATTCTATAAAAAGTCTGCAATCACTACATGTAATTGCAGAAGTCTGAATCCTTACAGCACGTGTACTGCAAGCTGTCAAGATTTTCCGATATTGCTACTGAGAGCGGGAGGTCATGTGAGCCCCGCATGCTTTTTGCACGCATGCGGTCACGTGTCAACTAGACATGCTAGGCCTTGCTCAATTCAATTGTACTAGGCTGAGCAGGTCTAGTCGGAAGATGGTCGAAAATATACAAATCGCATAGTTGCGCATACTGTAAGGATTCAAGACTCTGCAGTCACGGAGTCACTGCAGGTTTTTAACAGAAGACCAAACTACCCCTTTAATACAAGTGACAAAATATGCTTTCTAAATGAAGTATCTTTCAATATCAATTCAGGGTAAGCATTGGTTAATAATCCGGGAAACCAAAAGCTTTCATTTCTCAAAAACCTTTAGCTAAGGTTACAAATTCCTTTTACATTTAGGGTGCCTGCAAGGGAAACACTAATGGAAAACATTTCTGATAGAGTGAAAAGAGGAAAATAGAAATGAATTTCAATGTAAAGTCAGGACAGGGTGTGGCGGGATTACCAAATCCTGGGATTACATTGGCTGGCAGCAAGTAACACAGACCCCTGGCAGTGGTGGCCCCACTAAGTAGCTTACTGTAAAAGGAGTTCAGTATTAGATGGATTTAGGCACCAGTGCCACTTAAAATACAAATAATAAAAAATATTCTTCCTACATATTTACAGATGTATTAAATTCTGATACAATACAGTTATAAAACCTATGTTTGGTCTATAAATTAAAAATATAAAACATTTATTCACTACTCACTTGTCTTGAGACTCTATGTACACATAGAGATGGGGCTCAAAACACTTGGAAATGATGCCATGGAATGGATTTTCTGGTGCTTTGGGCTTCTTTGGCTGCGAAAAAAAAAATGTCAAATTTAAACAAAACCATCACTTGTTGTTCGTGCTTTGACATTGAAAAGACAAGTGGTGAAGGCCAGGAGGAAAGTGCTATAAGAATATTTCTAAGCAATTATGGTACTTATCTGCACTTCAGAGACCCAGATTACAGCCAAAAGATCTCCATTGGCGTTATATAGGCTTAATACATTTACCTACTAATACATTGGTTCACACGTGAGCTCTACAGTCAGGTCTGCTATAATGACCATTTGAATTCCCTTGTCTTAGAATTTTGCAATTTCTGCTATTGCATTATGTACAGTTGACTGAAATGCTGAGCTAGCTCCATACACCTCCACCCACCTTAGGACATAATAGTACGCCATGGGACATAAAAGGGGTTAAATCCTGTTATGTCACGGAGAACATTCTATATACTGCTGAGTCTACATACTACAATTATTCTGAACGTGCCCATGAATCTGTAGATCTGAACAGAGGAAACCAAAAAATGTATGTATGTATGTCTATATATATATATATATATATATATATATATATATATATATATATATATATATATATATATATATATATATATATATATATATATATATATATATATATATATAGACATACATACATACACACACATACATACATACATACATATATATGTATATATATGTCACACACACATGCACACTGTATTTATAATTTAGCAAATAACCAGATTTGCATACCTTGGTCACATGCTGACTAGTCTTGTTCGGCTTCTATCAATAGAAGGTAATTGAGAGAAGATAGGCATGTGTAGTCGACATGTGACAGCAAGTATGCATTTCATATGCAATACATGGAAATCATGAAGATGTACACACCACACTCTGTCACGGATCAGCACTCTGCAGTCACTCTGTGTCCAAGATTGGACAGCTCCTTTAATGTTTTACATATTAAATTAAGATGTAAGACTTCAAGGTTACAACTACATTTCCTCATCGCAGTTGGGTGCTTAAGGCTATGTGCCCACGCTGCGGATTTACCGCGGATTTTGCCGCGGATTTCCCGAAAATCTGCAGCAGCGGCACTTCCAAGCCATTTCAATGGCATTTTGGAAATGCTGTGTCCATGCTGCGGATTTCTCCGCTGCGGATTTGCCGCGGATTTTGATCCGGAAAAATCTGCAGCATGTCAATTGTTTGTTGCAGATTTGGTGCGGATTTTGGGTATAGAATGGGGGGAAAAAAAAAAAAAAATCCGCATCAAAATCCGCGGCAAATCCGCGGGTGCGGATTTGCCGCGAAAGTCGCGGATTTTCATGCAGAAAAATCCGCAGGTACATTCTACCGTGGACACATAGCCTTATAGTGTGAAAATGGTTAAGCGAGCAGGTCCTCCTCCATTCATGTAATGGATGTGCAGCCCATGGAGTAACAATAGAACTGATTCAATTTGATCAGTGAGAGAAGTGGGAGAGCCATTGGATTGAGTTAAGGCCCAGTCACACTAAACAACTTACCAGCGATCCCAACAACGATACAACCGGATAGGGATCGCTGGTAAGTTGCTAGGAGGTTGCTGCTGAGATGTCACACTAAGCGACGCTCCAGCGATCCCACCAGCAACCTGACCTGGCAGGGATCGCTGGAGCGTCGCTACACGTGGAAGCATGCTGCGCTTGGTAACTAAGGTAAATATCAGGTAACCAACCCGATATTTACCTTGGTTACCAGCGCACACCGCTGGCTCCCTGCACACCTAGCCACAGTACACATCGGGTTAATTACCCGATGTGTACTCTGCTACGTGTGCAGGCAGCAGGGAGCCGGCTTCTGTGGATGCTGGTAACCACGGTAAACATTGGGTAACCAAGAAGCCCTTCCCATGGTTACCCAATATTTACCTTCGTTACCAGCGTCCGCCGCTCTCACACTGCCAGTGTCGGCTCCCTGTTCCCTGCACTCCTAGCCACAGTACACATCGGGTTAATTACCCGATGTGTACTCCGGCTACGTGTGCAGAGAGCAGGGAGCCGGCACTGACAGCTGAGAGCGGCGGACGCTGGAAACGAAGGTAAATATCGGGTAACCAAGGAAAGGGCTTCTTGGTTACCCGATGTATACATTGGTTACCAGCGTCCGCAGAAGCCGGCTCCCTGCTGCCTGCACATTTAGTTGTTGCTCTGTCGCTGTCACACACAGCGATGCGTGCTTCACAGCGGGAGAGCAACAACTAAAAAATGGTCCAGGACATTCAGCAACAACCAACGACCTCACAGCTGGGGCCAGGTTGTTGCTGGATGTCACACACAGCAACATCGCTAGCAAGTTGTGCCTCAGCAGCGATGTTGCTAGCGATGTTGCTTAGTGTGACGGTACCTTTAGGTAAATATTTGTGTATGTGAGGAATTCGGGCATCCTGAACTTCATAAAAACATTAAAAAAGTCATTGCATGTATAGATATTGATTTGGATATACAATGACTAAGGAAAACAGTCAAACACATTTGATTGTCACCCAGTATTGCATGCAGCCATTTTTTATATTCTCTCTCTGGAGGATAATTTTTGAGACTGCACTGCCAGTTTCCGATGTAACCGCTCTGCATTGATGGGTAATCTGATATTACTCTACAATCTTTCTACCAGTTTTGCACATCAAGAGGCTGACATTTTTGCCGTTTTTTCTTTGCAAAATGGCTTTAGCTCAGTGAGATTGGACAGAGGCGTCTGTGTAGAGCAATTTTCAAGTTTTCTCACAAATTCTCAGTGGGATTTACGGTAGGTCTGGACTTTGGGCCATTGAAAAACTTGCCTGTAATCTGCCTAAAAAAGCACTCAAAAAATTAACAATGTATAGCAATGTGAAAGCGACACTGCTGTGCACGTGTTCAGTTTTTCGTTAGTTCTTTTATTTACTTCAGGGTCCGGAAAGTATGAAGCGGTTAAAAGAAGTAACACATTCATTCTTTGGGCGGCTTTGTTTGGCACAGGCCTGATCTTTATAGTTGAAAGTAGAGAGAAGAGATGCCAGAGCCACTGCAGAGAATAATGGCAAAACCGCCAGCGAAGCCACTTTATGAAGAAGAATGCCAGCTTTTCCTAAAGTGGATTCACCTAGAAAAACCTTGGCGGCATCACTGGTGTCATAAAGATGTTGTGTGCGCATAACCTTAGAGGCAATCTGTCCATAGGATCAACACCTACTAAGCCGTCTATATGAGCACGTAGGTCATAGGTAGCAGAATAAAGTGATATCTAATCTGAGATGTTATTCCAGATAAATACATATTTTGTTAATAAGCAAATGAGTTGATAGGATCTACAGGCTGGACACAAATCACCCTGAGAATTTGCCTCCAAAGTTTATATTAAAGGGGATTTTTACCAGTATAACATGTAATGACTGTTCTCAAACATCTTACATCGGACTCATAGCTATTAGGTCGTGATGCCCGGGATTGGTGGATCCAAGCGGGTTTTTTTTTATAAAAAAAAAAAAAAATAGTTTGGGCCCAGTATTATTCCCGGAAATCTGGCGTCTGTGGGGACCCAAATCAGGCACTTAAAGTGGTGGTAGAAGGAATAGGGAGATCGCAGCAAATGCTTCATACATACCGGTCTCTGCATGGCAATACACTGCTTACGGGCTGCTCATTATCATCATGTATATACACTGCTTCCCCCGCCCATCGGTAGACCCCACGTCTCTGATTGGTTGCAGTGAGACAGCGCCCCCACCTGATGTGACAGCGTGTCTGACTGCTTTCAATCACACACACTGTCTGCATCTTCTATTGGTGTAAATATAAACAAACTGGCGTAGGGTCCCCCATATTATGATACCCAGCACAGATAAAGCATATCATTACAGGCTGCAGCCCCCAGCTATGTGTTAATCTTGTCTGTGTACCAAAATTAGAGGAACCACATGCGGATTTTTTATTATTAATATTATTAATAATTTTTAAAAACAACGTGCCGTGCCCCCAATTTTCATACCCGCCAAGATAAAGCAGACAGTTGAGATCTGGTATTCTCAGGCTGGGGAGATCCATGCTTATTGGGGGCGCCCAAGGCTAAAAAACAGTAGCCTGCAGCCGCCTAGGATTGTCGCATCCATTGGTTGCAACAATCCAGGAACTTTACTCGGCTCATCCCGACTGCCCAGGTGCGATGGTAATCGGGGTAATAAGGGGTTAATAACAGCTCACAGATCCCACTAAGCCCTAGATTAGTAATGGTAGGCTTTTGAGACCCCTCCCCCCATTACGAATGTTGAAAGAAATAAACAATACAATATGGTTGGGCATCATAACATGGGGGACCCTACGCCAACTTTTTAATTCATTTTACACCAATCTAGATGCAGATAGCGTGTGTGATTAAAATAAGTCAAACATGCTGTCACACAAGGTGAGGGCGCTGTCTGACTGCAACTAATCAGAGACTTGGGGACTGCCGTTGAAAAGGGGAAGCAGTGCACATACATGAAGATAATGAGCAGCCCCCGAAATACAGTGAGTGGCCTGGGAAGCAGTGTACAGCCGCGCGAAGACAGATAAGTATGAAGTTATTGCTTTATTTTTTTAATTTTTTTTTTATTACCCGAGTGGCCACATCCGGATTGCTACCTGGAGCTCCCTGAGAACTCTGGTCCCGGGGTCAGTGCTCAGGTTCTTTTCAACCCACACAGATTCAGACTTTTACAGTCTGGGTCCGCCCATCACTACTACTACGTAAACACAAATAATGCAAAGCAAAATAACCTATCCAAAATTAGGTCCATTGACT
The DNA here is from genome assembly GCF_048569485.1 of Anomaloglossus baeobatrachus. Lineage (NCBI taxonomy): Eukaryota > Metazoa > Chordata > Amphibia > Anura > Aromobatidae > Anomaloglossus > Anomaloglossus baeobatrachus. Next base: position 452,751,486 of record NC_134354.1, read on the forward strand.
GACCTTATGGCATCTTTCTCAAAGGCTATTATAAAGTAGAGTAAGACAGCAATGGAGGCTGGAATGGAGGTCTATCCTCTGCAGCAATGAATCTTGCTTTGTGATAATGATACACTCACTTCTATGTTAAAACTAACAGCAAGGAAAAGTGTTACTTTAGAAAATAGAAGCTGGGACCCTTGCAGTTTTGTCTGTATACTCCATGTATGCAGACACTTATCATTTGTGACTTATGCTTCCGGCCCCTAGTAAGGAGCTGATGCAGCTGCGGCACATGCATTAGACACTATGCAGCAGGGTCACATTTATAAGATTATCTCAACACAGGAACATTTGTTAACATTCAATTGTGGAACTTCTTAGTAACATCTACGAGGGGCTGCTGATAAGTCTTTGGCCTTGTGATCTTTTTTTGTTTCTATGGTAACGAGTGTTACATCATATGAAAGTTTTGTGTGTCTAATATAGGTTTTCAAAATTTTGTGTTTCTTGTTTATGGCAACAGTGTTCTACGCACACAGGATAACAAAATGGAGGAGTCTAATGCGATATTCAAAGCAACTGAGAGCAGGAGTTTATAAAATTCTTGTTTCTTTAAGTAAAGTCCGCGAAGGATATTCATGGTGATATGTCACAGAGATTGGGGGATCAATGCCCTTCATATTCCACAGTTAAGAACCGAGTTGCCAAATTTAAAACGGGCCACTTCAGCACCAATGATGAGGAACGTCCAGGACAACAGAGAGTGGTTGTTGTTCCGGAGATTGTCGATGCTGTGCACAACCTTATACTAGAGAATCGACGAATTTCAGCTAAAGCAATAGCAGACATAATGGGGATTCCGTGAGCGTGTTTGTGTAATTATCCATGAACATTTGGACATCAGGAAGCTATCTGCAAAGTAAGTCCCCAAATCTTTGACAACAAATCTGAGCAGCATGCGAGTGAAAACTTCCCGGTCCATTTGTCAGCGTTTCCGGACTGATAAAAACTTCTTGGATCGACTGGTCACTATGGATGACACCTAGATTTATTTGTATGACTCCGAAAATAAGGAGCAGTCAAAAGAGTGGAGGCACAGTGATTCTCCTTGTCCAAAGAAGTTCAGGGTGCAAAAATCAGCCACTAAGGTGATGGTGTCTGTGTTCTGGGATAAGGAGGGAGTGCTGCTAGTGGACTACCTTCAAAAGGGTTCCATCATCAATGCAAGGTATTACACTAAACTTTTGGACCACTTGAAGGCAGCTCTGAAGGCCAAAAGGCGCGGCAATCTGTCCAAAGGAATCTCTTCCTGCAAGACAACGTCTCCACTCACACTGCACAAGTGACCTCGGCAAAACTGGCAGAGCTTGGCTTCCAGCTGGTTGACCACCCACCTTATTCACCAGATCTAGCTTCCTCCAACTATCATCTGTTTCCAAACCTGAAGAAACACCTCAAGGGTACCAAATTTCACACAATTTCTAACGCCAAGGCTGCTACGGATGACTGGTTTGAGGCACAACCGAAATCCTTCTTTTTCCTAGGCTTACAGAACTTGGAATACCGATGTAAGAAGTGTGTTGACATCAGTGGAGAGTATGGGGAATAAATGTAAACTTTCATCATCCAATCTCATTTCCTTCAGGGTAAAGCTAAAGGCTTATCAGCAGCCCCTAGTATTACTTAAGATGTACTTTGTGGGACAAACCCTTTAAGTTAACAGGTATGAAATTTCACAGCTGCCTGTAACATCTCTATACCTTTTGTGTCAGTGACAATATGGAACTATTCATAGAGCATTTGTAGTGCACGTCAGAAGAAATATACCAGGAGGATTTTCCAGCATATGCCACTGTAAATGAATACAGTGGCATATGTTACTCCTAGGCTCCCAAAAAAACATATACATACCACAAGGTCATTTTTTTCCATCAACCTCTATATAAAACAGCTTAGTGAAAAAAACACTTCCATATCATTGAAAAAAAATGTAACAAACATTCAGCATAACTGCAGAAAATGAGCTTGAAGGTAAAATCTACATACAGTACTCACTTTGTCTAGGTCACTATCTCTGTCCAGAGCAGACTCTTCTGCCATGTTGTCATCATCCAAAAACGGATTAGTAGAAACGGGGGATTGAACTTCAGGCTTTTTCTGGAAAATAAAATAATTGCAAAATTATTTTTATTAAAAATAATTTCTACGTTTGAGTAACATTGATGCCATTATAAAGCAATTAAAAACACATGGGCAAAAATGCAGGAAAACAAGGAAACTAATCACTAACTGAATCCCAGCAATCACATTTTCTTCCACAAAATGTTAATGGCTGGATGATTGTGCATTGCTTAAATGGTGAGCAGATGGTACCTGGATGCACAATGTGAAAAATACAAATAGAAGAAACCAGCTCACCGCAATCAATGTCCATATGTTTCCAGAGCATGGAAAAGCGGCTTTGCTTGAATGCAGTGAAAATGGCATAAGGAAAAATCCATCTCCATGGAATAAGGCTATGTGCCCACGCTGCGGAAAATGCGCGGATTTTGCCGTGGATTTCTCGCGGAAAAGCCGCAGATTTTCCAGAAATCTGCAGCACAGCTACTCCCCAGCCATTTCTATGGCATTTGGGAAATGCTGTGCCCACGCTGCGGATTTTTCCGCAGCGGAAATCGTGCGGAAAAATCTGCAGCATGTCAATTATTGTTGCGGATTTTGTCTATTCAATTGAATTAAAAAAAAAAAAAAAAAAAATATCACAAAATCCGCACCAATGAAAAGGTGCGGATTCCGGGGGAAAGCTGCGGATTTTGATGCAGAAAAATCCACAGATACAGAGTCCCGTGGGCACATAGCCTTAAAAAACTTTTATTGGTAAAAGAATTCAAGTCAAAAATCCAAAGGTAAAAGTGAAAACATAAATCGAATAGTTCCATGATCATGAAGTCAGCAAAGCGGCTAAGCGATCGTCGATCAACGAGGGTGTATTACAACAGAAACGTGTTGATCGCCAATCGCTTAGCCAGCTTTCTGGCAATGGAGCCTAGTCGATTAATATTTTAACTTTCCCTTTTAGATTTTTGACTTGCATTCATTCACTAATAAAAGATCAGAGACAAGCCAGCAGAGACTGTGATGCTTCGGGATATGACATGCTAAGAAACCTATAGTCCTGGCCTTTATGTAGATGTCACTTGACAATTACCTAAATATTGTTCTAGACCATGCATACACTCTCATGTCGACAATATTGGAAAGAATACTCCACAAAAATTGTCCAGGAAAAGTTTGAGGAACCAAGAAAAGGACATGCCACATCATAACTTACAATACTTAAAGAATTTGCTGTTAACGTCTTGGTACCATATCACACAGGACACCTTCAGACGTCTTGTGTAGTCTATATTTCAACGGGTCACAACTGTATAGGCAATACATGAGGAACCTACTCCATAGTTTAAATATTATAGCTGAATGTATATGCAAAGCAGAAACCGGAAAGAAAGTACTTCTACAGATTTTCTGATAAACAGTGCATGAGGAAGGCCCTATAGATTCAGTATACGCAAAGGATGAAGCATTGCTGATAATCACTGACACTACAGCCACTACTATACAGTTTCAAGCACATTATCTGGTTACGATCTATGGCTGTATTCATCTCTTGGTGCTTCTGGATCAGCAATCAAATGAAAATTCTTTAACCCATTGTAAATTTGGTGTATGAGCACAATTTACTAATATTCTGTCATTTGCAATAAACCAATGAAACAAGAACAATTGAAATAGCTCAACAAAACTAATACACAAGTGGTTTCTCCAAATCAAACACAAAATGCCACTTTTACAGATTACTCCAGTTTTAGAATTATTCAACTTCTTCATAACAAGCATCTTTAGTACTTTGTAGAGCACCCCTTGGCTGTTATGATGTGCTATAAGTGGTGCATAGCCAGATGCTCCTGAGGCTCTGACATTGCAGCATGCACAGTAAAGAGCATAATAAACACTGAAGGTCTTCAAACCCGAATACCACCTTTCCTGACCCAAAAGCATGGGAAAAGTGAACTTCAATATGCTCAAAACCATATACATAAGCCACAGAAAATTACAAATTCTGCTCTGTGGAACAATGAAACAAAACTGGATTTGTTTGGCATTAATGGTCAGTAGTATGCCTGGAGGATGAAGAATATGCTGAAAAGAACACCCTGCCTAACAAGCATGGTGGTAGCTTGGTAATGCTTTGGGGCTAGCTTTCTCACTCTGACATTGCCAACCTGCAGTGTGTGAATGGCAAGAAGGATTCAATGAAGTGTCGGAGAAAACATGCCTCATTCTTTAAGGAAACTGAAGTTTGGGAGTCAATAGACCTTCCAACAGGAGAGTAATTACAAGCATACCTCAAATTTCATCAAGGCTTAGTCCCAGAAGATCTGGAAGATTATATACTGGATGTCAGTTACCTAACTTGAATCCATTTGAAAATCTTTAATTCGATTTGAAAGGGTTAATTATAGCAGAAAAAAAACAAAATATTAGTGAATAGTGAACTGGAGGCCATAACCCAAAAGGAATTGGCCAACACTGCCAGAAGATGGTACATGGCTATGTGTCACCTCTGTAGCAGTTCATAACAACCAAAGGGAGGTCTACTAAGTACTGAAGACGCTTGTAATAAAGGTGTTGACTAATTTGGAGACTGCAGTAGTCATTAAAAGTGGCATTGTGTTGAGTTTGGAGAAACAACTTGTTTTATTAGTTGTTTGAGCTAATTCAATTGTTCTTGTTTGATTGGTTTATTGAAAACAGAAGTTCATACATTTTACTAACAAGCTTATATTGCAATGGGTGTGGAATAAGTTTGGATGCAACTGTAAATTTCTCCAGAACTTGTATAAACTGTATTGTATTCACTCCATTAAATAACCTCAAGTTCTCTTATGGAAAAATATGCAATACGAGGAAAAAATTGTATGGAAAAAAAAATAAAAGTGTAACTTAATAAACAATTTTACGCAATAAAACATCTGTATGGGAAATTTGTACAAGATGACTGAGGCAGGGAAGTGTTACATGTAGTTTATACATTTTTCAAACATTTTCAGACCCATTAGGCTACATTCACACACTGCATCTTTTTTCTGAGTGCATCTCAACTGCATCTTTTTCCTGTGGTCTTAGAAAATGCAGCTTGTGGCCCAAAAAACGCATGACGTTTTGCCGCGTTTTTGTTAATGCGATTTTTTTAAAGGAGAAACAATGATAGGACAGGATAATTGATAGACAGCTAGAATAGATAGACAGAGAATGGATAATAGATAGATAATAAATAGAACATATAGAATAGATAAGAAAAGAACATATAGAATAGGTAATAAGAAAGAACAGATAGAAAAGATAGAAAGAAATAACAGAATAGCTTGATTGGCCACATATTTTTTTAATTTTTTTTTGTTAAAAAAATGACGTGGAATACCCCCCATTTTTCATATCCAGTACAGGAACAGCAGCAGCTGCGGGCTGAAACCCCCAGCTGTGTGCTGTACCTTGGCTGGTTATGAAAAATAGAAGGTATCCCATGTTTTTATTTTTAATTATTTGAGTTATTTAAAAAAAAAAATAAAATAAAAATAAAAATTGATGTCGGGTCACACCATTTTTCTAAAACCAGTCAAGGTACAGGAGACAACTGGAGGACTGATATTATTAGGGTGGGAAGGGCCATTGTTATTAGGCCCTTTACAGCCTAGCAATAGCAGCCCACAGCTGCCCCAGAAGTGGCACATCCATAAGATGCGCCAATTCTGGTGCTGGGCCTGGCTCTTCCCGGTGCCCTGGTGTGGTGGCAATTGGGGTAATAAGGGGTTAATAACAGCCCATACCTGCCACTAAGCCCTAGCTTAGTGATGGCAGGCGTCTATGAGACACCCCTCATCACTAATCTGTAAGTGAAATGAAATAAACACAAATACCCAAAAAATCCTTTATTTGAAATAAAAGACAAAAAAGCGCCCTCTTTCACCACTTTATTAACCCCCAAACATCCCTCCATGTTCGACGTAATCCACACGAGGTCCCACGATGCTTCCTGCTTTGCTACAGATCTGAAGCTCACAGTGAGCGCCACAGAACAAAACTGCCTGCTGTGAGCTCCACGAGGCCTGTCAAATATAAGAAGAAATTGTACTATGGCAGAACTTTACTGCCTGTGGTTTCCCCACACGGTACCTGTGAACATCTCTTCTGTGGTCCTCTTATATATCAAGTTGCCCAACACATGCCAAAATGTAGTAAGAACAGCCCTTTAGGCTAGAATCGTATCCAAATATTCTACACAAGTGGATACACCTGTATGTCAATTGTATGCTGCTTTTGATGCATCTGTTTTTTCTTCTGACCGAAGCAAGTGTAGATTGTGCAGCATAACCCCTCATGTCCGGATAGGTCTACCATCATTATTTCAAGTACACCTTTGGATTTATTTATTGTTTTTGGGAGGAGGGGGGGGGGTTGAAAGAGTGTATGTACGGTAGCATATAAAGTTCAAAGTTTTTGTCAGTACAACGAATGTTGTAAGAAAAAAGCTAACTATATTCAATGAGGACAGTATGCTATTTCTACCACAGACACTTTGTCTCCCATACTAAGTATGTTTGTATTAAGCTTGATTTTACCATATGTAATCAAGCGGAAGTGAGTTTTTATATGCAGCTACCAAAGAATGTGTGCACGGTTGTATGCATTTAACAAAAATCAGAAAAAGATGGTGGACGTATATGTTTTGGAGCATTAGTATGGGTAAGGTCTGGTGATTTTCCATAGTGCATGTATACTTTGGGCATATCCTTCACCTATTTAACTAATGCAGTGTTTCTTGCAATTGTACTTTCATGCATGATTATGCTTAGAGGTGTTTTTTTGCTCTTGATGCACTGTGATTTATTCCATTTCCACTCCCTTATACCTCTATCCTAGCTATTTACTCGTCCACCATTGAGTGCAGGTCCATTCATTCCACTACCTCTTTTATCCCATTGACCTTTTCTACTATGTAACTATATGTGCCGTTTTGTAAGGCAACCTGTTTGAGACCTTTTTCTGACTATAATAAAAATGACTATTTTGTATTACACAATAGGTCTGGTTTGGTCTTTTTCTGATTTTTGTTAAATGCATACAACCATGCACACATTCTTTGGTAGCTGCATATAAAAACACACTTCCGCTTGATTACAAACTATTTTTGAGTGGCAGCATGTTTTAACATGGGTTTCATGTTTATTTTTCTTAAAATTGTATGGTTTACCATATATAAGTAGCAAGCATGTAGTTTTTTTGCTGTATTAACATGTTAAACTTGGTTTGCTTACCATATCTATGTGCAAGCTTGGTTTGGATACCATGTCTTCATGACAAGCTTAGTTCGATTATTGCATCTATGTGTGGCCACCCTGGATTGTTACAGTATCTACGTGGCAAGCTTTGCAATTTGTTATCTTTTCGAAATGGCAAGCATAGTTTGGTTACTGAACCTAAAAGGCAAGCTTAGTTTCGTTGCCATTGCTACATGGTAAGCTTGGTTTGGTTTCCTGATCTAGGTAGTAAGGTTGCTTTGTTTACCACATCTATATTGTACTGCTTAGTTTGGTTACCATATCTATGTAGTAAGCTTCTATTAATTTCCATATCTATGTAATAAGCTTTGTTTGGACATCGCATCCATGTTCTTAGATTGGTTTCGTTATCGTAGCTTTGCAGTAAACTTGGTTTGGTTACTGTATCTACGTAGAAAGCTTGTGATCATTTTCATATCTATGTAGTAAGCTTTGTTTGGATGCCATATCTATGTTCTAAGCTTGGTTTGGTTATCGTATGTATTGCCGGCATCACACGGTACGATCTATCGTGCGATCGCACGAGCGATAGTAACCACCCTCGTCGTTTGTGCGTCACAGGCAATTAGTTGCCCGTGGTGCACAATGTCGTTAACCCCCGTCACACGTACTTACCTCCCGCACGACCTCGCTGTGGGCGGCGAACATCCTCTTCCTGAAGGGGGAGGAACGTTCGGCGTCACAGCAGCGTCACACAGCCGCCGGCCAATAGAAGCGGAGGGGCGGAGATGAGCTGGACGTAACATCCCGCCCACCTCCTTCCTACCGCATTGCCTGCGGGACGCAGGTAAGCTGTGTTCGTCGTTCCCGGGGTGTCACACGGAACGATGTGTGCTGCCTCGGGAACGATGAACAACCGGAGCACAGAAGGAGGACCAACTATTTGAAACTGAACGACGTGTCAACGAGCAACGATAAGGTGAGTATTTTTGCTCGTTCACAGTCGTTCGGAGGTGTCACACGGTACGACATCTCTAACGATGCCGGATGTGCGTCACGAATTCCGTGACCCCGCCGACATATCAAACGATATATCGTACTGTGTGACGCTGGCATATGTAGTAAACTTGGTTCGGTTACCGTATTTATGTAGAAAGCTTTGTTTCATTACCATGTCTATGTAGCAAACTTTGGTTACCATATTTAAGTTATAAGCTTGGTTAGGTTACTGTATCTATGTAGTAAGCCCTTACCTTCAACTCAACAACGTATAAAGGTATTACACAGGTTAAAGGGAACCTGTCTCCAGATGTTTATAATGCTTACCAAACGGTCGGTGCGGAGCAGACGGGTCGGATGGACATCTTTTTTCTCTGGGTCCCGTGCCTCCTCTTTCGGCCATCTTTGTCCTCCTTCTGAAGCTGTTGTGGATAATGCGTTTTACGTCATCTACACTAGCCGTCAGTGAGGTCCTGCGCAGGCGCACTTTGAGCAAGGCAGATCAAAGTGCGCCTGTGCAGGACCTCAATGTCGGCTAGTGTAGATGACGTAGAACGCGTCATCCACACCAGCTTCAGAAGCAGGACAAAGATGGCCGAAAGAGAAGGCGCGGGACCCAGAGAAAGGAGACGCCCATACGACCCTTCTGCTCCGCACCGACCGTTAGGTAAGTATTATAAACATCCGGTGACAGGTTTGCTTTAGGGATCAATCACTACTCATGAGTTGGTCCTGTGTATCCAGTCTGTTCTGGTTGTAGCCCCTGAGTAAACTAAAACAAAGGAAAAGCATGTTAGGGTCAGTGGCTTGGAAAAATATTGGCAAACAGTGTGGGTAATGCTATTCCAGGTAATACTTGGTGTTATTACTTGGAGATGTTAACATTTTACTTTATTGAACCTAAATGCTATTTATTTCATGCATTTTCCTAAATGGTATTGCTAAGTGTACTTTTTGACCTGCCTCGTGTGCCATAGTTTGTTGCCTGCATTTGCAGCTTGACATTTGCCCCTATTTTGTGGAGATCTGTTAAAATAATTAGAAAAATATGAATAAAAGAATATATTTTAAATAGTTCAAGGTCTTTTCCTGTTTTTGAAAAATTTGTATCAGCGGCGCTAATTAATTATTTTTTATATTGTGATATTTGAAGTTCATTTGTAGCTCGATGCAAATATTTACTAGTGGAGTTTTATTAGTATAATACTAATGGACTATAGACCTAAATTATAGGTATAATTCACGACCATTTAACCACTAGAAAGCATCATGACTTTGTCCTTTTACCATCTGCTGATATTTAGGAAATAATACATGTTATTCTGCTCTAAAATGCTGTTTGGATAGCAAACAAATCCAAGATCACAATGATCCATTCACATGTCTAAGAGTTTTGGTCCAGGCTATAAGCTTCCCACTTTTTTTTTTTAAGAGGAAGAGAAATTGTTGAAAGACATATGAGCCCCCAAACAAGGAATTATGGACCCCAAAAAATGTTTACAGCCTTATGAACTGCACATAACCGTATTACTCATCCACATTGTGCTAGTAGCAGACATAGGCCTTCAGGAAAGTCCCCTTACATATCATACAATAGCTGTATAATTATGGAGACTCTCTACAAGGCAACTAATGTATACTCAAATATTTGCAATAAAGAAAATCGCAGGGAGAACCACATAATAAAGACTACTTTTTGTCAAGGCAGCTACAAGTTTGTGAGTAATTGAGGAAAGAATTCAGATCAAGTGCCAAGTCTGCAGTGGTCAGGCTGAATCAGAATCAGCCCTTTTTATTTTGTAATAGAAAAAGAAGAACTCGCATGAGAGAAACGGAAATGTTCTTCATTAAACTAAAACAGTACAATATAATAAATCTACAAAATTTAACAATATAATCTCTATAGTTTGATAAAGAGCACTTATTTAAATCTTTAATCAGATCATATTTGTTTAGTATGTTGGGTATTTCATCTAAGACATTACTGACACATTTACACAATATATATGCCATTAATTTCACGTCTGAGACCCACATCTAACACCAGGAAAAGGGTCCCCGATACACAACTTAACCAGTAGGCATAGATCTACATAAAAATATGTCGCATTTTTCCAGAAACTACAAAGCAATTTACCGTATCAGCAAGGGTGATGCCATTTCTGAGATCTCATGCACATGCTGCTTATTTTATCCTTGCAGATTTGAAGCAGTTTTAAATCTGCATATGTTAATTCTTTAAAGGGAATCTGTCAGGTCCCTTATGCTTTAACCTAGAAGCAGGGTGATGTGTGGCCTAGTAACCCCTTCCTACCCATCCCTGTGTTGTAATAGTCTGTAATATGATTTTATAAAAAAAGTTTTATAACTTACATGTTCCCTATGTAAATGAGCAGAGGCTCTAGCCCCTGTGGGCGTGATGCCATGGATTTACATGAGCGACGTCACCGTCAGCTCCTGGAGATCCCGCACGTGCCACTTGCCGTTCACACAACCTTCATATCCGGGTGTTTACTTGGCGGCTTCACAAGCGCATGCGCATAATCAGAAGACTCCTGCAGCTCCGACCATGGGCAGTGTGCATCTAAAGCCAACAAGTAAACACCAGGATATGAAGGCTGCAGGAATGGTAAGTGTACACGTGCAGGATCTCCAGGAGCTGATGGCGACGTCGCTCATGTAAATCCATGGTATCACGCCCACAGGGGCTAGATCCTCTGCTCATTTACATAGGCAACATGTAAGTTATAAAACGTTTTTTTCGAAAATCATATTACTCACTTTTACAAAACAGGGATGGGTAGGAAGGGGTTACTAGGCCACATATCACCCTGCTTCTAGGTTAGAACGCATAAGGGACCTAATAGGTTCCCTTTAAAGATATTTCTTCAACCAAGCATCGGATCTTTCTACAACAGGTATGCTGCAATCAGAATATAGCAAAATCCTGCTGGTTGGTCCTCTTTACGTGCTGTGCACTCATTTAAATGAATGGGGGAGCATCAAAAACTCACCTAAAAATGGGGCAAACACACGTATTTTAAGCAGCTTGTTTCCTCCCAACGCTGCAGATTTTTGTATGAAGACAACAGTGTTAGATTGCTGACAGAGGCCGCTAAAAGGAAGAAAAGCTGGGGAGCGCTAGCTGGGCACATGCTTGACTCTCTTCATTATAGTCCATCCTGAAACAGGTTTGTGCCATACATATATTTGGTAGAGTAATGCCCCGAATATAAAAATTATTACAGTGCAGGACTGTGCAATATAATCAGCGTTCTGCTCCTGCTGCTAGTCTACAGTCTTCAATATGGGAGCACGTATCACAGGATTTTACAGCATCCACATAAATCTCTAAAAGCCATTTAGGAAACGGTTATACAGCTGAGTCTGTATGCCTAATGTGCATAAAGGTATGCAAGTGCAAAATCTTTTTATAATTAACACTCTCTTGGCATTGTGAGTTTGCCACATCTTGGTTCAGATCAGGAGAGGCAAAGGAATTGGATAGAGATTTTAAAGGGGTTTTTAGACTTAAAAAGAAATAAAATAACAAATAGGCACCTGAATATTTTAAATACCCTGTTGCTCCAGTGCTGACCGCCAAAGAGTTACCTACTGGTCTCCGATTACATTGCTGCAGATAAGATGAGCCACAGCGTGGCTAGATCCCTGGCGGCTTCTCCAATCGGCTGCCCTGGACTGACAGGTCTCTTCCTACATGTTTGTACAGTGTGTTCCAAATTATTATGCAAAAAAATATTTTTTCATATTTTCCTAAATTAACTTTAACTCTAGAAAAGAGAAGACTTAGGGGAGACCTAATAAACATGTACAAATATATCAGAGGGCCATATAGAGATCTCTCCCATGATCTGTTTGTACCAAGGACTATGACAAGAACAAGGGGGCATTCTCTTCGATTGGAGGAAAGAAAATTCCTACATCAGCATAGAAGAGGGTTCTTCACGGTAAGAGCAGTGAGGCTCTGGAACTCTCTTCCTGAGGAAGTGGTGATGGCCAACTCACTGAATGAATTTAAGAGAGGAATGGATGCTTTTCTTGATAGCAAAAGTATAGAAGGTTATAAATAGCATAATCTTCCTGGTAGATAGAAGAGCGACCAAGATTATTAGTGGAATGGGTGGGCTGCAACACCAAGACAGGTTATTAAACTTGGGGTTATTTAGTTTGGAAAAACGAAGGCTTAGGGGGGATCTAATCACAATGTATAAATATATGAGGGGACAGTACAGAGACCTTTCCAAAGATCTCTTTACACCTAGGCCTGCGACTGGAACACGGGAGCATCCGCTACGTCTTGAGGAAAGAAGGTTTAATCATAATCACAGACGAGGATTCTTTACTGTACGAGCAGTTAGACTGTGGAACTCTCTGCCGCATGATGTTGTAATGAGTGATTCACTACTAACATTTAAGCAGAGCCTGGATGCCTTTCTTGAAAAATATAATATTACCAGTTATGTATATTGGATTTTATGACAGGGTGTTGATCCAGGGAACTAGTCTGATTGCCGTATGTGGAGTCAGGAAGGAAATTTTTTCCCCATTGGAGCTTATTTGACACATTGGGGTTTTTTTTGCCTTCCTCTGGATCAACATGTTAGGCTACGGGTTGGACTAGATGGACTAAAGGCCCTGTCACACACAGAGATAAATCTGCGGCAGATCTGTGGTTGCAGTGAAATTGTGGACAATCAGTGCCAGGTTTGTGGCTGTGTACAAATGGAACAATATGTCCATGATTTCACTGCAACCACAGATCTGCCAAAGATTTATCTCTGTGTGTGACGGGGCCTTTAGAGTCTCCCTTCAACCTGAATTGCAGTCATTGTTATTTTCCAGTCATCTACTATTCGAGTATAATTGAAATGTTTTTGATCAAACTGCCTATGAAAACAGTATATTTTTAAAAATAATAAACACTCAAAATGCATGTTCCAATTTATTATGCACAGCAGAGTTTTCAACCTTTTTATTTTGAAAAACAAAATGGTCGTCAATTGTGAAATTATAAGCATTATCAGCTTATTACAAAATGAAATCAAACAGTTTTCAAGTCAAAACTTAATTCTAGGAGATGTTACATTTGCACATAGGACCCCTTGTTTGAAAGAAGCTTCTGAACTCTCTCGTACATTGAATTTGTCAGTTTTGGATGGGGTGTGCTTCAATTGTTTTGCATGTGGACAGTATACCCTCCCAGAGCTGTTGCTTAGATGTGAACTGCCTCCCGCCATCATAGACACTCCTTTTGATGATGCTCCAGAAGTTCTCAATGGGGTTGAGGTCAGGGGAAGATGGTGGCCACACCATAAGTTTGTCCTCTTTTATGCCCATAGCAGCCAGAGATGCAGATGTGTTATTTGCAGCATGAGACGGTGCATTATCATGTATGAAAATGATCTTGCTGTGGAATGCACGGTTCTTCCTCCTGACCCATGGCAGGAAGTGCTGTTTTAGAAACTTCACATAGATTATGGAGTTCATCTTTACCCCTTGAGGGATCCTAAAGGGTCCTCAATTTTTCCTTATCAGCACGCACACGTGTGCTGTGAATCAGCTACACACTTCTTGATTGTGCGATGATCACGATGAAGTGTCTTGGCAATACTGATTGTAGTCATGCCTTGACCTAAATACTCCACAATTTGTTGCTTCTCAGCAGCCGACACATACTTTTTCTTTCCCATTTTGGCAAAAAATGTAGGCTGCTTAATAATGTGGAACAGCCTTCTTAAGCAGTCTTGCCTTTATTTGGACACACCTTCTAAACTAATTTGCACAGGTATTTGCAATTGCTTTCAGTGATATAAAGAGCCCTGACACACATCACCATCAATGAGTTTAAACGACAAACAAAAAATTCTAACCTTATCACTCCTAAACTCTTTTTGTATAATAATTTGGAACACAGTGTATAGAGAGAGATCTATCTCTCCAGGGTAGTGGGTGGGGAGAAGCCGCCGGGGCCCCTCCAGTCCGATTAGTCTCCAACGCAGCTCGGTCCATGGCAGCCTTTAAAGTAGTCTTTTTCTGAAAGGCGGCAGCGTTTCAGAGTCAAACATACCTGGCTGAGGTTGTACAGCTAGTGGCTGATACAACCTATACTTGGATTGGGAAGCATGTCTCAGGTTCACTTTAAAGTGTAGGACATGCTTGCCTAAGAGCTGGATATGCATGGCTGTTTCCACACTAATCTATAAGACTTACAGAATGATTTTCATTGCTATATTAACCTTCATATGCTGTAATTCTTTCAGAGTTTTCTAAAAAAAAAAAAATGTAAAATAACGGTAATTTCAAAAAATGGTGACGTACCACAACAGTGTCAGTCAAAGTGCAGCCAGAGAAACGCTTTGCTAGAAGTCCCTCAAAATTAGTAGTTCTTTGGATAGCAAAGAGCAATAGCTTCACCTCAATCTCCTTAGCTCTTGTTCTCATGATTTTTGAAAGATCATTTCTGCAGGAAAGAAAAAACAATTTAATACCCAATACACTGTTATTGAAATAAAGTGCAATAGTTGTATAAAATAGAAAAATGTAAGCAATTTAAGATAAGGGGTTAATCTCAAGGTTAGTAGCGTTTTGAACCTGCCCTGTACCAGTACTTAGAGCCCGACTTCCAGGAGGAAAGAACTTTATTCCTCCTGCCAGCGTTTGGCTTCCAGTCACAGGGGTGGCGCCTGTGTGGGTTCAGTCATTAGGCTTAGTGCAGGGGTGGGCAATTAATTTTCCCATGGGGCCGCATGAGAAATTGGGATGGTTTTAGAGGGCTGGACTAAAATAATTAACTCAGTTTTATCCAATACTGTATACAGTATATATACTATCCCTTCATAAACAAACAGTAAGTTACGGACTGTGTGACCCCTCGTGGCCCCGCACGCACAGACGCAGAAATGTCCATTTTTTTCTCCAGCAGCACGGGTGTCACATGGATCGCACACTGATGTGATCTGTGTGACATCCAAGTGACAAATACCAGAGAAAACACGGGTCTTTTTAATAAAAAGATTTTCTATATTTACCTCTCTCCAGCGCTGCTGTCTCTGGCTCTGCTGCCTCCCGCTCCTTATCGCCGGTAATTATACTCACTGAATATTCACTGCAGTGAGCAGCTGGAAGCAGTGACAGCGCTGGGGACCGCATCGCTGGGTGAGTATACAGGTGTGTGTGTTGAGAACCTGGAAGCCGGAGCACCTCGGGGGACTCGTAACAGTTCCCAATGAACTCTGATGAGCCCGTGAAGCTGTAGCTTGGGTGTCGCGGGGGGGGGGGGGGTCATCAGAGTTCATTGGAAACTCCGATGACCTCCTGGAGGTCACTGTGCTTGCAGAATACTCACCTGTCCCTGCGGTGATGTCCTCAGCAGTGCTGTGCCCAGCGCTGTCACCGTGATGCTCCGGCTTCCAGGTCCTGAGTGCGGTGAGTAATCGATGAATGAGCAGGGGTCAGGAGCGGAAGGCACTCCTATATACTGCACCTGTAATATACATCACTACACTCATATACTGCACCTCTAAAATACATCACTACACTCCTATATACTGCACCTGTAATATACATCACCACACTCCTATATACTACACCAGTATTATAAATCACCACACCCCTATATACTGCACCTGTAATATACATCACTACACTCCTATATACTACACCTGTAATATAAATCACCACACCCCTATATACTGCACCTGTAATATACATCACTACACTCCTATATACTACACCTGTAATATAAATCACCACACCCCTATATACTGCACCTGTAATATACATCACTACACTCCTATATACTGCACCTGTAATATAAATCACCACACCCCTATATACTGCACCTGTAATATACATCACTACACTCCTATATACTGCACCTGTAATATACATCACTACACTCCTATATACTACACCTGTAATATACATCACTACACTCCTATATACTGCACCTGTAATATACATCACTACACTCCTATATACTACACCTGTAATATACATCACTACACTCCTATATACTGCACCTGTAATATACATCACTACACTCCTATATACTACACCTGTAATATACATCACTACACTCCTATATACTGCACCTGTAATATACATCACTACACTCCTATATACTACACCTGTAATATACATCACTACACTCCTATATACTGCACCTGTAATATACATCACTACACTCCTATATACTACACCTGTAATATACATCACTACACTCCTATATACTGCCCCTGTAATATACATCACTACACTCCTATATACTACACCTGTAATATAAATCACCACACCCCTATATACTACACCTGTAATATACATCACTACACTCCTATATACTGCACCTGTAATATACATCACTACACTCCTATATACTACACCTGTAATATACATCACTACACTCCTATATACTGCACCTGTAATATACATCACTACACTCCTATATACTGCACCTGTAATATACATCACTACACTCCTACCGTGTTTTTCCAAAAATAAGACCTCCCCCAAAAATAAGCCCTAGCAGGGATTTTCAGCATTTTCGGAGCAAGGCTTAAATATAAGCCCTCCCCCGAAAATAAGCCCTGGTTCCGGATCAATTATGAAGTGTCCGTGCAGCTAAAAAAGTTACAGATACTGCAGGACACTTCATTATACACAGCGGCACCCGGCCATCACACTCACCAGACGCCGAGCAGCAGGACCTGCAGTGATCACACACCCGCACACATCAGCTCTCACTCACACACACACACACAAACATCGGATCGCACACACAGTCAGACAGCACACAATCAGATCGCACACACAAACATCGGATCACACGCATACATCAAATCACACACACACACAAACATCGGATCGCACACACATCGGATCGCATAAACACTCACCTCATCCAGCGACACCGATCTCTTCTCGCCGGGAGAATCCTGAGAGCGCAACAAACAGGACCTGCGGCCAGACACGTGACTTGCTCTCATTCCCTGCGGCCGTAAGTGCTGGATGTGATGTGATGTGATGTGATGTGTGTGTGTGTGTGATCTGCTGTGTGTGTCTACAATCGGCTGTGTGTGTGTCTGCGATCGGCTGTGTTTTTCTGCGATCGGCTGTGTGTTTCTGCGTTCGGATGTGTGTATCTGTGATCGGCTGTGTGTACCTGTGATCAGATGTGTGCATCTGTGATCGGCTGTGTGTGCC
This sequence comes from Anomaloglossus baeobatrachus, assembly GCF_048569485.1. Classification (NCBI taxonomy): domain Eukaryota; kingdom Metazoa; phylum Chordata; class Amphibia; order Anura; family Aromobatidae; genus Anomaloglossus; species Anomaloglossus baeobatrachus. The sequence continues at coordinate 452,769,029 of NC_134354.1, forward strand.
TGCGATCGGATGTGTGCATCTGTGATCGGCTGTGTGTGCCTGCGATAGGATGTGTGTATCTGTGATCGGCTGTGTGTGCCTGCGATCGGATGTGTGTATCTGTGATCGGCTATGTGTGCCTGCGATCGGATGTGTGTATCTGTGATGGCTGTGTGTGCCTGCGATCTGCTTTGTGTGCTCTGCTGTGTATATCTGCGATCTGCTGTGTGTTTGTGCCTGTGATCGGCTGTGTGTATCTGATCGGCTGTGTGTATCTGATCGGCTGTGTGTATCTGATCGGCTGTGTGTATCTGTGATCGGCTGTGTGTATCTGTGATCGGCTGTGTGTATCTGTGATCGGCTGTGTGTGATCCGCTGTGTATATCTGTGATCTGCTGTGTGTGTGTGTGTGATCTGCTGTGTGTGTGTGTGTGTGTGTGTGTGTGTGTGTGAGTGTGTGTGTGTGTGTGTGTGTGTGTGTGTGTGAGAACTGCTGTGTGTGTCAGCGTGTCAGCTAGCAGCAGGGTAGGACGGCGTTCAGTACCGACCGGAGATCACAGGAGGACCTGGGAACCACGCAGACGCCCTGGTCTGGTGAGTATGAGTCTCCTGGGAAGTGGGGGGGGTCGGCTTTTTTGGGGGGTAAACTTACCCCCAAACGTGTTCCTCCAAGAATAAGACCTCCTCCAAAAATAAGCCCTAGTGCTTTATTTGGGTGCAAAAAAAATATAAGACAGTGTCTTATTTTTGGAAAAACGGTATATACTACACCTGTAATATACATCACTACACTCCTATATACTGCACCTGTAATATACATCACTACACTCCTATATACTACACCTGTACTATAGATCACTACACTCCTATATACTGCACATGTAATATACATCACTACATCCCCATATACATCACTAGACCCACTATATAATACACCTGTAAAATTACATTCCCATATACATCACTACACCCAAGTATTACTCACCAGTTTACCCCCCCCCCTCCCTCCATTGTCCCCTCAGGTTATTACTCACCTTTCCCTCCTCAGGTACCTCCGTACGGGCCCCCGCCGAGATGCTTCTTCTCTTGTACGGGCCCCCGCCGAGATGCTTCTTCTCTTGTACGGGCCCCCGCCGCTGCTGTTCTTGTAGGGGCCCCGCCGCTGCTGTTCTTGTAGGGGCCCCGCCGCTGTTCTTGTAGAGGCCCCGCCGCTGCTTCTCTCCGTATGGGCCCCGACTTCTGCAGCTTCTTCTCTTGCTGGGCGGGAACTTTTCAAATGACACACACGCACGCCATACTGACGACATCAGGGCGCGCATGTGTGTCACAGAGAAAGTTGGCGGGCAGGGAACAGAGGACAGATTCCTGCGTTCCGCTGCCTACACTGTGCGGCTCTGCTGGATCTGTCCTCTGTTCCCTGCCCGGCACGCAGCGTGTGATGAGGGCAATCTGACCATGGGCCTCCCGGAGCCTGGAGCTCCGGACAACAGGTCAGATTGCCCTCATCACTGACCGGCCAGCAAGGACGCCCTGAACCAGGCGGGCCGGTCACAGAGAGTAGGCGGGCCGGATGTGGCCTGCGGGCCGCCCCTTGCCCAGGTCTGGCTTAGTGTATAGTGAGCAGTGGCTGTAACCGCGCCTCTAAAGCAGAGCAGGCTGTCAGTTAGTGAGCCATCGCTCACTATACACAGAGCGGTGACTGAACCCACGTCGGCACCACCCCTATGACTGGAAGCCAAATACTGCCGGCAGTAGAAAGCAGATTTCTTTTGTAAGCTAAACGACATTTCTTATTTTTCGGTGTTCTAATAATTTATGAAATAAAAAAATTAAAATGACAGTTACTCTTTAAAGTAGACAGGATCATCGTGAAACGCAACCTCAGCAGAATAGGTTAGAAGGGAAGTCTAAGATTTCTAAAATATGGCGCCAAACACATATTAAAATAATAAAATAATGAATACTCACTTGGTAAACGCCCTGCCTATTTAAACAGATACATTTGTGATTTAGCAGTTTTCTTCTTCATATAGAGAAATCAGACACTTTAGACTTGTCCTTTTACTGTTAGTTCTGGACAAGAAATAATTGCGGAAAGGTGAGGAGTTCAGGGTACAACTCCGGGGTTTTAAGCCAGCGTGTGTACCAGAAGTACAAAGCTTTGGCAGCATATGAAGTTCTCATTAAAGTGAGAACAATGACAGGTATAAAGGGTATTATAAAAGCTCTTGTAGCGTAGATATTTTTCATCTCAAGGGGATTTCTTCTTTTTCCTGGAGTAAGCTCAGCACAGAATATATGATTAAATTATTGAACAAAATAGCTAGGCGGCTCAAGGCCTTGCATTTAGCAATCCTTTCACTAAGGAAAAAAGCCTTTGCTGAGGTAAAAAGGAAACGTATGATATTTTTAACTTGTGAGTGAGAACGGAGTTACTTCAGCTGCACTATAGCACTCAAGGGTATGGTCACAGGGAACCTATGTAGAAGTAACAAGGAGAAAACCAAGGACACCACTCTGTAGAATGAAATAAAAGCAGAAGTCGTACTATAAATGCAAAAGCAAACCGGCAAAAAAATCATAGAAAATTATACAGTGCTCAACATATGAAGAATAGAGACACATTTATTCTGCACAGTTCAAACCTATAGGAATTAGGAATTCACAGGCTCAAGCGCAATACTTAATATGGGCAGCACTGTGTATTTCTCGAAGTAATTCAGTCGTGACTTTGGGTTGCAAATATAAGCAAAACAATCTTTCATAATTTTTTTTACCTTGAAACCTTGAACTGTCAAGGATATGAAAAAAAAGGACAGCCACCAACTTCTTTATATTAATCTGGCATCAGAAACTATCATTTTAGTCTCTTAATTAAAAGGAGCATTTTAATAAAATAGTGAGTCTACTTGTGAACCCAAATATTAATATGCAAGTAGGAATCAAGAGGTGATACTAACCTACTATATATTTTCCTCAATTCTTGCTCTTTGACAGCTTGGCATGGCTGTACAATGACAGAGTTGTCATTTGTGACTGCAGTTTAGCTACTGTGCATACAAGGACTGTGATGTAGTCTGAGACATACCTCCTCTCTAATCATTGGTTCATTTTCTTCAACAGGCTGCAGCTCTGCTTCCATAGAGTACGTGTTCACGATCAGGACCTGCTGCGTCCTGGACGCGCGGGTCCTGACCTGCGGGGCCGCGTGTCTCCTCCGTTGGAGAATGCAGCTCACGATCAGGGTTCAGTGCGCTCTAATGTCTTGCTTGTGTTCTCCTTACGAATTGACATGCTGCGGCTCGGAAAGCCGCACCACAGGTCAGCTTTGGCTGCGGGCTGTACACGCATAGTGGGCACGGGAATTCTAGAAATCCCATCTACTGTGCTTGCACTGTACAACACAGCATTTTGGAAGCAGTGAAACCACTGATCGTGGGCATGCAGCCTTATACACAGCAGCCAATCACAGGCTCACCAAGAAGTCATAGTATTATGTGACAGATGCATACTTTGTAGAAAGAGCCTGGAGAACGCTTTTAAGGAATTTCACTGGCATTAAGATTTAACTCTAAAGTAACAGCTATTTGCAAGAAAGAATGATTTCTTATCGTACTATCTGATTGCTTCTTTTCTTATCATACAGTTAAATATGTCATTTGATATTGAGCCATGATTAGTGATATATGAAGCCAACTGCTTTGCCATCTAAATATCATGAATATGAGTATTCCACACAATTTCGCAGAACTTCAGCAAAGTACATTTTGCCAATTGACTAGTCTACCGTCTCATCTTACCTGGTTATATGGCAAAATTCTACAGCAATGCGTTCAGTCATACACCAGTCCGCTGGGAACATGCGCCCGTACTTTTCCTCATAATCGACTAGTTGACGTTTGATCCAAGCATAGCGTCTATCAATTTTATCAAGCCAAGCAACCTGTCATGTAACAAGTAGAATGTGTTAGAAATTTTGACTGCACCTCTGTTTATCACAATAAACCAAGGGTGCACAACCATTTTGGATCCAAGGGCAACACTGTCAGATCGAACCAACCCCATGGGCTGTAACATTACCAAATTTTTACCTTCTGAGACTTTTACTACATATTTAAAGTATGTGCCGTAAATACCTATTAGGTGCATTAATCAGGCTGCTACCAAACAGGAAGCTAGAGGTGCCTTTCTCATGGGTTTGTAGTTCAGAAAGGACGAGATCATGCTTCCCCCTTCAATACTCTCTAGGGGTCCTTGCAGGTGAAAAACTCTTTATAACCAAATTATGTATACAAAAAAATTAATATTTCAGGAAACATTAAAGTTCATTAAAAGAGCCAATATGAAGAAATACATTTTGTTTCTCCTTGCTGCCGATGAATTGACAGAAAAGACATGAAGATGATGATGAATTGCAGTTTTGTCTACAAGTTTGAAAGTCATCCGACTTCTTCCTCAGTTGGATGACTTCGAAACGCGTAGAAAATAAAACTGCAATTCAATTCTTCTTCGTATCTCTTCTGTCAATCCCTCAGCAGCGTGGAGGAACCACAAATCTATTCCTTCGTCGTATTGCTTCGGTTCCTGGAACCCATTGACCTGAGAAACCGATTTTCTATCCTCCAAATCTTGCATTGTGTTTTTATACTAACTGGCTAGGTCAACACATCCTAGTATAGTCACCAAGTGCTGCTATCCTCTAGTTTCATTGCATCAAAAGAACCAGGAGCCTACTTACATCTTGATTTTCCTGGAAAAGAACCGAGTATTCAGACAGGTGCTGCCTGATAAATTTCTTGATGATCTCTTGTTTAATCCGTACATCCAAGACATTGGCTACCAAGCAGGCATCACGTAGGACATTACTAGGTCCACCTGGTCTCTGATCAAGATAGCAATAACAAGGAAAAGTTTTGATTTTAAATAAGAGTTAGAAGCGATGTCAGTTTTGTATATAAAGTGCAGACCAAAAGTTTGGACACACCTTCTCATCTGTAGAACAACTATTAAGAGGAGACTTTGTGCAGCAGGCCTTCATGGTAAAATAGCTGCTAGGAAACCACTGCTAAGGACCGGCAACAAGCAGAAGAGACTTGTTTGGGCTAAAGAACACAAGGAATGGACATTAGACCAGTGGAAATCTGTGCTTTGGTCTGATGAGTCCAAATTTGAAATCTTTGAATCCAACCACCATGTCTTTGTAGAAAAGGTGAACAGATGGACTCTATATGGCTGGTTCCCACCGTGAAGCATGGAGGAGGAGGCGTGATGGTGTGGGGGTGCTTCGCTGGTGACACTGTTAGGGATTTATTCAAAATTGAAAGCATACAGAACCAGCATGCCTACCACAGCATCTTGCAGCGGCATGCTATTCCATCCGGTTTGCGTTTAGTTGGACCATCATTTATTTTTCAACAGGACAATGACCCCAAACACACCTCCAGGCTGTGTAAAGGCTATTTGACTAAGAAGGAGAGTGATGGGGTGCTACGCCAGATGACCTGGTCTCCACAGTCACCAGACCTGAACCCAATCGAGATGGTTTGGGGTGAGCTGGACCGCAGAGTGCAGGCAAAAGGGCCAACAAGTGCTAAGCATCTCTGGGAACTCCTTCAAGACTGTTGGAAAACCATTTCCAGTGACTACCTCTTGAAATTCATCAAGAGAATGCCAAGAGTGTGCAAAGTAGTAATGAAAGCAAAAGCTGGCTACTTTGAAGAACCTAGAATATAAGACATATTTTCAGTTGTTTCACACTTTTTTAAATATTTCATTCCACATGTTTTAATTAACAGTTTTGATGCCTTCAATGTGAATCTACAATTTTCAGAGTCCTGAAAATAAAGAAAACTCTTTGAATGAGGTGTGTCCAAACTTTGTCTGTACCGTATATTATATATTAATATATACATATATATATATATATATATATATATATATATAAGTATTGATTCCCAGTTTTTTGCCATTTGGGTGAATTCAATCAATATTAAAAACATACTAAAAGTGCATTCATGAGTAAAGACTAAGAATCAGTTCAAAACAAGTGGGAAGAGCTCATTTAATATGTTTTAATAGAGTACTGGAAATGTTCTGTTTTATTCAATTCTACAAGTAAACATTTTTTGTAATTTTTTTTATCCAACAAATGGATGGCCATCTTTATCTTTTCCTATTGCTGCACAAAGCAGGAGTGGTTTTTCATCCGAGCTGAGGATTTGCTGGTGGGTACACTGGATCTTTTTTTATTCTTTTGCTCTCTGCCCATACAAAGCTTGCTTTGGTGCTTTGCATTCTGCAGAATTTCAAATGTACCTTAGGGTACAGACAATCAACAGATGTAAGACATTGTCACTTTGCAAGGACTCGGTTGCATGTTTATGAACATGTCCCAATAATAATATAATGCCTCTAAGCCTCACAATGAAATAAAATTATTTTCTAAAAATAATTACCTTTGTTCCCTGGGATGGAAATGCTTCCTCAAAATCAGCTAGTATCTGTTGTCCTAGTTCAGTCTGTGCAGCTTTAACTCTGGTGAGAAAGGAAGAAAAATACAAATTTTTGTTTTTAACTTGGGATTAGATTTCCACCACCTAATCCAATTGCAGAGACCTCAATTCCAGTGATGTGTCACTTACTGAGCTGCTTGCTTTATAAAATTACTGTTTTACCAGCAAATTATCATTTTAGCAGTAGAAAACCTGCTGGCGAGTGATGGGCAGACCCAGACTGTAAAAGTCCGGATCTGAACAGTTTCAACAGTACCTGAGTGCCGTGCCGGGGCTCAGAATTCTCAGGGAATTCTGGCTAATTATCTGGGCTTAGCACTCTGGAAATAAAAAAAATTAAAAGGAAAATTAAGAAAATAAGAATGAAGCAAGCGCTTCATACTTACCGAGGCTCCAGCGTGGCTGTACACTGCTCCCACGGCCGCTCATTATTGCTCATCCATATGCACTGCTTTCCATGCCCAAAGGCCGTCCTGGGGTTTGTGACTGGCTTCAGTCAGACGCGCCCCCCAGCCTGTGTGAAAGCGTCTGACTGCAACCAATCACAGGCACTGCCTGCACGTCACTATCGTGATGTAAAGATAAACATTTGGCGTAGGCTACCCCGTATTATGATACCCAGCACAGATAGAGCATACGGCTACAGGCTGCAGCCACCAGTCGTACACTTATCTTGGCTGTGTATCAAAACAGGAGAAACCGCATGCGCTTTTATTATTGATATTTATTTTAAATAAATTATTAAAAAAAAAACCTGCAATTTTGACACTCAGCCATGATAAAGCCCAGCAGCTGGGGGCTGGTATTCTCAGGCTGGGGAGACCCATGGTTATTGGTCCACTCCTAGCCTAAACATAGCAGCCTGCAGCCGCCCAGGATTGCCGCTTCCATTAGATGTGAGAGGCCTAGCGCTTTACTTGGCTCTTCCCGATTGCCCTGGTGCGGTGGCAATCAGGGTAATAAGGGGTTAATGTCCGCTCACAGCTGACACTAAGCCCTAGATTAGTAAAGGGGGGAGTCTCAGACGCATCCCATTACTACTCTGTAAGTGTAAAGAAATAAACACAAACACACTGAATTCACACAGAGCGACCATAGTATCTTTAGCTGTAACCGCAAATCACCAGAATGAAATCACCGCTGATTGCGCGGCTCGCTCAGCCTCTGCCTGAAGCTCACAGTGGGCAGTCATGTTCTATGGCCACTCGGTGTGACTTCAGATGTAGCAGAGCTGGAATTGTCATGGGCCCTCCTGTGGATTATGTCAGACCTGCAGGGGTGTTTTGGGGTTAATAAAGGGGTGAAAGAGTGTGCTTTTTTTGTCTTTTATTTCAATTAAAGGATTTTTTGGGTATTTGTGTTTATGTCTTTTCACTTACAGATTAGTAATGAGGGGTTCTCTAGACACCTCCTATTACTAATCTAGGGCTTGGTGGCATATGTGAGCTGACATTAACCCCTTATTACCCTGATTTCCAATACACCAGGGAAATCTGGAAGAGCCGGGTAAAGCACCTGGACTGTTGCATCTAATGGATGTGGCAATTTCGGGCAGCTGCAGGCTGCTATTTTTATGCTGGGGGTAGGCCAATATGCATGGATCTCCCCAGCCTGAGAATACCAGTTTCCAGCTGTCTGGCTTTACCTTGAATGGGTATCAAAATAGGGGAGGACCGCACGCTATTTTTTTTTTATTTTTTATTTTTTTAAAAAAAAAAAAGCCGCGTGCGATTTCTCCTATTTCTCCTATCAGCCATGATAAGAGCACAGCTGGAGGCTGCAGCTTGTAGCCGTAGACTTTATCTGTGCTAAGTATCATATGGGTGGATCCTAAGGCAATTTTTTTTATTTATTTTTACACTGATGGTGAACCGCAAACAGTGCCTGTGATTGGCTGCAGTCAGATGCTGTCACACAGGCTGGGGGCGCATCTGACTGCAACCAATCACAGATGCCAGGACAGCTGGTGGGAGGGGAAAGTAGTGAACTGCATGAAAATTAGCAACTCCGAAAGTGAATGAGCGGCATTGAAGCGGTTACAGCCACGCCGAAGCCACGGTAAGTATGAAGCGCTCGCTCCTATCCCCTATCCCTTCTACCACACTTTTGAAATCGACAAATTCTGGACCCCATAGACTTACATGGGGACCAGCGTCTGGCCAGATAAGTGGGACCACCTATTGCCAATCCATATCATACGCATAAATAGCCTGGGTCTCAGCTTCCCATACACGGTAAGTTTTTTAACTGCATGAGAGGACACACACAAGCTAGGGACCCCAACGTAGAGAAATACTTTGGCGTAGTGTTGGGGCTCTATTGCATTGATCAATTCAGTAGCTAAATTTCTCTTGATTCATATGTTCATGGCAGTAATGCAGATTCCATTTTTCACATTTTCACTCTTACATATAGCTATTGGATTTTTCAAGTCAGTATTCACACAGCAGTTTCTGCTATTTCATGTATTCCCCTTACATAGTCACTGGTGTGCATACCTTATCTCCCCATATAGATAAGTGGGACCAATCTGAAGCTGGAACCAGGATTATTTTTTTTAACCAGGTTAGACACGCTCGTCCAGGTTATCTGCGAGTCTACCCATCACTACTACTGACCTCTAGTCCTTCATAGTCATTAGCTGTATAACCCTGCCACCGAATACATTTTCTGCCTATGTGCGTAAACAGAAAACAGTCAACCAGTGACGTGAGTGGCGTTATACAGAGCTCAAGATTTAAAGCAGTAGATAAAAGTGATTTTTATCAAAACTACAGCAAGCTACCTGGTAAGTGATGCATCTCCACATCATGCTGCTGTCAGATGAGGCTACTTTCATATTTTGTAGGGCAAAGTATAGGCCCTATCAATAAAACATGCTCCTGCAGCATATTAACAGTAAAATACTAACATGAATAAATATTAGCAGAACGTAGTATGAAATGTCTGGCAAAATATGATTGACAAATCTATATAGGAGGTCCTTGAAATTATAACTAACCATTGAACAAGTTGCCTAGATATAAATAGCATGCATTTTACTATGTAGCTCTGGTGACATACGACGGACAGAATTGTAAAAACCTGTTCTCACATAAAAACTGGACATGACCTTGTGACTTGGTCTCTAATATGTTTAATTCTGGTTAGGTCAGTGCTACAGTATAATTATGTGGATCTTTCTATAAAAAATGATGATACAAATAGGAAAGTGATCAAGAAAAAGTTCAATACAGACGATTTATCAATAGTTTTAGCACTTTCAGGTTTGCCTGGAATATATGGTTATTTAATATGCAGCTATATCGTAATCTGCGTTGGGGATTCAGCATTCATATCATACCATATATAATCAATCCAAGACATAAATTAACCCACATTTGACAGCAATTATGATCAGTCTTCTGGAATACAGTAAAAAAAAGAAAGCATTTTTGGAAGAAAGAAGAATGCACAAATTACACTTAATAATTTGCTAGACCAAGTAGTTGGACCCGAAATGTAATTCCATTTCTTCCAAGTTTGAAAACATTGTTTATTCATGTCATATACATTCCTTAACATTAAAATTGCCACAGCAAGAAAGAAAAGTTATGGACTTCTGGAAATCACAGGTAGGACAGACATGGTAGTGAGATTTTTAACATTTTTTTGCCATTTTTCCATCATTTGCATATCAATTTATTGATTATAGAGGTGGGTGCATATATGGTCACAATCAGAGCGGACATATATCTACTCACATGGCTTGACATGTTATCAGTAAGGTTATTAATATTTGTCAGATGAATGTTCTGCAAAACTGAATGCACTCTGCCTCACAAATTATCAAGATTCACTGCTGGCAGCTTCTTTTGCAATTGCTGACCAATGACGTCCCAGATGTGCTTGATGGCAGACAAATCCAGAGAGGCTGCAGGTCATGATAGCAGGCCATACAAGCTGCTCACACAAGCAAAAGGAACATGTAGCCTCATGTTGTTGTATTGTAAAGGGTCTCCTTGGACCCTTTCAAGAAATGGCTGTACCACTGGTTCCATGCCCAAATCAATGCAACACAAAGCTGTTAGCGTATTTTGATATAAGACCAGAAAGGTACAACTACAATACACTATGCCACCTCACCTTATAATCCCAGTAATAGTACCAGTGTGACATTCCTTTGTGAAAGTCTCTTCATGGTATTGCTAACGTAGTCTGCAGACAAATCTCGGGCTAGCATAGCATCCAAGACTGAGGTAGGTCTCATCGTTGAAGATGATAGACCTCCAATTCAAGCCTCCATTGCTGTCTTGCTCTGCATCACGATAGCCTTTAACCCAGTGGCTTGAGGTCAACGGAGAACCTGTAGCTAGATGACTGGCTCATAGCCCAATATCCTGTAAATGCCTTTTGATGGTTGGCTTAGGCTTGATATGTGATGTCCAATTTCATATGTAGTACAGAATGGATCATTTATAGACTAGTGGTAAGACCAATACTTCAACATATCCCAGGGGTTGATTTCCAACATAACACCAGGCTACATGTCGCTGTCGCTATTGTGAGCAGCCTGAGTGACCTAAACATGCCGTCATGACCTGCAGCATCTCCATTCTGCTATCAAGCACATCTGGATTTTAATTGGTGGACAAATGCAAAGGGAGCTGTCAGCAGTGGATCTTGATGATTTGTATGCTCATGTGCATTCAGAGTGGCAGATCATTCCTCAGACAACCATTAATAACCTTATTGAATGTATTCCAGGGCATGTAGCAGCAAGTCGATTGTGAACAATTCTAGTGATACTGTGATTTCCATATTTCCATGCTTCCTTATTGGTGTTGCAATTTCAATGTTGAGACATGTGTTTGTTATCATGGACATTTTTGCCTTGAAGGGAAAAAACAGTAAATAATGCATTGCTTTAAATCTCCTGATCCATGCCTTAAAGGGGATGTTCAAAACTAAAATTGATTTTAATTCTAAATATCTATTTAATGTAATCATCTAATCCCTACCATTCCCTCTCTAGCGATTTTATTTTAATTGATTGAATTCTGTTACATGCTTCAATTCCACAACAATCTATCTATCTATACATACGTATATATATATATATATATATATATATATATATATATATATATAAATTGCCTTATTCTGTCAGTCTGTCTTGCTCCAAAATAACGTCATTACAGTGACAACCGTCGCCACACCGCGCTAAAGAGCCTGCGACCAACGGGTCAGCTAACTGAACAGCTCGAACTACGGGTCGACAGGACGACGCCCGACACTTTTTCCCGCACCCATAAGGAGCCCCGACTCCCTGGTGAGTGCTGCACCCCCGGGAGCCCACACCGGCAACCCAGCCGACACATACCCACCGCTCACCAGGGAAGCCACATCGGCAACCCAGCCGACACATACCCACCGCTCACCTCCGCACATTACACCACTCGGCTCCAGACACACCCCCGGATTTATACACTGAACACACACACACACACGCGAATAGTCCCCTGTCCCCAGCCCTACCCGATGAGTGTTGCACTCCCGGGAGCCCACACCGGCAACCCAACCGACACATACCCACCGCTCGCCTACGCCCCCGCACACATTACCCCACTCGGCTGCAGCCCCCCACACTCCGCCCTCCGCATGTATACACTGAACACACACACACACGAATAGTCACCTGTCCCCAGCCATGCAGTCCCTGACACCGATATCCTCAGCGCCATGGCCCCGCTCGGCTCCGCCCCCCGCACGCATTACCCCGCAGGATGGGGGCACATATCAGGATGGTGGCTGCACCACGATGGGGGCACATACCAGCAGTGGGCCACATCATAGCATCAGCCCACATACCAGGATGGGGGCCATACAAGGATGGATACTATACCAGGATGGGACACAGACCAGGATGCGGCATATAATTGCCTTATTCTGTCTGTCTGTCTTGCTCCAAAATGACGTCATTACAGTGACAACAGTCGCCACACCGCGCGCGCTAAAGAGCCTATCAACCAATAAACAATTATAATATGCTAAATTAAACCTAACCCATCCAGTCCATTCATTACCTTTTTATTGAATCTGCTAACCTACATACACATTCTAGACTACCCGATACGTTAGAATCGGGCCACTTTCTAGTATACAGATATTTATGGTGAGTGAAACCTATTTAGAGACTGCAGGCCTATGTGTACCTAATCCTGCTCTCAGCTGAAAGTGGATACAACTGTATCTAGTATAGGCAATTCTCTGTGAGCCTAAAAAGCTGCTTTTAGTATTAATTTAAAGGGGCTGTCCATGACTCAGATAACCTCTTCTCAATCAATAGGTTTCCCCCAAATAAAATAACAGTTAGGCTATGTGCGCACTAGAAAAGTGATTTTTCTCAAGAAAATTTCTTGAGAAACTTCTGGGAGTTGAAGATTACCACACCTGCGGTAAAAAAATGCACCAAATCCGCGGGAAAAACGCATGCGTTTTTGTCGCGGTTTTTCCGCAGGTTGGTCCCTGCAGTTTTTTTATGCTGAACAGAAATAAATAATATAGATAAGAGATAGATAATCGATAGACAGATAATGGATAGAGGGAAAGATAGATAGATGAGAAAGACCTATATAATGTCCCACCCCCCTGCATATTCTAAGCTGGCACCCTTTAGTGACTTTCATGTGGCACTAAAGGGTGCCTAGCCTTGTATTTAGCCAAAAAATAAATAAATAATTAAAAAAAAAATGACGTGGGGTTCCCCCTATTTTTGTAGCCAGCTAGGGTAAAGCAGACGGCTGCAGCCTGCAAACCACAACTGGCAGCTTCACCTTGGCTGGTAATCCAAAACAGAGGGCACCCCACGCTGTTATTTTACATTAAATAAATAATTTAAAACAACAAACGTGGGGTCCCCCCCAAATTGGATCACCAGCCAAGGTAAAGCGGACAGCTGGGGTCTGATATTCTCAGACTAGGGAGGTCCACTGTTATTGGACACTCCCCAGCCTAAAAATAGCAGGCTGCAGCAGCCCCAGAAGTGGCGCATCCATTAGACGTGCCAATCCTGGCGCTTCGCCCCAACTCATCTCGTTGCCCTGGTGCGGTGGCAAACGAGGTAATATATGGGGTTGATGCCAGATGTGTAATGTCACCTGGCATCAAGCCCTGGGGTTTGTGATGTCATGCGTCTATCAGATACCTGACATCACAAACCCAGTCAGTAAGAAATATAAAATAGACAACAAAAAAAGTTTTATTTGAAAAAAAAAAACCACTCCCCACATTCCCTCTTTCACCAATTTATTGATAAGAACAATCAATTCCACGTCCGGCGTAATCCAACAAGGGGGACCGTCCCACGGTGATCCATACCATAGTCACTGTCCCAGTCCATGAAGAACAGAATGTTCCCCATTGGCTGGGAGAGCAATGCAGTGACCTGAGCTAACAACAATAGTCCAGGTCACTGCAGGGGATGACTAGCGCTGCTGTCAGGAGGATAGATGAGATTATTACCTGCTGTGGTGATCTCCTGCAGTCCTGCCATCAGCGCTGTCACTGACTTCTATGCCCGCCGCGTTATCAGCAGTATCGTGAGAGCCCGTGACGTCACCGCTAGTGACAGTCTCGGGCCGCTCGCGAGACGGGCATAGACAGCGGTGACGTCAGGAGGCAGGAGATTGTCACAGCAGGTAATGATCTCATCTCACCTCCTGACAGCAGCGCTCGGCATCCCCGCGGCTGCACGCACTGCTGAGTGTCAGTGTCTGCCTGCGCTGCAGCGTGACAAGCTGCTGATACTGCAGGCAGACACTGACACTGCTGTGCATGCAGCAGCGGGACACAGTCTGCACGGGCACCCACCGGACGTCACACGGAACCGCTTCTGTGCGGCGTCCAAGGAGTGTGACGTCTGAGTTTACTCTTCTCCGCTTCCTCTTCTGGCATAATGACATCACTCCCTGCAAAACTGCAGGGAGCGATGAGCATTACCGCAGGTAAATCGCGGCTATACCGGGGGTATACCGCACATCATTTGCTACCTGCGGTATACCCCCGGAATTTCGCGATTACATTACAGTGAATGGAGTGAAATTCCGGGGGTATACCGCAGGTACCTGCGGAAAATAATGGACATGCTCATTTTCTCAAGAAAGTTTCTTGAGAAAAATCCGCAGTGTGCGCACAGCTATTTTTTGTTTCCATAGGTTTTGCTGGGAAATGTCTGCAGAAAGATTTCAAACCTTTCTCAAGAAATTTCCGCAGCAAATCCGTGGGTAAAACGGCATAGTGCGCACATAGCCTTATACTCCCTTCCTGAGCATGCGTTGTTGCAGTGATGTTGGCACTGGCTTTCCCAGGGCTTGCCTAACATAATGTGGCCAATCAGAGGCCACTTAACTTTTCCCTCTTTTGATTCAACCAGACATCTGGAGGAAGTGAAGGAGCAGCCTCGGCTCTAATTTCCTCTGGATATCATTTACGTCCAAAGTAGGAGACAATGAAGTGGCCGATGATTGTTATGTCAAGTGACCCCTGTGGTCAATCAATCTCCCCTCCTTGAGACGTAAGTGACATCCGGATGGAGTCAGAGCTGCGGCTACACTCTCATTCCCTCTAGATGTCAGTGATGTCCAAAGGATAGGAGAGTGAAGCAACTACCTTTTGGCCACAGGGGTTGCCTAACATAATCAGTCCCAAGAGAGCCAGTAGCGACACTGCTGAAACAGTGCCTGCACTGGAGGTGAGCATAGGTGTAATGATTTTACTTGGGGGTAAACAGTGATTGAGAAGGATCGGAGTAGTGGACAACACCTTTAAGCAAAGTATGTGGAAAGAACAGTAATTGTTATCATGGTTATGATTAAGAGGCGCACGCCTCGAAACACGTAAACCGGTGTTTCTGGGGCCAGTTTGCTGTGGTTTTTTCACCTGCCATCCATGTGTGTTTTAGTACAATTTTTCCAATAAAAGAAGTTTTTTCTCCATATGTGCTGGAATAAAGTTTTTCTTGGATTGCCTTGGACAGATGCTGTGCACTTGGAGGAACAGGTGAGCTGAATGCCTTTGATTTTTTTGGTATGTGGAAATAACAGTAAGACAGAAGAAACTTTATAAAATATATGATAAAGGAAATATGCTTCTTTCAACCCTTATGAACTACTTCTTATTTCCCCTGCCTACTGAACTCATTTACTGTAAATGAGGAAAAAAGAAACATGGCTGATTTCTAGTAAATAATTTCTCACTCCATTGATGGATTCACAGCCACAGTGCTCAATACCGCATATGTGCTGTTTTTGCTGCTTCTAAGAGTGTGCTACAGTGAGACAAGAGAGCAGGAATCCATTACGTTTCTGTATACAGTATGTGAGAGACATCATAGCTGTTAGTCTCCAATCTTATGCTTTGGAGAAACAGAGACTTAGAGATGGAGCATGCAGAGGGGAAAACTGGTGAACAATTCAGGTGACATGTCAGAAATAATGCTATTACTCAAGTATATTTAAATATCCTTATTGCGCTATATATAGACCGAAAGAATTATCCATTACTCAAGTATAAACACAACAATTCATTCTTAAAGTCACCTTAAAAGGCATTAGCAGCCTAAACTCAAAAATTATACATTTTATCTAACTTACAGAGGGGTTCGTGCAGATACAGTGGGTACGGAAAATATTCAGACCCCTTTAAATGTTTCACTCTGTTTCATTGCAGCCATTTGTAAATTCAAAAAAAGTTCATTTTTTTCTCATTAATGTACACACAGAAAAAAACAGAAATGTAGAATTTTTTGCAAATTTATTAAACAAGAAAAACTGAAATATCGCGTGGACATCCCTTATTTACTACATTTCATGGGTAAAAACTGATAAAACTAGTGTTGTGTATTTCCTTCCAGTTTCTCTTTATAAATTGAAGAAAAAAAAATGGAAAATAAAATATTCCCATTTACAATGCAGTATTGCGAGAGGTGAAATTTTGCTCCCACAACCTCAATTGTAAAAGTGTAAAAACATTGTATTTGCCATTGTTATAGTGCATCAAAGCAAAAAAAAAAAAATCTCAGGAAAAAACATTTCCATTACAAATTAAAAGTGAGTACTAAGTGCACAAGACTGTGTCCTCAAATAAAACCCGGCCAGTGAAAACATTAGCTTAAGAGTATCGCAACCTGGAATTCAACTTCTAGAACAAGTAAGAAAAATCGGATTTTTTCCTGCCTTTCACATCTTTTTCCCTCAAGCATTCAAGTAAAAGTAGAAGTTCTAAAACCACAAGTTCTTTTTGCTTAGCCTACCAGAAATTTTAGACAGGGACTGGCAGCGCAGAATAAAAAAAAGAGGCTGAGGCAGCCGGTCTTTACTGACTTGTGGTGCAGTTGTTATGTCTCATTGAAAATACTTTCCAGGCCATTTCAATTATTTGCTATGCCCATTTAACCTTTTCAGGATACAGATTGAGTTGAAAAACACACTACAGTTACTCCATTGAAAACAGCAGGTATTTATAAACAAATCAACTTTGTAGAACAAGTTATGAATATAGCAAGTTTTATTCAGCTTTCAAATACAATGCCTTCTTGTACAAAACAGGAGAAACATTAGATTAAGGCCTAAGCCACACGGCGAGAAAATTGGTGCTAGTGGAGTGCGATAAATCATCACATTCCACTAGGACCAATATTAGCCTGTGTGTCAGCACCCATGAGCGATTATTTTCTCATGCCTAATCGGACCGAGAAAACAATCGCAGCATGCTGCGACTGTAATGCGAGACTCTTTTCTCTCGCACCCATTCAAGTGAATGGGGCGAGAGAAAAATCGCACTGCACTCGCAGTACACCGGTGTACCGTGCATGCAGAGCGACAATTACAATAGCCGGCTACGGAGGAGAGAGGGAGATAAATCCCTCCCTCCCCTCCTCAGAGCCGGCCCGCTCCCGCAGCTGAGGTCCGCTCGCACAGTCGGACCGCTGTCGCAGGGATACTAGCATGACACTCGGCTCTGCTGTGCTGCCAGCACGAGCAGAGTGTCATGTGAGCATCGCAATAGTGCCCCGTGTGGCCCTAACCTAACCCCTTCCCCCCCCACCTTACTGATCAGGACAAATTTTACAATTCTGACCAGTGTTAATTTATGATGAAATAACTCTGGAAGGCTTCAAGGTTTCCAAGAGATTTTGAGATTGCTTTTTTGTTACATGTTGTACATCATAACAGTGGTGAATTGTATTAAACATTTTTAAAAAAAAAAAATGAAAAATTCGCCATTTTCAAACTTCAAATTTTTATGTCCTTAAGCCAGATAATTTTATCAAACAAAATCATTATTAAATAACATTTACCACGTCTACTTTGTAACAGCATCCTTTTTGAAACATTTTATTTCCCTTGGAATTAGAAAGATTAAAAGTTTAAAAAACTTCACCCCCCAACGTGCTGAAAACCTCATTCAATGAGTTTATTAACCCTTTGAGTGCTTCACAAGAATTAAAGCTATGTGGAAGGAAAAAGTGAAAGTTACCTTTTTGGATGAAAAATTTTGTTAAGCCCCAAATTTTGCATATTCACAAAAGCAAAAGGAGAAAATGGACCATACAGTTTGTTGTGCAATTTCTCTTGAGTACGCTGACACGTCTTATGTGGTGGAAAAGTACTATTTGGGCACATGACAGGGCTCAGAAAGGAAGGCGTGCCATTTGAATTTTGTAATGCAAAATTGACTGAAATACTATATATACTCAAGTATAAGCAGAGTTTTCCAGACCATTTTTGTTATGCTGAAAACGCCCCCTCAACTTATACTCAAGTGAGGGTCCCGCAAAAAAATTCTCACCTGTCCGCTGTTCCGGCGGTGCCCTCTTACCTGCTTCTTGCGGACTACAGGCACAGTAGACCCTTTGGTGATTGTGACCAATGCAGGGACAGCCAGTGTTTTTTTCAGTGATCTACTTCACTTGAATGCTTTGTGGCAACTTCTCTATCTCCTTAAGTGTAAATACCAATATGGGCTTTACTGGCCATGTCAGCTTGATCCAAGAGTGTTTATCATATCTCATCTCACTCCCTATATTTTTTTTCTGCCATATCTAGCCCTTTGCTCTTCTCTTTTCCCAGATTTGAAAGGTTTAAAATATGATATTGAAAAATGTTTTTTTTTAAATAAAATAAAAAAGGATTTAAAATCGGATATATAAGTATTTTGACATGGATAATCAAAGAAAGTACAGCAGCCTCAACAGGTCCACATAATCTCCGTTAAGTAGATAGACAGAGAGCCCAGGAGATTGCGCAGATATCGTATCATTGACACCAATTTGTCAAGAACAGCACTCAGATTCCAAATCTTTAGGACAATTACACGTCAATGACCAATGATTAATGGACGAGGCTGCGGCTGTTTCCACTACTAGACCAATTATTAGGGCGCTCACAGTGAGAATATACTATATATACACGACAGATTCCAAAGCATAGTGTGTGTGTGTGTGTATACATACATACATTATATTATATACACATATATATCCACACACACACATACAGTATATATACACATACATATACACACACACACACACACAGACATACATACCATGTTTTTCCAAAAATAAGCCCTCCCCCAAAAATAAGCCCTCCCTCAAAAATAAGCCCTAGCAGGGATTTTCAGCATTTTCGGAGCAAGGCTTAAATATAAGCCCTCCCCCGACAATAAGCCCTAGTTCAGTAAGTTCAGTAATGAAGTGTCCGTGCAGCTAAAAAAAGATAAAGATACTGCAGGACACTTCATTACAGAAAGCGGACACCCCAAAATCACTCACCCGATGCGGAGTGTCAGGACCTGCTGTGATCGCACCCCTGCACAAATCCGATCTCACCCGCACACATCAGCTCTCACCGGCACAAATCAGCTTTCACCCGAACACATCAGATAACATAGCTGCACACATCCAATCAAACACACACACACACACACACACTCCGATCGCACACACAAACATCCGATCTCACACACACATTGCAGCACACACACTCACCACATCCAGCGACACAGAGCGCGTGTGTGTGTGTCAGCGTGTGTGTGTGTGTCAGCGTGCGTGTGTGTCAGCGTGTGTGTCAGCGTGTGTGTCAGCGTGTGTGTGTGTGTCAGCGTGTGTCTCTGTGTCAGCGTCAGCAAGCAGCAGGGGAAAACGGCGTGCAGCAACCACTGGAGATCACAGGAAGGATCTGGGAGCCACGCAGTCGTCCGGGTCTGGTAAGTATGAGTCTCCTGGGAGGTCTGCTTTTTTGGGGGGGTAAACTTACTCCCAACATGTTTCTCCAAAAATAAGACCTCCTCCAAAAATAAGCCCTAGTGCTTTTTTTTGGGGGGTAAAAAAAAGTATAAGATAGTCTAATTTTTGGAAAAACATGATATATAAACATACACACACACACACACACACACACACACACACACACCTCGGTACAGTGACTGCCAACTCCACAATAACAAAAAGAACTACTAGCTGCTACTACCAATCGCTTTCCAGGCCAATTGGACACACTTCACAGATAGAGTATGGCTTTGGAGATACAGTTTATAGAGCAAAAGGAATAAAGCTATTACATTTTATATATTTAATCAAAAAGTAGGCAATGTTTATAAAAATATACAATAGATGCTACAAAAGGTGAACAAAACAATACAGCATATGCCATTAGATAAAATAAAAGGGATACACAAAGAAAATTACTAAACCTGCTATCACTGCAATGGTATTAGATTTATGGAGGGAAGGAACGTAGAACAATCCCACATGGTAATGTAACATGCTGACATTTAACAAGGAGTCAATTTAAATGTCTGTATTTATTAACAGTCACTCTCACATAGCTCCCCTTGGTGACCTCATGTGGGGACTGTTTGTGGGATGTGCTCTGCCCTTCAGAATTTTAGGAGATCCCCAATTTTCAGGATACCTATGCCCCTGGAGATCCCAGGTGGAAGATTTTGTGGTCATGTTTCTTATCACGATTATATCTTTTTATAAAGATGAAACATGATGTTTATTACCATCCATCTGTCCAATATTAATTTGGGGCTGATGCTCCGGTCTCACCATTATGTAAAAATGTGCGTTATGTTCGTCATTTTGTCACAACGTTGAAAATATCTACCATAACTGTAGGATCTATGCAAACTTTAATATTCATGTCTGTACACCAGAAACAGAGTGTCTACGAAAGATGCTTTGATGAAAAGAAGCTTATCCCTGGGAAGGCAGTTCTCCTCCTCTGTGTAAACGAATCTCTTGCGGTCTCTTTCTCAAGCATTCCTATGCTGTATTTACCTGTCCACACCAAAAGGTCCTAGCGGAACAGGGGCCAGATGTAGTGTTAGAGACCAGAGAAATGTATTATGAATTTTATAATTTCTCTATGACCATCCATTTATATGGAATCTGTCATCAGTTTTTGCAATATAATCTGAGGACAGCATGAAGTAGGGGCTAAGACACCAATATCAGTGATATGTCACTTATTAGGCTGCATGCTGTTTCAATTCAATGGATGTTTTAACAGCAGGAGATTATCACTATCTGGCTATCTGCCTCCTGTTAGACCTAGTCCAACCATGCCCCTAGCACTGATTAGCAGCTTAGTATCAATATATACAAAAAGCTGTGGGGTTGGCGGGTTCACTTTCTAAGCTCTGCTGCATGTTACATCTAAAAACTCTTAGTTTATTGGGTGCTGCAGTTGTGATAAAGTACGGTAAGTGATACAGTGCTGTGGTCAGAGTCTTAGCCCAAACATCATGCTGCTCTCAGATGAGGTAGCATAAACCAGGAGAAAGAATCCACCTGAAAAAGATGATGTGCCTACATACACTTAGAAACCACAGGAGGGTTCAGCTGAGTATTCCTTTGTATGAAAGACTTTGGAAAAATAGCTGTTGCCTGACAACTATATACTATGTATGGTGGGTGACAGGTGACTTAAGAAGATCAGCCTATTACTTCCAGCCTTCTTTTCACTTTTATAAATTCTAAAGCAACTGGCTGCAGCAGGAGCCTCCCCCTCTGTTCAGTCTGCACTAGGAGGTGGAGATTGTAAACGTCTGATCCCGACCATCTTTAAAATGTAACTAAAGAGTAGATGGAAACTATGATTTCTGCATAACTGGTCAGGAGTATGTTAAAAAAAAAACCCAACAATAAAAAACTGGTGTATTTTCATATTTCCTTTTAACACAAATTTCTAAGTTCAGGTTTTCTTTTAAGACATCTACAGGTACTATACGTTTTCATTATTAAATTTCCTCTTTTTGAAAAATTAAAGAAAAAAATAGGAAAAATCAAGTATTTTCTGAACAAAATTGGCATACATCCAAATTGCTTAAAATTAATGAACCGATTTAGAACTAAAGTGTGTAAAACTTATTAATTTTAACACAAAGATAATACAAATTTGCACATCCTGATAGATTCCATTAGACTTAATTTGATGATGGTAAATCTTGCCGGAAGGCTCATTTTTAATTTACAGAATTTAACGGATGATCTTCCCAAGTCTTGAGTTTTATGTCTGGTTTATATAAAATGTATTTTATATATGTAGAACTAATATGGAAGTACCCAATTTTAGCTGTTGTCACTGAAGGAAATTAGAAGCAACTGCCCGTGTGTCTATTTATTCTGGCTTGCACAAAATAGATTTCCTTATTCTGAACACTGGAGATGTAAGCAATGAACAGGGTGTGCCTTTCATTTCCGTACAAATCCCGATTCCTATCATAACCAGATGGAACGGTTATCGAAATGTAAACATCAGGAAGGAGGCTCAGCAAAGATACAACTAAAAATATCAGAGCTAAACTATCCTTCATGTTTCCCATTGACATTTCAAAAGAGAGATGGCATCAGCACCCTCATCTATCCTGGAGCGATCAATGCCTGAGAAACCTTAAAATTGCTCCATGCTTCCAAATGTTTCCACTGATAAGAAAGAGACAGAGGACATACGATGGAAATGTATAATTGATTGTGAGCCGTGTGGAGGTGGCCTGAAAGGAGATTACATTAAATGGCAATAGGGAGGCTTAACCAATCTTCTAGAAATACACTGGGGACAAATAACAGAGTAGGAAAATCTACAACATAATTGACCACAACAATTGCCTACAAAGGACTTTAAAGGCAAGTGGCTTAGTATTCTGACTTTAGCGGTTACTAAGTAAAGTTGATAACAGTTTGTATATATGTGCTGTTATGTTCAAATTACGGGGACATTTTGGGGAAATATGTGTTATAAAATACATCATAACCATCAGCTCTAGCCTCAATATCTGAATCAGGGCAGCCCTTATTAGGTTTTCCCCCTTTTTCTTAAAGAGGATCTATGATCATGTCAAAAGTGGGCAGTTTTTGCACTTATCGTTTTCCCATTGTTCCCTTGAGTGTTTAGTTTTTTACTTTCTGTAAATCTGACATATGGTTCCAGAAAAAGGAGCCTTTTTTTGTGGACTTTATCAAGGGTGGTGGCTCACCGGGCTCTCTCGGGGGCGGGGCGGTGGGGGGGGGGTTGTCTTTAGGCAGTGCTGCATAATCACCCTGTGAGCCATGCCCCATTATTACCCAAAAAGTGATTATTTTCTCTTATTCACACTGGCCAATCGTTTTTACCACTGCTCACAAAAAAGTGAATATTAACAAAAATCAGCCAATGTAATTGAATCTGTAGGTTACGGTTTGATATCACGTTAGCTAGGAGACTTACCTTTCTGAGAGTTGTCGAATCTGTGGTATACCCATATACTTTTGAAAGTGCTCCAGCACATTTACCACTCCTTGGAGAAGGTTGGCAACCTCGCCATATTGCCTTTTTCTTGTCATAGCTCTTATAAAAGGAAAAAAAAAGTATTTCATTCATGCATAAAACATAGCTAATTAAGCATCTTGGTAGATACACATATTGCATATAAATAGTGCTCAGCCAAAATCATTGAACGGAATAACACTGATTATCTCTTGACCATGTCACATATTAGGGAAGGTTCACACTTATACAGTGCTCTATGCTGAGCACTATATGTCAGTGTTTCCTTCACAATCCCAGAAAAACTGTAATCTGACGGAAACCAAGATATTGCCACTATGGAGCTGATGGCCACCATCCCTACAATAGTTATTTTCTTCCAGCGTGCACAAAGACAACCATTTTTTGTGCATTTCTAACGAAAATTAATACTGCCCGGACGGATGCCATACTGATCATAGTCCATAGTGACTCCACCAGATCCATTCAAGTGAATGGCTGTGCAGAGGTTCCCGTTAGAATATAATTTTTGGGGGATATTAACGGAAACCTCAAATAATGCTCAGCGTAGATCATATAAGTCAAAAGTAAGCATTAGGCAGAAAATGAACAGTCAGTTCTTGAAGTAGATGTGTGAAAAGCAAAAAAAAAAAAAATGGGCACGTGTAAGGATCAGTATGACACTGATAATCAACAAATTATGTTAACTAGACAACGCGTTCGGTAATGGCCAAAATAATGAGTTTTGAGGAAACAGGGTTATGGGTACCAAGGCTCAAAGGTGTAGGAAGAAAGGATAGCCCATCCAGTCCAATACCACATGAGAGCAGGAAAAGGCAGCAAAAACTGCTGGCCATGCTAGACAACGCATCGCAGCTTCCTACATACAGTAGTGGCCAAAAGTGATGGCACCTTTGAAATTATTCCAGAAAATTAAGTATTTTTTTTCCCAGAAAATTATTGCAATTACGCATTGTTATACTCGTTTATTTCCTATGCGTGAATTGGAACAACACAAAAAAAAAAAAAAAAGACAGCGAAAAGAAGAACATTGGACATAATTTCACACAAAACCCCGAAAATGGGCCAGACAAAAATGTTTGCAACTTTCCAAAATCGTGGGTAAACAACTTTTTTTCAAGCATTTGATGGTACTACGAATTCACTTGTGGCAAGTAACAGATGTGGGCAATATGAAAATCACACCTGAAATCAGATAAAGGGGAGAAGTTGACTCAATCTATGCATTGTGTCTGTGTGTTTCACATGAAGCATGGAGAACAGAAAGAGAAGAGAATTGTCTGAGGACTTGAGAACTAAAATCTTGAGAACCACAATCTCAAGATTACAAGTCCATCTCCAGAGATCTTGAGGTTCATTTGTCCATGGTGCACAACATAATCGAGAAGTTAACAGTCCCATGGCACTATAGCTAATCTCCTGGACGTGAACGGCAGAGAAAAATTGATGACAAGTAGTAACTCAGGATAGTCCGGATGGTGGATAAGTAGCCACAATCAAAATTCCAAGAAATTCAAGCTGTGTATTAGTGTCAATGAAAACTATCCGTCAATATTTGAATTAAATGAATAACACTATGGCAGGAGACCCAGGAAGACCCCACTGCAGACAAAGAGCAATTAAAAATCAAAATTCCACCTCGATGCCGGAGGACGCAGGAACACTGTTGTTCGTCGTTCCCGGGGTGTCACACGTAGCGATGTGTGCTGCCTCAGGAACGACGAACAACTTGCGTCCAGAACGAGCAACGATATTTGGATAATGAACGACGTGTCACCAATCAACGATTTTGTGAGTATTTGGGATCGTTAGCGGTCGCTCGTGTCACACGCAACGGCGTTGCTAACGAGGCCGGATGTGCGTCACAAATTCCGTGACCCCAGTGATATCTCGTTAGCGATGTCGTTGCGTGTAACGGGGCCTTTAGTCCAACAGCCACGTTGGTTATCTGAGGTTACTGGATTGGATCCTTGAGAGGTGCCTCCTACTTCTTTTTATAAGCTAGTTTGGCACAATGTCACATTCGCATCACCTCATGATGAAGACGTCATGCTGGG
The DNA here is from genome assembly GCF_048569485.1 of Anomaloglossus baeobatrachus. Lineage (NCBI taxonomy): Eukaryota > Metazoa > Chordata > Amphibia > Anura > Aromobatidae > Anomaloglossus > Anomaloglossus baeobatrachus. Next base: position 452,794,391 of record NC_134354.1, read on the forward strand.
CCGACTAATGAAAAAAGTCACAAATGCCAGGATATAAGCGGCAGATCTCAGAGGGTTCCCGTCTAACAATCACAGATTACTGGCCTGTGATTGTTAGACATTGATTCACACCAATTATAAATGGCCTCTTTCAGCAGAAAACTATTCCATACCCCACTTCAGAAATCATTCAGTAATGGTTTGAGGAACATGAAAAATAGTTCAAGGTGTTCAATTGGCCTTGAAATTCCCCAAATCTGAATGTGATTGAACATTTATAGAGTAAGGAGAAAAAAAAAATTCTGATCCATGAAGAACCCATATTTAAACTTGTAAGCGTGCATGTCCACCAGGGCTGTGGAGTCGGAGTCGGAGTCGTGGAGTCGGAGTCGGAGTCGGAGCTCATTTTGGTGGAGTCGGAGTCGGAGTCGGAGTCGGTATAAAATGCACCGACTCCGACTCCTAAAATATATAATAAATTGGGGACAGGAGTGCAATGCAGAATGTGCTGAATATTTTACTAAATAACAACATTTAGTATAATGCTTATATTTAAGTGAAAAATTTATTGTAGTACAATGTGAACATCAGACATTTAATTGTTTTTATGATACAATAATCAAGATATTTGGATAGAACATAAAATATTTATTGGAATACAACTTTAGAACACAAAAAAACTAATAAATTGTAAATATGTAATATATATAATATATATATATATATACAGTGTATATACACACACACAAGATATATATGTAATCTACTGTATATTACATAGTGTATTACATATTTACAATTTATTACAGTTTTTTGTGTTCTAAAGTTGTATTCCAATAAATATATTTTATGTTCTATCCAAATATCTTGATTATTGTATCATAAAAATTATTAAATGTCTGATGTTCACATACACATATTCATGTACTACAATAAATTTTTCACCTAACTATAAGCAATATATGTAGGAGTCGGAGTCGGAGCCGGAGTCGGAGTCGGAGCCGGAGTCGGAGTCGGTGCAAGAGAATTTGAGGAGTCGGAGTCGGAGTCGGAGTCGAAGGTTTGGCTTACCGACTCCACAGCCCTGATGTCCACGATCAGTGTTTGCAGCGTTTTGGACGTAGCATGCTTCAGCTGCGTCCAAAATGCTGTGTTGTACAGTACAAGCATATTGGACGGGATTTCTGGGCTTGTTTTTCGGCAGCAAACACTGACCTACGGTGCATCATTCCATACCGTACCATGTCAATTGTTTGCTGCGAATTCGCAAGTGTTCTCGGTAGAAAGAACACAAGCAGGAGACCACAGCGCACTGAACCTTGATCATGGGTACAAGCAGCTGCGGTCTCCTGCAATCTCCTGTGGAGGAGACTCGCGGCCCCGCAGGCCAGGACCCGCTGTGTCCAGGACGCAGTGAGTCCTGATCATGGGAACATACCCTTAGATTACAAGCTTCTGCTGCTAACTCCTTAGTGCCAGACTCCACAGCACACCTTCAGAGATCTTGGCAAGTCATAGATGTTTTAGCTGCACAATGGGGACATGCACACTATCAGACAGGTGGTCCTGATGTTACGGCAGTATCTAGAAAGCTAAGTGGAACTACAGAAAACTGTTGTGTAGAGCAAAGGGAGAACCTGCAACTGAAATTTAAGTGGTCACAAGAATATCAGTGAAGTCAGCACAGCTAACAAGCTTACTCCAATGAGTCAACTCCTCCAGCCAGCATGTGTAGATGGTTCAGTGTTGTAATTGATGTGGTCAAATGGCGCTTGGCATGATCCAACTGCTTAATATCCCGTGTGATTTCTTTCACCTTGGAAGAGGAATACAATGTTGGTTAATGATGGAATTTGCAATTGAAAATGAGAGTAATTTAATTTTAAACCTAAATTGTCACTAATTATGGTACAATTTCTAAGAGGCAGTTACACCCTGGAGTAATAAAGCACTCTCTAGGTGACAGATGGCATGCAAGTATCCCATATTACGCCTAACCTAATTATGACAATATCTTTGCCAGGTTCCATACTGGAAATAAAGATTCATAGTTTTCCAAACTTTGCTTCAAACTGTTCAGTTTACTCATAATCGGTCTTGTTTTGTACAAAGAAAAGCAGGCTAATTACTGAATTTTAGAAGGTAATATTACATGCTTCATCAAATAAAGTCCAATTCTACAGTGCTGACATATATATATATCTATATACCGTATATATATATTGTACATGGTGTCATGTACATGGTGTACATGCAGATATAGTATATACATACAAACCCATATAGTATATTTTTAAGCTGTCTGTTGGAGCTTTCAGAGGAGATCCTATATGAAACCATCTTGATGTATAGTGCTATTAACATCTAACGAACAGTCTATTTACCATTTGCTCAGACTTCTCAGCTTTGTCCTTGATGTCTTTGATCTTGCCGAACAGTTGCTGTATAGCTTTCTGAGCCTCTTCCAAAGCCTGAGAATGAAAAGCAAAGATCATCAGCAATTCATCAATTCTATGTAAAGATGACAGTATTTATTATTTAAGATGCAAATTCGGAACAATGTATTTAATCCAGCCAGCGTCCACTTGAATCATGTTACTCATATAGCGTATAAATGTAAATAAAGCCTTGTGTATATAACTTTTCACTTGAACATTTTATATATACAATATTGTGCACTTCTAAACACTTTCTTAATCTAGAATTTATGATAATAAACAAGATAAAAGAAGAACAATTTGTTCTTGCCAAGCAAATTCCATCATTCTCTAAAATACTATCTATATAAATATCTGCATTTTGGTTTCTCATGTTCAAACATAGATCATCCATCGATGGAAGAGAACTTGATATCTTAACCACTGCTCTTCATGAGAACAAAATTACACATGTACTATTTATATATACATATATATATATATATATACATATATATATATATATATATATATATTATATATTATATATACACATATACATACACAGTACAGACCAAAAGTTTGGACACACCTTCTAATCTCTAGAAGAACTGTTAAGAGGAGACTTTGTGCAGCAGGCCTTCATGGTAAAATAGCTGCTAGGAAACCACTGCTAAGGACAGGCAACAAGCAGAAGAGACTTGTTTGGGCTAAGGAACACAAGAAATGGACATTAGACCAGTGCAGATCTGTGCTTTGGTCTCATAAGTCCAAATTTCAGATCTTTGGATCCAACCACCGTGCCTTTGTAGAAAAGGTGAACGGATGGACTCTACATGCCTGGTTCCCACCGTGACGCATGGAGGAGGAGGTGTGATGGTGTGGGGGTGCTTTGCTGGTGACACTGTTGGGGATTTATTCAAAATGGAAGGCATACTGAACCAGCATGGCTTCCACAGCATCTTGCAGCGGCATGCTATTCCATCCGATTTGCGTTTAACTGGACCATCACTTATTTTTCAACAGGACAATGACCCAAAACACACTTCCAGGCTGTGTAAGGGCTATTTGACTAAGAAGGAGAGAGATGGGGTGCTACGCCAGATGATCTGGTCTCCAGTCACCAGACCTGAACCCAATCGAGATGATTTGGGGTGAGCTGGACCGCAGAGTGAAGACAAAAGGGCCAACAAGTGCTAAGCATCTCTGGGAAATCCTTTAAGACTGTTGGAAGACCACTTACGATGACTACCTCTTGAAGCTCATCAAGAGAATGCCAAGAGTGTGCAAAGAAGTAATCAAAGCAAAAGGTGGCTACTTTGGAGAACCTAGAATATAAGACATATTTTCAGTTGCTTCACACTTTTAAGTATTTCATTCTACATGTATTAATTCATAATTTTGATGCCTTCAATGTGAATCTACAATTTTCAGAGTCCTGAAAATAAAGAAAACTCTCTGAATGAGAAGGTGTGTCCAAACTTTTGGTCTGTACTGTATCTATCTATATATATCTATATATATATATCTCTATATATATATATATATATATATATATATATATATATATATATATATATATACATACATATCTATATATATATATATATCTATATATATATATATATCTATATATATCTATATATATATATATATATATATATATATATATATATATATATATATATATATACACACACACACACACACACACACACACACAGTATACACACATACTGTATATGTGTGTGTGTGTATATATATATATATATATATATATATATATACATACACATACATACACACACATACATGCATACACACATAGAAAAAAACAGTCGCACTCTGCAATAGCACAAAAATACACAACCTAATGAAGAAATTGGAGGTATTTAGAATATCAGAATGGCCATTATAATATTAGCCCAGCACCCCTTCACGGCACCCTCCTTTGTTGGGTCCTACTCTATACTACATCTTTTTGGGCTTCTTAAAAACCTACACAAGATCAGCAGGTGACCACAAGAGGCTAATGAACATGGTGGGGGTCGGAGTGCAGAGTAAGTCAGACAGGGCATCACTCCATATTAAATATAAGGAAAAAGAATGAAACCAGGGATTCCCAGCCGGTCTCCCATGCCGGTACTTGCCTGACTTCAAACTGGACTGGCAAAACCTCCCAATGTGCATCATGAACAGATACACAGCTATTCACATTGGGAGGTGCTGCCAGCCCAGTTTGAAGTCAGGCAAGTACCGGCAAGGGAGACAGGCTGGGAATCCCTGGTTTTATTCTTTTTTCATATATATATATATATATATATATATATATATATATATATATAATCATGTATCATATAGTCAACTGCTCTGTGTAACTCTGCCCCCACCACTGATTAGCAGCGGTCTGGCCACTTTCTGTGTACACAGTACATTATTAATCCGTGGTGTGGGCTTGGTTATACAGAGCTCAGCATTTTGAACACTAGATCTGTAGCAGAGAAAACATTGATTGTATCAAAATGAAAGCAAGCTGACCAGCAAGTGACATTGGTGGCATCAGGGTCTCAGCCACTATATCATGCTGCTCTCAGATTGCAAAGCAAAAACCTGACAAAAGATTCCTTTTAAAAAGTACCTCCAGATGTGCAGAAAAAAAAATGATTATTGTGTTTATAATGCTCTTTCTTAATCATTTTCATTAACAGTTTTGGCCTCAATACCTGCCTGGACAGGTTAAGGTCCATATTGTCTCCCAGGTTTCCATCTCTAGCACTGCAGTATAACCATACCTCCCAACTTTTAAAGAAGGAAAAGAGGGACAAAGTTTGCGGCGCGCACAGCGCGCCGCGGCAAATTTTTAGGCCACGCCCCCTAACCACACCCATTTCACAGTCACGCCCATATCCACTCCCCATCCACACCCATTCAGCATGGACACACAGGCAGCCGGCGGGCCTCCAGCACGGACACGCAGGCAGCCGGCGGGCCTCCAGCACGGACACGCAGGCAGCCGGCGGGGCCTCCAGCACGGACACGCAGGCAGCCGGCGGGGCCTCCAGCACGGACACGCAGGCAGCCGGCGGGGCCTCCAGCACGGACACGCAGGCAGCCGGCGGGGCCTCCAGCACGGACACGCAGGCAGCCGGCGGGCCTCCAGCACGGACACGCAGGCAGCCGGCGGGCCTCCAGCACGGACACGCAGGCAGCCGGCGGGCCTCCAGCACGGACACGCAGGCAGCCGGCGGGCCTCCAGCACGGACACGCAGGCAGCCGGCGGGGCCTCCAGCACGGACACGCAGGCAGCCGGCGGGGCCTCCAGCACGGACACGCAGGCAGCCGGCGGGGCCTCCAGCACGGACACGCAGGCAGCCGGCGGGGCCTCCAGCACGGACACGCAGGCAGCCGGCGGGGCCTCCAGCACGGACACGCAGGCAGCCGGCGGGCCTCCAGCACGGACACGGCGGCCGGTCGCCTTCACAGACAGGCGGCTGGCCGCCCGCCTTCACAGACAGGCGGCGGGCCGCCCGCACAGAGAGGCGGCCAGCCGCCCGCCTTCACAGACAGGCGGCGGGCCGCCCGCACAGAGAGGCGGCCAGCCGCCCGCACAGAGAGGCGGCGGGCCGCCCGCACAATGAGGCGGCGGGCCGCCCGCACAGACAGGCAGCGGGGGGCGCCCGGACAGACAGGCAGCGGGCCGCCGCACAGAGAGGCGCGGGCCGACTGCACAAAGAGGCGGCCTGAACAGAGAGGCAGCCGGTCGCCTTCACAGACAGGCGGCCGGCCGCCCGCACAGACAGGCGGCAGGCGGCCGGCCGACCGCACAGACAGGCGGCCGGCCGACCGCACAGACAGGCGGCCGGCCGACCGCACAGACAGGCGGCCGGCCGACCGCACAGACAGGCGGCCGGCCGACCGCACAGACAGGCTCCGGCCGGGGGTGAGGGGGGAGGGAGGGAAATCAGCGCTGGGGAGATTAGTTTACTGTACCAGCAGCAGCACAGGCAGCGCTCCTCTCTATGCCACGTCTACTAGGATGGTAGGAGGGAAAAGCAGGGAGGCGGAGAGAGAGTGGGTGGGCGGAGCCCGGGAGCCGGTCGTCCAGCCCGTGGCAACGGGACAAACAACGTAAAGCGTGAAAGTCCCGCTGTATCCGGGACGGTTGGGAGGTATGCAGCATGTTAGAATGTGTATATAAGATCCCACTGGTGGTGGCCGCAGCTTATAGGCCCCAAATCTGGTGACAGGTTCCCTTTAAAGTGAACCTGTCAGGTGCAATATGCACTCAGAGCCAGGAGCAGTTCTGGGTACATATTGCTAATCCCTGCCTAACCGTCCCTGTATACACTAGCATAGATAAAGAGATCAAGAACAAATATTTTTAAAGATCTTATATCTTATGCTAATGAGCGCGAGGACTAGTCACAAGGGCGTTACTTCACTTGGCTAGTCGGCTCGCATAGCATGTTAGCATGTTATTACGCCCCTGTGTGAGTACTAACACGCTATGTGAGCCGACCTGCCAAGTGAAGTAACGCCCTTGGGACTAGTCCCCGCGCTAATTAGCATAAGATATAAGCTCTTTAAAAATACTTTTTCTATAGATGCCTTTATCTATGCTAGTGTATACAGGGACAGTTAGGGAGGGATTAGCAATATACACCCAGAACTGCTCCTGGCTCTGAGTGCAGATTGCACCTGATAGGTTCCCTTTAAAGGGAACCTGTCACCAGAAATTTAGCAAAAAAAATAAAAAGATTCCCCTCTACAGCTCCTGGGCTGCATTCTGGAAAGGTTCCTGTTGCTATTGTGCCCCCTTTGAGACCTAAAAAAATACTTTATGAAGTCTTACCTTTTTGTATGCAAATCTGTTTTTATGGTCACGGGGGCGGGCTGTCTGGCGTCCGTTATTCCCCCTCCTGCCGCTGTACGCCGTCCCCCATTGCTCATTTCCATACATGATGACGCCTTCCTCATGTAACTGTCCTCCTGAAGTTTTGTGCATGCCCAGTGCCACTCTCGCGGGACTGAGCACTGTGCAAAGTGTGAACGCTTTTGAGGGGATTGCGCAGGCACGAGATTATGGGCGGCGCTGTGATTGTCATCAGCAGCGTCATCCAAGTACCCACCCATAATCTCGTGCCCGCGCTTCTCACTCTGCCTCCACCGTTATGCGCAAGCACTGTCCATATGAACCATGTTACCTATTACTGTGGGCGCGAGATTATGGGCGGCGCTGTGATTGTCATCAGCAAAGTCATCCAAGTACCCGCCCATAATCTCGTGCAAGAAGTAATAGGTAACATGGTTCATATGGCCAGCACTTGCGCATAACGGTGGAGTCAGAGGGAAAAGTGCGGGCACGAGATTATGGGCGGGTACTTGGTTAACGCTGCTGATGACAATCACAGCGCCGCCCATAATCTCGCGCCTGCGCAATCACCTGAAAAAGCGTTCACATGCGCAAAACTTCGGGAGGACAGTTACATGAGGAAGGCGTTCTTGTGTATGTAAATGAGCAATGGGGGACTGCGTAAAGCGGCAGGAGGGGGAATAACGGACACCAGACAGCCCGCCCCCGTGACCATAAAAACACATTTGCATACAAAAAGGTAAGACTTCATAAAGTATTTTTGTAGGTCTCAAAGGGGGCACAATAGCAACAGGAACCTTTCCAGAAGCAGCCCAGGAGCTGCAGAGGGGAATCTTTTATTTTTATTGTGAAATTTCTGCTGACAGTTTCCCTTTAACTGGTAGGGGAGCCAGGATAAAGCAGAGCTGAAGCTGTTGGGAAGCTAGGACCCAGCAGCTCTGCTCCACAGGCAGGAGACCACTGATCGGTAAGCTAATAGAAGCCTGCAGATGCCACTCTGCATAGGTTATTACTGGCCAGTGCTATCTGCAGGAGAGAGAAGTGCTGATTGCAAGGTCTACTCAGCTTCCTGACTCCCCGCGTGTCTGCAGCAGTGAGAAGCCGCACACGGGGAATCAGAGAACAGCTGCAGGGAAACGCAGGCTCCGGGACTGGGGATGTCCGCTCTGGGGGAGGGGGGGAGAGGGGGGGGTCGGCTCTGGTGCAGGGGATCCACTCCGGGCTGGGGATGTCCGCTCTGGGGGAGGGGGGGGTCGGCTCTGGTGCAGGGGATCCACTCCGGGCTGGGGATGTCCGCTCTGGGGGAGGGGGGGTCGCTCTGCTGCAGGGGGTGATTCATACCTCAGCAGCAGTCACAGGAGTTTCAAGGTGCGCGCTTCGACTCTCGACTCTGTAATGAATAGAAGGGAGAAACAGCGAGGCGGGGCTACAGTGGGTGGGTGGAGCCCGGGACAAACAGCCTCACGCGCGGGACTCGGGATCAAAGGCTCAGAAGAGGGACTGTCCCGCTGTATCCGGGACGGTTGGGAGGTATGGTATAACTGTTTTTCGGCATAACTGGAGGTATGCTTATCAAGAGTACTCCCATCTTCATAAGTGTGGTTGGATAGTGCTTCTAAAAACAAAACACTCTTGCAATTTACTGTTTGATTTTTTTTAGATTTGTAAAAGTTTTTGAGATCGTAACACTTTTGTTTACTGCTCATTGCCTAGGAGACCGACCACTGCTAATGTCTAGCTTGTGAGCGCAGCACTGAAGCTGGACTGAATAGATTTGATAAAAATCTTATCAAACAGTAAATTGCAAAAGGTCTTGTTTTTACAAACACTACACAATAATTCTCATCTAATTGGTTGTGGAGTGTAAAAATAAACTGGAGAAAGAGGGTTTTTTGTTTTTATTTTTTAAATAAAGGATTTTTTTCTGTGTTAGGTGTTTATTTCTTTTTACTAACAAGGTTAGTAATGGGGGGGGGGTTCTTAGACCCCTACCTATTACTGACCTCGGGCTTGATGGCAGCTATGATTTTGTGACAAATCACAGCTGTCATTAAACCTGTACATTAAGCCTGTCATTAAACCTGTATATTACCCAGATTGCCACCGCAGCAGGACAATCAGGATGAGACGGACGCATCAAATGGATGTGAAAATTCAGGGGTAGCTACGGGGTTGCTATTTTTAGGCTGGGGAAGGCACAATAACCAACAGCATTGCTAGCCTGAAAATACCAGCCCCCAGCTGTCGGCTTTCTTTTGGTTGGCTATCAAAATTGAGGGAGACCACACAATTTTTTTATTATTTATTTAAATAATCCCTTGTATTTGATACACAGCCAACATAACATGCACAGCTGGGGGTATGCAGTCTGTAACAATCTTCTTTATATGTGCTGGGTATTAATAAACGGGGGACCATACGACATTTTTTTCCCAATTATTTCTTTTTCGACTCCACAACCAAATCACAGAAGCCAGAAGTATGACTGCAACCAATCACAGGCACTGTGAGAGATGGTGGGTGGGGGAAGCAGTGATGATACATGAAAGCTAATGAGTGGACCTGGAAGCAGTCATGCGCACTATAAAGGCGGGTGTATGCGTTCTGGCTTCATACTGGTGTAGTGCGCATGACCGACAGTCCCAGGACTTTTGATCATGCGCACTGAGCCGAAATCCAGCGTCTGCCACAGCAGCAGCAGGAAGTTGAGAGCGACCATGCCTCTGGTGCTGCATATTCATTGGCACATTAGCACGCCCATAGGGCGTGCTTACATTCTAATGGAGCCTACTAGCCAAGGGAATTAACACCTTTGCGACTAGTCCCTGGCCTCATTAGCATAAGATAATGGATATAAAGAAATACTTTTTCTAAAGATCCCTTTATCTATGCTAGTATAGGCTAGGACTGCTAGGCAAGGATCAGAAATGCACACCCAGAACCGCTCTTGGATCTGGGTGCATACAGGACCTGACAGGTTCCCTTTAACTGAGACTTTGGGAAAGTGCTAACAAAACTATGTGCAAATGATTCTGGTTGCAATGCTTTTTATAAACGTCCCCTTTATAAAAATCAATATACTGTATTATCCACACACCATATGTGCCATTTTATATGGAGACAGATTTTTTCAATATTATATAGAACCAAAAATTGGCGATGACTTAGTGAAGATTCTCATTTGGATTACATTATACGGGACCTACCCTAAAATTTAAATCAATTTAGTTAATCAAGTGGATACATCAGAGACAACCATAACATGGATTAAATTAGTGCTGGCACCAGCGCGGATCACTACTTTTCAGTGCCAATGTAAAGGGAGCCAAATATTCAGCCCTGTACTACAATTTCTGAGACTTTAAACTGACCAAAGTGCAGAAGAGAGCCGACAGAAAAACGTTCAGCATCTATAGAAGATACTACCTCTGGTATTTCTTCATAATATTAAAAAAATATTCTTTGGATTTCAAATAGATCATGCATACTGTATATGATTCCACTTTTTTTAAATCAGATATTTTTTTTATTAAAGCTTTTCCAAATACTAATAACTATAACCCAAGAAAAAAAACCCATAGAAGTAATAATACAAAAAAAAGTGTTCCCACCCCACCGTCAAAACACAGGACGAGAAAGTAACTCCTGCAATGCCCAGTGATAATATATAAATTTAGTGAAGTCCAAATGTAAACCAATATGGAACCAACTTTAGAACGGAAATTATCCGCCAACAAAAGTCCATTAATGTCCACATAAAGCCTGGAAGGGGAAAGTTACTGTACTTTATTATGCTTACATGAATAGATTTTCCAACAGTGGGACGTTTGATGTTAAGGCCTTGTGCGCACACTGCATTTTTTTACGCTTTTTTTTGGGTGCAGTTTTGGGCCCAAGACTGCATACATTTCCTTCCCCAGCAAGGTCTATGAGATTTCAGTTTTGCTGTGCGCACGTTGCAGCTTTTTTTGGGCTGTGGTGACCACAAAGATGCAGTATCTCAATTATTTCTGCATTTTTGAGCCCTTCCAGTCAATAGATTTGACTTAAATGCTTTGGGCAAAAACGCGTTAAAAGAACGCAGTAAAACCAGACAAAAAATGCATGTCGAGGCTGCGTTTTTTTGGGACCAAAAACATGCATCTTTGTGATCACCATAAAGATGCAGCGTCCGCACATAGCCTAATCCAGGAGTATTAATCTATGGACCCAAGATGTTTTCAAGCTTTTTAATCACATTTTTTTTTTATACACACCTTTTTCTAAGCGAATAAATCCATTGACTGTTAATAAATTCACCTGTTGATGGGGGAGCAGACTGTATCCAGAGGGAAGCAATAGTTTTTCTAGCAGCATAGAATATTCTGGATAAAATAATTACTACCGGAGATCCGGATCAATATCCAGTACATATAGTTTGGGTTGAGGTTTCATTGCTATACCATAGCTTCTATGGATTATGTCCAAGACTTTATTCCAGAATGGGCCAATCATACTGAATTTCCACATCATATGTATGAGATGAGCATTGAGTAATAGACATCTCCTTTTGCATGAATTACTGCATCAATGCAGCGTTGCATGGAGGAGATCAGCTCTTCACTCTTCATCCAGACTCTGGGACCTGGATTTCCAAATAAAATGCAAAATTGACTTTCATCTGAAACCACCACCTTGGACCACTCAGACATAGTCCAGTTCTTTTTCTCCTTGGCCCAGGTTCGCTTCTGGCATTGTCTATTGGTCATGAGTGGCTTAACACAAGGAATGCGACAGTTGTAGCCCATGTCCTGGATAAGTCTGTGTGTGGTGGCTCTTGAAGCACTGACTCCAGCAGCAGTCCACTCCTTGTGAATCTCCCCCAAATTTTTGAATAGCCTTTTCTTAACAATCCTATCAAGGCTGTGGTTATCCCGATTGCTTGTGCACCTTTTTTCTACCACACTTTTTCCTTCCACTCAATTTTCCATTAATATGCTTGGATACAGCACTCTGTGAACGGCCAACTTCTTAAGCAATGACCTTTTGCGGCTTACCCTACTTGAAGTGTGTTAATGACTGCCTTCTGGACAGCTGTCAAGTCAGCAGTCTTCCCCATGATTGTGTAGCCTATAGAACCAGGCTAAGGGGCCATTTTAAATGCTTAGGAAGCCTTTGCAGGTGTTTTGTAGTAATTATTCTAATTTTCTGAGATAACTTTTGCGTTTTCATTGGCTATAAGCCATAATCATCAACATTACCAGAAATAAACACTTGATAGAGATCACTCTGTTTATAATGGCTATATAATATGAGCGTTTCCCTGATTGTATTGAATTACGGAAATAAATTAACTTTTTGATGATATTCTGATTTATTGAGATGCGCTTGTAAGTCCTTTCATTGCTCTATACCCAATACACAACTGACCAAGTAATTATGCCCTACAGCCAGATATGAGCATGTCGGAGTTTTAAAAATCGATAAAATGGATGATGACGTATATGAAACTCTATGTAACTGTTCAAAGCTCTTCAGTATGTTATCAGATTGTATCTGGGCCAGGGTGTAAACGCCTATCTCCTCACACGCAAAGATAATCTCCATGCCGTATTACATGATGCCAAAACGGAGTAAATACTGTACAACCTTTACTATACAAAATGTCCTTTCCACTGTCCCATACTTTATCATTGACAACTTTGGTACTGGAGCTAATGTTTTCCCATCACCCATCTCTACAGAATAAATAGGGACACGCTAATGAGTAATCTCTTTAACTAGTTGTCCACTTTTCATTTGATCATTTCCTCAACCCCACCCTTTCAGCTGTTTAATTTGGGCAGCCAGATTGTAAATCCAAGCATTAGGGATGGCCAACCCTCCATCTGTCTTATCCCTCTGAAAATATTGCAGCTTTATCCTAGCTTGTTGCTTTTTCCACTACAAAGATCTAAATAGGCTCTGCGCTTTTTGGAAATATTGGAAATAATGCACCGGAATCCAGACCAGTGTATACTGCAGTATACAGTGGGTACAAAAAGTATTTAGACCCCTTTAAAATTTTTCACTCTTTGTTTCATTAAAGCCATTTGGTAAATTCAGAAAAGTTCATTTTTTTTCTCATTAATGTACACTCTGCTCCCCATCTTGACAGAAAAAAAGAACAGAAAATTAGATTTTTTTTGAAAATTTATTAAACAAGAAAAACTGAAATATCACATGGTCATAAAGTATTCAGACCATTTGCTCAGTATTGAGTAGAAGCGCCCTTTTGAGCTACTACAGCCATGAGTCTTCTTGGGAATGATACAAGTAGTTTTTCACACCTGGATTTGGGGATTCTCTGCCATTCTTCCT